>NW_025728114.1:0-300000 GCF_021461385.2 Schistocerca piceifrons | reverse complement strand
ATCGGAATCTATAACTAGTGTCACAGGGATGGCTCAAAACATAGACAGTAAGAAGAGTCAGTCTTCTTGTACTTAAATCGGCATTGTGCCTTTTCTATTTCATTCCGATGCAATTTCTGTGTTTCATCGTCAATAAGAAGGGCAGAGGGATACAGTAAACCTGAAGTGAAGCATCGGAATTTATAACTAGTGTCACAGGAATGGTTCAAAGCATAGACAGTAAGAAGATTCAGTCTTCTTGTACTTAAGTCGGCATTGTGCTTTTTGTATTTAACTCCGATGGAATTTCTGTGTTTCATCGTCAATAAGAAGGTCAGAGGGTTACAGTAAACCTGGAGTGAAGCATCGGAATCTATAACTAGTGTCACAGGAATGGTTCAAATCATAGACAGTAAGAAGAGTCAGACTTCATTTACTTAAGTCGGCATTGTGCCTTTTGTATTTAATTCCGATGCAATTTCTGTGTTTCATCGTCAATAAGAAGGACCAATCTATACAGTAAACCTGGAGTGAAGCATCGGAGTCTATAACTAGTGTCACAGGTTTAGTTCAAAGATAGACAGTGAGAAGAGTCAGTCTCCTTGAACTAAATTCGGCATTGTGCCTTTTGAATTTAATTCCGATGCAATTTCTGTGTTTCATCGCCAATAAGAAGGTCAGAGGGATACAGTAAACCTGAAGTGAAGCATCGGAATCCATAACTAGTGTCACAGGAATGGATCAAAACATAGTTAGTAGGAAGAGTTAGTCTTCTTGTACTTAAGTCGACGTTGTGCCATTTGTATTTAATTCCGATGCAATTTCTGTGTTTCATCGTCAATAAGAAGGTCCAAGGGATACAGTAAACCTGGAGTGAAGCTTCGGAATCTGTAACTAGTGTCACAGGAACGGTTCAAATCATAGGCAGTAAGAAGAGTCAGTCTTCGTGTACTTCAGTCGGCATTTTGCCTTTTGTATTTGATGGCGATGTAATTTTTGTGTTTCATCGTCAATGAGAAGGTCCAAGGGATACAGTAAACCTGAAGTGCAGCATCGATATCTATAACTAGTGTCACAGGAATCGTTCAAATCGTAGTCAGTAAGAATAGTCAGTTTTCTTGTACTTAAGTCGGCATAGTGCCTTTTCTATTTAATTCCGATGCTATTTCTGTGTTTCATCGTCAATAAGACGGTCCAAGGGATATAGTAAACCTGGAGTGAAGCATCGGAATCTATAACTAGTGTCAATGGTATGATTCAAAAAATAGACAGTAAGAAGAGTCAGTCTTCTTGTACTTACGTCGGTATTGTGCCCTTTGTATTTAATTCCGATGCAATTTCTGTGTTTCATCGTCAATAAGAAGGTCAGAGGGATACAGTAAACCTGAAGTGAAGCATCGGAATCTATAGCTAGTGTCACAGGAATGGTTCAAAACATAGTCAGTAAGAAGAGTCAGTCTTCTTGTCCTTAAGTCGGCATTGTGCCTTTTCTATTTAATTCCGATGCAATTTCTGTGTTTCATCGTCAATAAGAAGGTCCAAGGGATACAGTAAACCTGGAGTGAAGCATCGGAATCTATAACTAGTGTCACAGAAATGGTTCAAAGCATAGACAGTAAGAAGAGTCAGTCTTTATGTACTTACGTCGACATTGTGCCTTTTCTATTTAATTCCGATGCACTTTCTGTGTTTCATCGTCAATGAGAAGGTCAGAGGGATACAATAAACCTTAAGTGAAGCATCGGAATCTATAACTAGTGTCACAGGAATGGTTCAAACAAAGTCAGTAGGAAGAGTCAGTCTTCCTGTCCTTAAGTCGGCATTATGCTTTTTGTATTTAATTCCGATGCAATTTCTGTGTTTCATCGACAATAAGAAGGTCTAAGGGATACAGTAAACCTGGAGTGTAGCATCGGAATCTATAAATAGAGTCACAGGAATGGTTCAAAGCATAGACAGTAAGAAGAGTCAGTCTTCGTGCACTTAAGTCGGCATTTTGCCTTTTGTATTTAATTCCGATGCAATTTCTGTGTTTCATCGTCAATAAGAAGGTCCAAAGGATACAGTAAACCTGGGGTGAAGCACCGGAATCTATAACTAGTGTCACAGGAATGGTTCAAAACATTGTCAGTAAGAAGAGTCAGTCTTCTTGTACTTAAGTCGGCATAGTACCTTTTCTATTTAATTCCGATGCAGTTTCTGTGTTTCATCGTCAATAACAAGGTCCAAGGGATACAGTAAACCTGGAGTGAAGCATCGGAATCTATAACTAGTGTCACGGGAATGGTTCAAAACATAAACAGTAAGAAGAGTCAGTCTTTTTGTGCTTAATTCTGCACTGTGCCATTTGTATTTAATTCCGATGTATTTTCTGTGTTTCATCGTCAATAAGAAGGTAGAAGGGATACAGTAAATCTGAATTGATGCATCGGAATTTATAACTAGTGTCACAGGAATGGTACAAAACATAGTCAGTAAGAAGAGTCAGTCTTCTTGTACTTAAGTCGGCATTGTGCCTTTTCTATTTAATTCCGATGCAATTTCTGTGTTTCATCGTCAATAAGAAGGACCGAGGGATACAGTAAACCTGGAGTAAAGCATCGGAGTCTATAACTCGTGTCACAGGACTGGTTCAAAAATAGACAGTAAGAAGAGTCAGTCTTCTTGAACTTAATTCGGCATTGTGCCTTTTGTATTTCATTCCGATGCAATTTCTGTGTTTCATCGTCAATAAGAAGGTCAGAGGGATACAGTAAACCTGAAGTGAAGCATCGGAATCCATAAGTAGTGTCACAGGAATGGTTCAAAACATAGTCAGTAAGAGGAGTTTGTCTTCTTGTACTTAATTCTGCTTTGTGCCTTTTATATTTAATTTCGATGAAATTTCTGTGTTTCATCGTCAATATGAAGGTCCAAGGGATACAGTAAACCTGAAGTAAAGCATCGGAATTTATAGCTAGTGTCACAGGAATGGTTCAAACCATAGTCAGTAAGGAGTGTCAGTCTTCTTGTACTTAAGTCGGCATTGTGCCATTTGTATTTAATTCCGATGCAATTTCTGTGTTTCATCGTCAATAAGAAAGACAGAGGGGTACAGTAAACCTGAGACCCGAAGTGAAGGATCGGAATCAATAGCTAGTGTCACAGGAATGGTTCAAAAAAAAGACAGTAAGAAGAGTCAGTCTTCTTGTACTTAATTCTGCTTTGTGCCCTTTGTATTTAATTCCGATGGAATTTCTGTGTGTCATCGTCAATAAGAAGGTCCAAGGGATACAGTAAACCTGAAGTGAAGCATCGGAATTTATAACTAGTGTCACAGGAATGGTTCAAAACATAGACAGTAAGAAGAGTCAGTCTTCTTGTACTTAAGTCGGCATTGTGCCTTTTGTATTTAACTCCGATGCAATTTCTGTGCTTCATCGTCAATAAGAAGGTCACTGGGATACAGTAATCCTGAAGTGAAGCATCGGAATCTATAACTAGTGTCACAGGAATGGTTCAAAACATAGTCAGTAAGAATAGTCAGTCTTATTGTACTTAAGTCATCATTGCGCTTTTTCTATTTATTTCTGATGCAATTTCTGTGTTTCATCGTCAATATGAAGGTCCAAGGGATACAGTAAACCTGGAGTGAAGCATCGGAGTCTATTACTAGTGTCACAGGACTGGTTCAAAAATAGACAGTAAGAAGAGTCAGTCTTCTTGAACTTAATTCGGCATTGTGCTTTTTCTATTTCATTCCGATGCAATTTCTGTGTTACATCGTCAATAAGATGGTCAGAGGGATACAGTAAACCTGAAGTGAAGCATCGGAATCTATAGCTAGTGTCACAGGAATGGTTCAAACATAGTCAGTTAGAAGAGTCAGTCTTCTTGTCCTTAAGTCGGCATTGTGCCTTATGTAATTAATTCCGATGCAATTTCTGTGTTTCATCGTCAACAAGAAGGTCCAAGGGATACAGTAAACATGGAGTGAAGCATCGAAATCTATAACTAGTGTCACAGGAATGGTTCAAAACATAGACAGTAAGAAGAGTTAGTCTTCTTGTACTTCATTCGGCATTGTGCCTTTTGTATTTAATTCCGTTGTAATTTCTGTGTTTCATCGTCAATAAGAAGGTCCTAGGGATACAGTAAACCTCAAGTGAAGCATCAGAATCTACAACGGGTGTCACAGGAATGGTTCAAATCATAGTCAGTAGGAAGAGTCGGTCTTCATGTACTTAAGTCGGCAATGTGCCATTTGTATTTAATTCCGATGCATTTTCTGTGTATCATCGTCAATAAGAAGGTCCAAGGGATACAGTAAACCTGAAGTGAAGGTTCGGAATTAATAACAAGTGTCAAAGGAATGGTTCAAAACATAGTCAGTAAGGAGAGTCAGTCTTCTTGCACTTATGTCGGCATTGTGCCTTTTGTATATAATTCCGATGCAAATTCTGTGTTTCATCGTTAATACGAAGGACCAAGGGATACACTAAACCTGGAGTGATGCATCGGTATCTATAACTAGTGTCACAGGGATGGTTCAAAACATAGACAGTAAGAAGAGTCAGTCTTCTTGTACTTAAGTCGGCATTGTGCCTTTTCTATTAATTCCGATGCAATTTCTATGTTTCATCGTCAATAAGAAGGTCAGAGGGATACAGTAATCCTGAAGTGAAGCATCGGAATCTATAACTAGTGTCACAGGAATGGTTCTAAACATAGTCAGTAAGAAGAGTCAGTCCTCTTGTACTTAAGTCTGCATTGTGCTTTTTCTATTTAATTCCGATGCAATTTCTGTGTTTCATCGTCAATAAGAAGATCAGAGGGATACATTAAACTTGAAGTGAAGCATCGGAATCTATAACTAGTGTCACAGGAATGGTTCAAAACAAAGTCACTAAGAAGTGTCTGTCTTCTTGTCCTTCAGTCGGCATTGTGCCTTTTGTATTTAATTCCGATGCAATTTCTGTGTTTCATCGTCAATAAGAAGGTCCAAGGGATACAGTAAACCTGGAGTGAAGCATCGGAATCTATAACTAGTGTCACAGGAATTGTTCACAACATAGACAGTAAGAAGTGTCAGTCTTCTTGTACTTAAGTCGGCATTGTGCCTTTTCTATTTAATTCCGATGCAATTTCTGTGTTTCATCGTCAATAAGAAGGACCGAGGGATACAGTAAACCTGGAGTAAAGCATCGGAGTCTATAACTAGTGTCACAGGACTGGTTCAAAAATAGACAGTAAGAAGTGTCAGTCTTCTTGAACTTAATTCGGCATTGTGCCTTTTGTATTTAATTCCGATGCAATTTCTGTGTTTCATCGTCAATAAGAAGGTCAGAGGGAAACAGTAAACCTGAAGTGAAGCATCGGAATCCATAACTAGTGTCACAGGAATGGTTCAAATCATAGACAGTAAGAAGAGTCAGACTTCTTTTACTTAAGTCGGCATTGTGCATTTTGTATTTAATTCCAGTGCAATTTCTGTGTTTCATCGTCAATAAGAAGGTCCAAGGGATACAGTAAACCTGGAGTGAAGCATCGGAGTCTATTACTAGTGTCACAGGACTGGTTCAAAAATAGACAGTAAGAAGAGTCAGTCTTCTTGAACTTAATTCGGCATTGTGCCTTTTCTATTTAATTCCGATGCAATTTCTGTGTTACATCGTCAATAAGATGGTCAGAGGGATACAGTAAACCTGAAGTGAAGCATCGGAATCTATAGCTAGTGTCACAGGAATGGTTCAAAGCATAGTCAGTTAGAAGAGTCAGTCTTCTTGTCCTTAAGTCGGCATTGTGCCTTATGTAATTAATTCCGATGCAATTTCTGTGTTTCATCGTCAACAAGAAGGTCCAAGGGATACAGTAAACATGGAGTGAAGCATCGAAATCTATAACTAGTGTCATAGGAATGGTTCAAAACATAGACAGTAAGAAGAGTTAGTCTTCTTGTACTTAATTCGGCATTGTGCCTTTTGTATTTAATTCCGATGTAAATTCTGTGTTTCATCGTCAATAAGAAGGTCCTAGGGATACAGTAAACCTCAAGTGAAGCATCAGAATCTACAACGGGAGTCACAGGAATGGTTCAAATCATAGTCAGTAGGAAGAGTCGGTCTCCATGTACTTAAGTCGGCATTGTGCCATTTGTATTTAATTCCGATGCATTTTCTGTGTATCATCGTCAATAAGAAGGTCCAAGGGATACAGTAAACCTGAAGTGAAGGTTCGGAATTAATAACAAGTGTCAAAGGAATGGTTCAAAACATAGTCAGTAAGGAGAGTCAGTCTTCTTGTACTTATGTCGGCATTGTGCCTTTTGTATTTAATTCCGATGCAATTTCTGTGTTTCATCGTCAATAAGAAGGTCAGAGGGAAACAGTAAACCTGAAGTGAAGCATCGGAATCCATAACTAGTGTCACAGGAATGGTTCAAAACATAGTCAGTAAGAGGAGTTAGTCTTCTTGTACTTAAGTCGGCATTGTGCCTTTTGTATTTAATTCCGATGCAATTTCTGTGTTTCATCGTCAATATGAAGGTCCAAGCGATACAGTAAACCTGGAGTGAGGCATCGGAATCTGTAACTAATGTCACAGGAATGGTTCAAATCATTCACAGTAAGAAGAGTCAGTCTTCGTGTACTTCACTCGGCATTTTGCCTTTTGTATTTAATACCGATGCAATTTTTGTGATTCATCGTCAATAAGAAGGTCCAAGGGATACAGTAAACTTGAAGTGAAGCATCGGGATCTATAACTAGTGTCACAGGAATCGTTCAAAACATAGTCAGTTAGAAGAGTCAGTCTTCTTGTACTTAAGTCGGCATAGTGCCTTTTCTATTTAATTCCGATGCAATTTGTGTGTTTCATCGTCAATAAGAAGGTCCAAGGGATACAGTAAACCTGGAGTGAAGCATCGGAATCTATAACTAGTGTCACAGGAATGGTTCAAAACATAGACAGTAAGAAGAGTTAGTCTTCTTGTACTTAATTCTGCTTTGTGCCTTTTATATTTAATTTCGATGCAATTTCTGTGTTTCATCGTCAATATGAAGGTCCAAGGGATACAGTAAACCTGAAGTAAAGCATCGGAAATTATAGCTAGTGTCACAGGAATGGTTCAAATCATAGTCAGTAAGGAGAGTCAGTCTTCTTGTACTTAAGTCGTCATTGTGCCATTTCTATTTAATTCCGATGCATTTTCTGTGTTTCATCGTCAATAAGAAGGTCCAAGGGATACAGTAAACCTGCAGTGAAGGTTCGGAATTAATAACTAGTGTCACAGGAATTATTCAAACCATAGTCAGTAAGGAGAGTCAGTCTTCTTGTACTTATGTCGGCATTGTGCCTTGTGTATTTAATTCCGATGCCAATTCTGTGTTTCATCGTTAATAAGAAGGACCAAGGGATACAGGAAACCTGGAGTGATGCATCGGTAACTATAACTAGTGTCACAGGGATGGTTCAAAGCATAGACAGTAAGAAGAGTCAGTCTTCTTGTACTTAAGTCGGCATTGTGCCTTTTCTATTAATTCCGATGCAATTTCTGTGTTTCATCGTCAATAAGAAGATCAGAGGGATACATTAAACTTGAAGTGAAGCATCGGAATCTATAACTAGTGTCACAGGAATGGTTCAAAACAAAGTCAGTAAGAAGTGTCAGTCTTCTTGTCCTTCAGTCGGCATTGTGCCTTTTGTATTTAATTCCGATGCAATTGCTGTGTTTCATCGTCAATAAGAAGGTCCAAGGGATACAGTAAACCTGGAGTGAAGCATCTGAATCTATAACTAGTGTCACAGGAATTGCTCAAAACATAGACAGTAAGAAGGGTCAGTCTTCTTGTACTTAAGTCGGCATTGTGCCTTTTCTATTTAATTCCGATGCAATTTCTGTGTTTCATCGTCAATAAGAAGAACCGAGGCATACAGTAAACCTGGAGTAAAGCATCGGAGTCTATACCTAGTGTCACAGGACTGGTTCAAAAATAGACAGTAAGAAGAGTCAGTCTTCTTGAACTTAATTCGGCATTGTGCCTTTTGTATTTAATTCCGATGCAATTTCTGTGTTTCATCGTCAATAAGAAGGTCAGAGGGATACAGTAAACCTGAAGTGAAGCATCGGAATCCATAACTAGTGTCACAGGAATGGTTCAAAGCATAGTCAGTAAGAGGAGTTAGTCTTCTTGTACTTAAGTCGGCATTGTGCCTTTTGTATTTAATTCCGATGCAATTTGTGTGTTTCATGGTCAATAAGAAGGACCAAGGGATACAGTAAACCTGGAGTGAAGCATCGGAATCTATACCTAGTGTCAATGGTATGTTTCTAATCATAGACAGTAAGAAGAGTAAGTCTTCTTCTTCTTAAGTCGGCATTGTGCCTTTTGAATTTAATTACGATGCAATTTCTCTGTTTCATCGTCATTAAGAAGGTCAGAGGGATACAGTAAACCTGAAGTGAAGCATCAGAATCTATAGCTAGTGTCACAGGAATGGTTCAAAACATAGTCAGTAAGAAGAGTCAGTCTTCTTGTCCTTAAGTCGGCATTGTGCCTTATGTAATTAATTCCGATGCAATTTCTGTGTTTCATCGTCAATAAGGAGGTCCAAGGGATACAGTAAACATGGAGTGAAGCATCGGAATCTATCACTAGTGTCACAGGAATGGTTCAAAACATAGACAGTAAGAAGAGTTAGTCTTCTTGTACTTAATTCTGCATTGTGCCTTTTGTATTTAATTCCGATGTAATTTCTGTGTTTCATCGTCAATAAGAAGGTCCTAGGGATACAGTAAACCTCAAGTGAAGCATCAGAATCTACAACGGGTGTCACAGGAATGGTTCAAATCATAGTCAGTAGGAAGAGTCGGTCTTCATGTACTTAAGTGGGCATTGTGCCATTTGTATTTAATTCTGATGCATTTTCTGTGTTTCATCGTCAATAAGAAGGTCCAAGGGATACAGTAAACCTGAAGTGAAGGTTCGGAATTAATAACTAGTGTCACAGGAATGGTTCAAAACATAGTCAGTAAGGAGAGTCAGTCTTCATATACTTAGGTCGGCATTGTGCCTTTTGTATTTAATTCCGATGCAAATTCTGCGTTTCATCGTTAATAAGAAGGACCAAGGGATACAGTAAACCTGGAGTGATGGATCGGTATCTATAACTAGTGTCACAGGGATGGTTCAAAACATAGACAGTAAGAAGAGTCAGCCTTCTTGTACTTAATTCGGCATTGTGCATTTTCTATTTAATTCCGATGCAATTTCTGTGTTTCATCGTCAACAAGAAGGTCAGTGGGATACATTAATCCTGAAGTGAAGCATCGGAATCTATAACTAGTGTCACAGGAATGGTTCTAAACATAGTCAGTAAGAAGAGTCAGTCCTCTTGTACTTAAGTCTGCATTGTGCCTTTTCTATTTAATTCCGATGCAAATTCTGTGTTTCATCTTCAATAAGAAGGTCAGAGGGATACAATAAACCTGAAGTTAAGCATCGGAATCTATAACTAGTGTCACAGGAATGGTTCAAAGCAAAGTCAGTAAGAAGTGTCAGTCTTCTTGTCCTTCAGTCGGCATTGTGCTTTTTGTATTTAATTCCGATGCAATTTCTGTGTTTCATCGTCAATAAGAAGGTCCAAGGGATACAGTAAACCTGGAGTGAAGCATCGGAATCTATAACTAGTGTCACAGGAATTGTTCAAAACATAGACAGTAAGATGAGTCAGTCTTCTTGTACTTAATTCTGCTTTGCGCATTTTGTATTTATTTCTGATGCAATTTCTGTGTTTCATCGTCAATATGAAGGTCCAAGGGATACAGTAAACCTGGAGTGAAGCATCGGAATCTATAACTAGTGTCACAGGAATGGTTCAAATCATAGACAGTAAGAAGAGTCAGACTTCTTTTACTTAAGTCGGCATTGTGCCTTTTGTATTTAATTCCGGTGCAATTTCTGTGTTTCATCGTCAATAAGAAGGTCCAAGGGATACAGTAAACCTGGAGTGAAGCATCGGAGTCTATAACTAGTGTCACAGGACTGGTTCAAAAATAGACAGTAAGAAGAGTCAGTCTTATTGAACTGAATTCGGCATAGTGCCTTTTGTATTTAATTCCGATGCAATTTCTGTGTTTTATCGTCAATAAGAAGGTCAGAGGGATACAGTTAACCTGAAGTGAAGCATCGGAATCTATAGCTAGTGTCACAGGAATGGTTCAAAACATAGTCAGTAAGAAGAGTCAGTCTTCTTGTCCTTAAGTCGGCATTGTGCCTTATGTAATTAATTCCGATGCAATTTCTGTGTTTCATCGTCAATAAGGAGGTCCAAGGGATACAGTAAACATGGAGTGAAGCATCGGAATCTATCACTAGTGTCACAGGAATGGTTCAAAACATAGACAGTAAGAAGAGTTAGTCTTCTTGTACTTAATTCTGCATTGTGCCTTTTGTATTTAATTCCGATGTAATTTCTGTGTTTCATCGTCAATAAGAAGGTCCTAGGGATACAGTAAACCTCAAGTGAAGCATCAGAATCTACAACGGGTGTCACAGGAATGGTTCAAATCATAGTCATTAGGAAGAGTCGGTCTTCATGTACTTAAGTGGGCATTGTGCCATTTGTATTTAATTCTGATGCATTTTCTGTGTTTCATCGTCAATAAGAAGGTCCAAGGGATACAGTAAACCTGAAGTGAAGGTTCGGAATTAATAACTAGTGTCACAGGAATGGTTCAAAACATAGTCAGTAAGGAGAGTCAGTCTTCATATACTTAGGTCGGCATTGTGCCTTTTGTATTTAATTACAATGCAAATTCTGCGTTTCATCGTTAATAAGAAGGACCAAGGGATACAGTAAACCTGGAGTGATGGATCGGTATCTATAACTAGTGTCACAGGGATGGTTCAAAACATAGACAGTAAGAAGAGTCAGCCTTCTTGTACCTAATTCGGCATTGTGCATTTTCTATTTAATTCCGATGCAATTTCTGTGTTTCATCGTCAACAAGAAGGTCAGTGGGATACATTAATCCTGAAGTGAAGCATCGGAATCTATAACTAGTGTCACAGGAATGGTTCTAAACATAGTCAGTAAGAAGAGTCAGTCCTCTTGTACTTAAGTCTGCATTGTGCCTTTTCTATTTAATTCCGATGCAAATTCTGTGTTTCATCTTCAATAAGAAGGTCAGAGGGATACAATAAACCTGAAGTTAAGCATCGGAATCTATAACTAGTGTCACAGGAATGGTTCAAAGCAAAGTCAGTAAGAAGTGTCAGTCTTCTTGTCCTTCAGTCGGCATTGTGCTTTTTGTATTTAATTCCGATGCAATTTCTGTGTTTCATCGTCAATAAGAAGGTCCAAGGGATACAGTAAACCTGGAGTGAAGCATCGGAATCTATAACTAGTGTCACAGGAATTGTTCAAAACATAGACAGTAAGATGAGTCAGTCTTCTTGTACTTAATTCTGCTTTGTGCATTTTGTATTTATTTCTGATGCAATTTCTGTGTTTCATCGTCAATATGAAGGTCCAAGGGATACAGTAAACCTGGAGTGAAGCATCGGAATCTATAACTAGTGTCACAGGAATGGTTCAAATCATAGACAGTAAGAAGAGTCAGACTTCTTTTACTTAAGTCGGCATTGTGCCTTTTGTATTTAATTCCGGTGCAATTTCTGTGTTTCATCGTCAATAAGAAGGTCCAAGGGATACAGTAAACCTGGAGTGAAGCATCGGAGTCTATAACTAGTGTCACAGGACTGGTTCAAAAATAGACAGTAAGAAGAGTCAGTCTTATTGAACTGAATTCGGCATAGTGCCTTTTGTATTTAATTCCGATGCAATTTCTGTGTTTTATCGTCAATAAGAAGGTCAGAGGGATACAGTTAACCTGAAGTGAAGCATCGGAATCTATAGCTAGTGTCACAGGAATGGTTCAAAACATAGTCAGTAAGAAGAGTCAGTCTTCTTGTCCTTAAGTCGGCATTGTGCCTTATGTAATTAATTCCGATGCAATTTCTGTGTTTCATCGTCAATAAGGAGGTCCAAGGGATACAGTAAACATGGAGTGAAGCATCGGAATCTATAACTAGTGTCACAGGAATGGTTCAAAACATAGACAGTAAGAAGAGTTAGTCTTCTTGTACTTAATTCTGCATTGTGCCTTTTGTATTTAATTCCGATGTAATTTCTGTGTTTCATCGTCAATAAGAAGGTCCTAGGGATACAGTAAACCTCAAGTGAAGCATCAGAATCTATAACGGGTGTCACAGGAATGGTTCAAATCATACTCAGTAGGAAGAGTCGGTCTTCATGTACTTAAGTGGGCATTGTGCCATTTGTATTTAATTCTGATGCATTTTCTGTGTTTCATCGTCAATAAGAAGGTCCAAGGGATACAGTAAACCTGAAGTGAAGGTTCGGAATTAATAACTAGTGTCACAGGAATGCTTCAAAACATAGTCAGTAAGGAGAGTCAGTCTTCATATACTTAGGTCGGCATTGTGCCTTTTGTATTTAATTCCGATGCAAATTCTGTGTTTCATCGTTAATAAGAAGGACCAAGGGATACAGTAAACCTGGAGTGATGGATCGGTATCTATAACTAGTGTCACAGGGATGGTTCAAAACATAGACAGTAAGAAGAGTCAGCCTTCTTGTACTTAAGTCGGCATTGTGTATTTTCTATTTAATTCCGATGCAATTTCTGTGTTTCATCGTCAACAAGAAGGTCAGTGGGATACATTAATCCTGAAGTGAAGCATCGGAATCTATAACTAGTGTCACAGAAATGGTTCTAAACATAGTCAGTAAGAAGAGTCAGTCCTCTTGTACTTAAGTCTGCATTGTGCCTTTTCTATTTAATTCCGATGCAATTTCTGTGTTTCATCTTCAATAAGAAGGTCAGAGGGATACAATAAACCTGATGTTAAGCATCGGAATCTATAACTAGTGTCACAGGAATGGTTCAAACAAAGTCAGTAAGAAGTGTCAGTCTTCTTGTCCTTCAGTCGGCATTGTGCTTTTTTTATTTAATTCCGATGCAATTTCTGTGTTTCATCGTCAATAAGAAGGTCCAAGGGATACAGTAAACCTGGAGTGAAGCATCGGAATCTATAACTAGTGTCACAGGAATTGTTCAAAACATAGACAGTAAGATGAGTCAGTCTTCTTGTACTTAATTCTGCTTTGTGCATTTTGTATTTAAATCCGATGTAATTTCTGTGTTTCATCGTCAATAAGAACGTCCAAGAGATACAGTAAACCTGAAGTGAAGCATCGGAATTTATAACTAGTGTCACAGGAATGGTTCAAATCATAGTCAGTAAGGGGAGTCAGTCTTCTTGTACTTAAGTCGGCATTGTGCCTTTTGTATTTAATTCCGATGCAATTTCTGTGTTTCATCGTCAATAAGAAGGACCAAGGGATACAGTAAACCTTGAGTGAAACATCGGAATCTATAACTAGTGTCACAGGGATGGTTCAAAACATAGACAGCAAGAAGAGTCAGTCTTCTTGTACTTAAGTCGGCATTGTAACTTTTCTATTTAATTCCGATGCAATTTCTGTGTTTCATGGTCAATAAGAAGGTCCAAGGGATACAGTAAACCTCGAGTGAAGCATCGGAATCTATATCGGGTGTCACAGGAATGGTTCAAAACATAGTCAGTAAGATGACTCGGTCTTCTTGTACGTACGTCGACATTGTGCCTTTTTTATTTAATACCGATGCAATTTCTGTGTTTCATCGTCAATAAGAAGGTCAGAGGGATATAATAAACCTGATGTGATGCATCGGAATGTTTAACGAGTGTCACAGGAATGGTTCATAACAAAGTCAGTAAGAAGAGTCAGTCTTCTTGTACTTAAGTCGGCATTCTGCCTTTTCTAATTAATTCCGATGCAATTTCTGTGTTTCATCGTCAATTAGAAGGTCCAAGGGATACAGTAAACCTGAAGTGAAGCTTCGGAATCTATAGCTAGTGTCACAGTAATGGTTCAAAACATAGTCGGTAAGAAGAGTCAGTCTTCTTGTCCTTATGTCGGCATTGTGCCTTTTGTAATTAATTCCGATGCAATTTCTGTGTTTCATCGTCAATAAGAAGGTCAGAGGGGTACAGTAAACCTGAAACCTGAAGTGAAGCATCGGAATCTATAGCTAGTGTCACAGGAATGGTTCAAAACATAGACAGTAAGAAGAGTCAGTCCTCTAGTACTTAATTCACCTTTGTGCCTTTTGTATTTAATTACGATGCAGTTTCTGTGTTTCATCGTCAATATGAAGGGCCAGGCGATACAGTAAACCTGAAGCAAAGCATCAGAATTTATAACTAGTGTCACATGAATGGTTCAAAACATAGACAGTAAGAAGAGTCAGCCTTCTTGTACTTAAGTCGGCATTGTGCCTTTAGTATTTAACTCCGATGCAATTTCTGTGTTTCATCGTCAATAAGCAGGTCAGAGGGATACAGTAATCCTGAAGTGAAGCATCGGAATCTATAACTAGTGTCACAGGAATGGTTCAAAACATAGTCTGTAAGAATAATCAGTCTTATTGTACTTAAGTCATTATTGTGCAATTTCTATTTAATTCTGATGCAATTTCTGTGTTTCATCGTCAATATGAAGGTCCAAGGGATACAGTAAACCTGGAGTGAAGCATCGGAATCTATAACTAGTGTCACAGGAATGGTTCAAATCATAGACATTAAGAAGAGTTAGACTTCTTTTACTTAAGTCGGCATTGTGCCTTTTGTATTTAATTCCGATGCAATTTCTGTGTTTCATCGTCAATAAGAAGGTCCAAGGGATACAGTAAACCTTAAGTGAAGCATCGGAGTCTATAACTAGTGTCACAGGACTGGTTCAAAAATAGACAGTAAGAGGAGTCAGTCTTCTTGAACTTAATTCGGCATTGTGCCTTTTGTATTTAATTCCGATGCAATTTCTGTGTTTCATCGTCAATAAGGAGGTCAGAGGGTTACAGTAAACCTGAAGTGAAGCATTGGAATCCATATCTAGAGTCACAGAAATGGTTCAAAACATAGTCAGTAAGAGGAGTTAGTCTTCCTGTAGTTAAGTCGGCGTTGTGCCTTTTGTATTTAATTCCGATGCAATTTCTGTGTTTCATCATCAATAAGAAGGTCCAAGGGATACAGTAAACCTGGAGTGAGGCATCGGAATCTGTAACTAGTGGCACAGGAATGGTTCAAATAATAGACAGTAAGAAGAGTCAGTCTTCTTGTACTTAATTCGGCATTGTGCCTTTTGTACTTAATTCCGATGCAATTTCTGTGTTTCATCGTCAATAAGAAGGTCCAAGGGATACAGTAAACCTCAAGTGAAGCATCGGAATCTATAACGGGTGTCACAGGAATGGTTCAAAACATAGTCAGTAGGAAGAGTCGGTCTTCATGTACTTAAGTCGGCATTGTGCCTTTTGTATCTAACTCCGATGCATTTTCTGTGTTTCATCGTCAATAAGAAGGTCCAAGGGATACAGTAAACCTGAAGTGATGCATCGGAATTAATAACTAGTGTCACAGGAATGGTTCAAAACATAGTCAGTAAGGAGAGTCAGCCTTCTTGTACTTAAGTCATCATTGTGCCTTTTGTATTTAATTCCGATGCAATTTCTGTGTTTCATCGTCAATAAGAAGGACCAAGGGATACAGGAAACCTGGAGTGAAGCATCGGAATCTAAACTAGTGTCACAAGGATGGTTCAAAACATAGACAGTAAGAAGAGTCAGTCTTCTTGTACTTAAGTCGGCATTGTGCCTTTTCTATTTAATTCCGATGCAATTTCTGTGTTTCATCGTCAATATGAAGGTCACAGGGATACAGTAATCCTTAAGTGAAGCATCGAAATCTATAACTAGTGTCACAGGAATGGTTCATAGCATAGTCAGTAAGAAGAGTCAGTCTTCTTGTACTTAAGTCGGCATTGTGCCTTTTCTATATAATTCCGATGCAATTTCTGTGTTTCATCGTCAATAAGAAGGTCCAAGGGATACAGTAAACCTGGAGTGAAGCATCGGAATCTATAAGTACTGTCACAGGAATGGTTCAAATCATAGACAGTAAGAAGAGTCAGTCTTATTATACTTACGCCGACATTGTGCCTTTTCTATTTAATTCCGATGCAATTTCTGTGTTTCATCGTCAATAAGAAGGTCAGAGGGATACAATAAACCTGAAGTGAAGCATCGGAATCTATAACTTGTGTCACAGGATTGGATCAAAGCAAAAACAGTAAGAAGAGTCAGTCTTCTTGTTCTTAAGTTGGCTTTGTGCCTTTTGTATTTAATTACGATGCAATTTCTGTGTTTCATCGTCAATAAGAAGGTCCAAGGGATACAGTAAACCTGAGGTGAAGCATCGGAATCTATAACTAGTGTCACAGGAATGGTTCAAACATAGTCAGTAAGAAGAGTCAGTCTTCTTGTCCTTAAGTCGGCATTGTGCCTTTTGTATTTAATTCCGTAGCAATTTCTGTGCTTCATCGTCAATAAGAAGGTCCAAGGGATACAATAAACCTGGAGTGAAGCATCGGAATCGATAACTAGTGTCACAGGAATGGTTCAAAGCATAGACAGTAAGAAGAGTCAGAATTCTTGTACTTAATTCTGCATTGTGCCTTTTGTATTTAATTCCGATGCAATTTCTGTGTTTTATCGTCAATAAGAAGGTCTAAGGGATACAGTAAAACTGAAGTGAAGCATCGGAATTTGTAACTAGTGTCACACGAATGGTTCAAAACATAGTCAGTAAGGAGAGTCAGTCTTCTTGTACTTAAATCGGCATTGTGCCATTTGTATTTAATTCCGATGCAATTTCTGTGTTTCATCGTCAATAAGAAGGACCAACGGATACAGTAAACCTGGAGTGAAGCATCGGAATCTAAAACTAGTGTCACAGGGATGTTTCACAACATAGACAGTAAGAAGCGTCAGTCTTCTTGTACTTAAGTCGGCACTGTGCCTTTTCTATTTAATTCCGATGCAATTTCTGTGTTTCTACGTCAATAAGAAGGTCAGAGGGATACAGTAGTCCTGAAGTTAAGCATCGGAATCTATAACTAGTGTCACAGGAATGGTTCTAAACATAGTCAGTAAGAAGAGTCAGTCCTCTTGTACTTAAGTCTGCATTGTGCCTTTTCTATTTAATTCCGATGCAATTTCTGTGTTTCATCGTCAATAAGAAGGTCAGAGGGATACAATAAACCTGAAGTGAAGCATCGGAATCTATAACTAGTGTCACAGGAATGGTTCAAAACAAAGTCAGTAAGAAGTGTCAGTCTTCTTGTCCTTCAGTCGGCATTGTGCCTTTTGTATTTAATTGCGATGCAATTTCTGTGTTTCATCGTCAATAAGAAGGTCCAAGGGACACAGTAAACCTGGAGTGAAGCATCGGAATCTATAACTAGTGTCACAGGAATTGTTCAAAACATAGACAGTAAGAAGAGTCAGTCTTCTTGTACTTAAGTCGGCATTGTGCCTTTTCTATTTAATTCCGATGCAATTTCTGTGTTTCATCGTCAATAAGAAGAACCGAGGCATACAGTAAACCTGGAGTAAAGCATCGGAGTCTATACCTAGTGTCACAGGACTGGTTCAAAAATAGAGAGTAAGAAGAGTCAGTCTTCTTGAACTTAATTCGGCAATGTGCCTTATGTAATTAATTCCGATGCAATTTCTGTGTTTCATCGTCAATAAGGAGGTCCAAGGGATGCAGTAAACATGGAGTGAAGCATCGGAATCTATAACTAGTGTCACAGGAATGGTTCAAAACATAGACAGTAAGAAGAGTTAGTCTTCTTGTACTTAATTCTGCATTGTGCCTTTTGTATTTAATTCCGATGTAAGTTCTGTGTTTCATCGTCAATAAGAAGGTCCAAGGGATACAGTAAACATGAAGTGAAGCATCGGAATTTATAACTAGTGTCACAGGAATGGTTCAAATCTTAGTCAGTAAGGAGAGTCAGTCTTCTTGTACTTCAGTCGGCATTGTGCCTTTTGTATTTAATTCCGATGCAATTTTTGTGTTTCATCGTCAATAAGAAGGACCATGGGATACAGTAAAACTGGAGTGAAGCATCGGAATCTATACCTAGTGTCACAGGGATGGTTCAAATCATAGACAGTAAGAAGAGTCAGTCTTCTTGTACTTAAGTCGGCATTGTCTCTCTTCTATTTAATTCCGATGCAATTTCTGTTTTTCATCGACAATAAGAAGGTCAGAGGGATACAGTTATCCTGAAGTGAAGCATCAGAATCAATAACTAGTGTCACAGGAATGGTTCAAAGCAAAGTCAGTAAGGAGAGTCAGTCTTCTTGTACTTCAGTCGGCATTGTGCCTTTTGTATTTAATTCCGATGCAATTTTTGTGTTTCATCGTCAATAAGAAGGTCCAAGGGATACAGTAAACCTGGAGTGAAGCATCGGAGTCTATAACTAGTGTCACAGGACTGGTTCAAAAATAGACAGTAAGAAGAGTCAGTCTTATTGAACTGAATTCGGCATAGTGCCTTTTGTATTTAATTCCGATGCAATTTCTGTGTTTTATCGTCAATAAGAAGGTCAGAGGGATACAGTTAACCTGAAGTGAAGCATCGGAATCTATAGCTAGTGTCACAGGAATGGTTCAAAACATAGTCAGTAAGAAGAGTCAGTCTTCTTGTCCTTAAGTCGGCATTGAGCCTTATGTAATTAATTCCGATGCAATTTCTGTGTTTCATCGTCAATAAGGAGGTCCAAGGGATACAGTAAACATGGAGTGAAGCATCGGAATCTATAACTAGTGTCACAGGAATGGTTCAAAACATAGACAGTAAGAAGAGTTAGTCTTCTTGTACTTAATTCTGCATTGTGCCTTTTGTATTTAATTCCGATGTAATTTCTGTGTTTCATCGTCAATAAGAAGGTCCTAGGGATACAGTAAACCTCAAGTGAAGCATCAGAATCTATAACGGGTGTCACAGGAATGGTTCAAATCATACTCAGTAGGAAGAGTCGGTCTTCATGTACTTAAGTGGGCATTGTGCCATTTGTATTTAATTCTGATGCATTTTCTGTGTTTCATCGTCAATAAGAAGGTCCAAGGGATACAGTAAACCTGAAGTGAAGGTTCGGAATTAATAACTAGTGTCACAGGAATGGTTCAAAACATAGTCAGTAAGGAGAGTCAGTCTTCATATACTTAGGTCGGCATTGTGCCTTTTGTATTTAATTCCGATGCAAATTCTGTGTTTCATCGTTAATAAGAAGGACCAAGGGATACAGTAAACCTGGAGTGATGGATCGGTATCTATAACTAGTGTCACAGGGATGGTTCAAAACATAGACAGTAAGAAGAGTCAGCCTTCTTGTACTTAAGTCGGCATTGTGTATTTTCTATTTAATTCCGATGCAATTTCTGTGTTTCATCGCCAACAAGAAGGTCAGTGGGATACATTAATCCTGAAGTGAAGCATCGGAATCTATAACTAGTGTCACAGGAATGGTTCTAAACATAGTCAGTAAGAAGAGTCAGTCCTCTTGTACTTAAGTCTGCATTGTGCCTTTTCTATTTAATTCCGATGCAATTTCTGTGTTTCATCTTCAATAAGAAGGTCAGAGGGATACAATAAACCTGAAGTTAAGCATCGGAATCTATAACTAGTGTCACAGGAATGGTTCAAAGCAAAGTCAGTAAGAAGTGTCAGTCTTCTTGTCCTTCAGTCGGCATTGTGCTTTTTTTATTTAATTCCGATGCAATTTCTGTGTTTCATCGTCAATAAGAAGGTCCAAGGGATACAGTAAACCTGAGTGAAGCATCGGAATCTATAACTAGTGTCACAGGAATTGTTCAAAACATAGACAGTAAGATGAGTCAGTCTTCTTGTACTTAATTCTGCTTTGGGCATTTTGTATTTAAATCCGATGTAATTTCTGTGTTTCATCGTCAATAAGAACGTCCAAGAGATACAGTAAACCTGAAGTGAAGCATCGGAATTTATAACTAGTGTCACAGGAATGGTTCAAATCATAGTGAGTAAGGGGAGTCAGTCTTCTTGTACTTAAGTCGGCATTGTGCCTTTTGTATTTAATTCCGATGCAATTTCTGTGTTTCATCGTCAATAAGAAGGACCAAGGGATACAGTAAACCTTGAGTGAAACATCGGAATCTATAACTAGTGTCACAGGGATGGTTCAAAACATAGACAGCAAGAAGAGTCAGTCTTCTTGTACTTAAGTCGGCATTGTAACTTTTCTATTTAATTCCGATGCAATTTCTGTGTTTCATCGTCAAAAAGAAGGTCAGAGGGATACAGTAAACCTGAAGTGAAGCATCGGAATCCATAACTAGTGTCACAGGAATGGTTCAAAACATAGTCAGTAAGAAGAGTTAGTCTTCTTGTACTTAAGTCAGCATAGTGCCATTTGTATTTAACTCCGATGCAATTTCTGTCTTTCATCGTCAATAAGAAGGTCACTGGGATACAGTAATCCTGAAGTGAAGCATCGGAATCTATAACTAGTGTCACAGGAATGTTTTAAAACATAGTCAGTAAGAATAGTCAGTCTTCTTGTCCTTAAGTCGGCATTGTGCCTTTTGTATTTAATTCCGATGCAATTTCTGTGTTTCATGGTCAATAAGAAGGTCCAAGGGATACAGTAAACCTCGAGTGAAGCATCGGAATCTATATCGGGTGTCACAGGAATGGTTCAAAACATAGTCAGTAAGATGACTCGGTCTTTTTGTACGTACGTCGACATTGTGCCTTTTTTAGTTAATACCGATGCAATTTCTGTGTTTCATCGTCAATAAGAAGGTCAGAGGGATATAATAAACCTGATGTGATGCATCGGAATGTTTAACGAGTGTCACAGGAATGGTTCATAACAAAGTCAGTAAGAAGAGTCAGTCTTCTTGTACTTAAGTCGGCATTCTGCCTTTTCTAATTAATTCCGATGCAATTTCTGTGTTTCATCGTCAATTAGAAGGTCCAAGGGATACAGTAAACCTGAAGTGAAGCTTCGGAATCTATAGCTAGTGTCACAGTAATGGTTCAAAGCATAGTCGGTAAGAAGAGTCAGTCTTCTTGTCCTTATGTCGGCATTGTGCCTTTTGTAATTAATTCCGATGCAATTTCTGTGTTTCATCGTCAATACGAAGGTCCAAGGGATACAGTAAACCTGGAGTGAAGCATCGGAATCTATAACTAGTGTCACAGGAATGGTTCAAAACATAGACATTAAAAAGAGTCAGTCTTCTTGTACTTAATTCTGCTTTGTGCCTTTTGTATTTAATTCCGATGCTGTTTCTGTGTTTCATCGTCAATAAGAAGGTTCAAGGGATACAGTAAACCTGAAGTGAAGCATCGCAATTTTAACTAGTGTCACAGAAATGGTTCAAAACATAGTCAGTAAGGAGAGTCAGTCTTCTTGTACTTAAGTCGGCATTGTGCCTTTTGTATTTAATTCCGATGCAATTTCTGTGTTTCATCGTCAATAAGAAGGTCAGAGGGGTACAGTAAACCTGAAACCTGAAGTGAAGCATCGGAATCTATAGCTAGTGTCACAGGAATGGTTCAAAACATAGACAGTAAGAAGAGTCAGTCCTCTAGTACTTAATTCACCTTTGTGCCTTTTGTATTTAATTACGATGCAGTTTCTGTGTTTCATCGTCAATATGAAGGGCCAGGCGATACAGTAAACCTGAAGCAAAGCATCAGAATTTATAACTAGTGTCACAGGAATGGTTCAAAACATAGACAGTAAGAAGAGTCAGCCTTCTTGTACTTAAGTCGACATTGTGCCTTTAGTATTTAACTCCGATGCAATTTCTGTGTTTCATCGTCAATAAGCAGGTCAGAGGGATACAGTAATCCTGAAGTGAAGCATCGGAATCTATAACTAGTGTCACAGGAATGGTTCAAAACATAGTCTGTAAGAATAATCAGTCTTATTGTACTTAAGTCATTATTGTGCAATTTCTATTTAATTCTGATGCAATTTCTGTGTTTCATCGTCAATATGAAGGTCCAAGGGATACAGTAAACCTGGAGTGAAGCATCGGAATCTATAACTAGTGTCACAGGAATGGTTCAAATCATAGACATTAAGAAGAGTTAGACTTCTTTTACTTAAGTCGGCATTGTGCCTTTTGTATTTAATTCCGATGCAATTTCTGTGTTTCATCGTCAATAAGAAGGTCCAAGGGATACAGTAAACCTTAAGTGAAGCATCGGAGTCTATAACTAGTGTCACAGGACTGGTTCAAAAATAGACAGTAAGAGGAGTCAGTCTTCTTGAACTTAATTCGGCATTGTGCCTTTTGTATTTAATTCCGATGCAATTTCTGTGTTTCATCGTCAATAAGGAGGTCAGAGGGTTACAGTAAACCTGAAGTGAAGCATTGGAATCCATATCTAGAGTCACAGAAATGGTTCAAAACATAGTCAGTAAGAGGAGTTAGTCTTCTTGTAGTTAAGTCGGCGTTGTGCCTTTTGTATTTAATTCCGATGCAATTTCTGTGTTTCATCATCAATAAGAAGGTCCAAGGGATACAGTAAACCTGGAGTGAGGCATCGGAATCTGTAACTAGTGGCACAGGAATGGTTCAAATAATAGACAGTAAGAAGAGTCAGTCTTCTTGTACTTAATTCGGCATTGTGCCTTTTGTACTTAATTCCGATGCAATTTCTGTGTTTCATCGTCAATAAGAAGGTCCAAGGAATACAGTAAACCTCAAGTGAAGCATCGGAATCTATAACGGGTGTCACAGGAATGGTTCAAAACATAGTCAGTAGGAAGAGTCGGTCTTCATGTACTTAAGTCGGCATTGTGCCTTTTGTATCTAACTCCGATGCATTTTCTGTGTTTCATCGTCAATTAGAAAGTCCAAGGGATACAGTAAACATGAAGTGAAGTATCGGAATTTATAACTAGTGTCACAGGAATGGTTCAAATCTTAGTCAGTAAGGAGAGTCAGTCTTCTTGTACTTCAGTCGGCATTGTGCCTTTTGTATTTAATTCCGATGCAATTTTTGTGTTTCATCGTCAATAAGAAGGACCATGGGATACAGTAAAACTGGAGTGAAGCATCGGAATCTATACCTAGTGTCACAGGGATGGTTCAAATCATAGACAGTAAGAAGAGTCAGTCTTCTTGTACTTAAGTCGGCATTGTCTCTCTTCTATTTAATTCCGATGCAATTTCTGTTTTTCATCGTCAATAAGAAGGTCAGAGGGATACAGTAATCCTGAAGTGAAGCATCGGAATCAATAACTAGTGTCACAGGAATGGTTCAAAGCAAAGTCAGTAAGAAGAGTCAGTCTTCTTGTCCTTAAGTCGGCATTGTGCCTTTTGTATTTAATTCCGATGCAATATCTGTGTTTCATCGTCAATAAGAAGGTCCAAGGGATACAGTAAACCTGGAGTGAAGCATCGGAATCTTTAACTAGTGTCACAGGAATGGTTTAAAGCATAGACAGTAAGAAGAGTCAGCCTTATGTACTTATTTCTGCTTTGTCATTTTGTAATTAATTTCCATGCAATTTCTGTGTTTCATCGTCAAAAAGAAGGTCCAAGGGATACAGTAAACCTGAAGTGATGCATCGGAATTAATAACTAGTGTCACAGGAATGGTTCAAAACATAGTCAGTAAGGAGAGTCAGCCTTCTTGTACTTAAGTCATCATTGTGCCTTTTGTATTTAATTCCGATGCAATTTCTGTGTTTCATCGTCAATAAGAAGGACCAAGGGATACAGGAAACCTGGAGTGAAGCATCGGAATCTAAACTAGTGTCACAAG
The DNA here is from genome assembly GCF_021461385.2 of Schistocerca piceifrons. NCBI lineage: Eukaryota > Metazoa > Arthropoda > Insecta > Orthoptera > Acrididae > Schistocerca > Schistocerca piceifrons. The sequence goes on along the minus strand of NW_025728114.1, from coordinate 276,240 downwards.
GATGGTTCAAAACATAGACAGTAAGAAGAGTCAGTCTTCTTGTACTTAAGTCGGCATTGTGCCTTTTCTATTTAATTCCGATGCAATTTCTGTGTTTCATCGTCAATAAGAAGGTCAGAGGGATACAGTAATCCTTAAGTGAAGCATCGAAATCTATAACTAGTGTCACAGGAATGGTTCATAACATAGTCAGTAAGAAGAGTCAGTCTTCTTGAACTTAAGTCGGCATTGTGCCTTTTCTATTTAATTCCGATGCAATTTCTGTGTTTCATCGTCAATAAGAAGGTCCAAGGGATACAGTAAACCTGGAGTGAAGCATCGGAATCTATAAGTACTGTCACAGGAATGGTTCAAATCATAGACAGTAAGAAGAGTCAGTCTTATTATACTTACGCCGACATTGTGCCTTTTCTATTTAATTCCGATGCAATTTCTGTGTTTCATCGTCAATAAGAAGGTCAGAGGGATACAATAAACCCGAAGTGAAGCATCGGAATCTATAACTTGTGTCACAGGATTGGATCAAAGCAAAGACAGTAAGAAGAGTCAGTCTTCTTGTTCTTAAGTTGGCTTTGTGCCTTTTGTATTTAATTACGATGCAATTTCTGTGTTTCATCGTCAATAAGAAGGTCCAAGGGATACAGTAAACCTGAGGTGAAGCATCGGAATCTATAACTAGTGTCACAGGAATGGTTCAAACATAGTCAGTAAGAAGAGTCAGTCTTCTTGTCCTTAAGTCGGCATTGTGCCTTTTGTATTTAATTCCGTAGCAATTTCTGTGCTTCATCGTCAATAAGAAGGTCCAAGGGATACAATAAACCTGGAGTGAAGCATCGGAATCGATAACTAGTGTCACAGGAATGGTTCAAAGCATAGACAGTAAGAAGAGTCAGAATTCTTGTACTTAATTCTGCATTGTGCCTTTTGTATTTAATTCCGATGCAATTTCTGTGTTTTATCGTCAATAAGAAGGTCTAAGGGATACAGTAAAACTGAAGTGAAGCATCGGAATTTGTAACTAGTGTCACACGAATGGTTCAAAACATAGTCAGTAAGGAGAGTCAGTCTTCTTGTACTTAAATCGGCATTGTGCCATTTGTATTTAATTCCGATGCAATTTCTGTGTTTCATCGTCAATAAGAAGGACCAACGGATACAGTAAACCTGGAGTGAAGCATCGGAATCTAAAACTAGTGTCACAGGGATGTTTCACAACATAGACAGTAAGAAGCGTCGGTCTTCTTGTACTTAAGTCGGCACTGTGCCTTTTCTATTTAATTCCGATGCAATTTCTGTGTTTCTACGTCAATAAGAAGGTCAGAGGGATACAGTAATCCTGAAGTTAAGCATCGGAATCTATAACTAGTGTCACAGGAATGGTTCTCAACATAGTCAGTAAGAAGAGTCAGTCCTCTTGTACTTAAGTCTGCATTGTGCCTTTTCTATTTAATTCCGATGCAATTTCTGTGTTTCATCGTCAATAAGAAGGTCAGAGGGATACAATAAACCTGAAGTGAAGCATCGGAATCTATAACTAGTGTCACAGGAATGGTTCAAAACATAGTCAGTAAGAAGTGTCAGTCTTCTTGTCCTTCAGTCGGCATTGTGCCTTTTGTATTTAATTGCGATGCAATTTCTGTGTTTCATCGTCAATAAGAAGGTCCAAGGGATACAGTAAACCTGGAGTGAAGCATCGGAATCTATAACTAGTGTCACAGGAATTGTTCAAAACATAGACAGTAAGAAGAGTCAGTCTTCTTGTACTTAAGTCGGCATTGTGCCTTTTCTATTTAATTCCGATGCAATTTCTGTGTTTCATCGTCAATAAGAAGAACCGAGGCATACAGTAAACCTGGAGTAAAGCATCGGAGTCTATACCTAGTGTCACAGGACTGGTTCAAAAATAGAGAGTAAGAAGAGTCAGTCTTCTTGAACTTAATTCGGCAATGTGCCTTTTGTATTTAATTCCGATGCAATTTCTGTGTTTCATCGTCAATAAGAAGGTCAGAGGGATACAGTAAACCTGAAGTGAAGCATCGGAATCTATAGCTAGTGTCACAGGAATAGTTCAAAACATAGTCAGTAAGAAGAGTCAGTCTTCTTGTCCTTATGTCGGCATTGTGCCTTTTGTATTTAATTCCGATGCAATTTCTGTGTTTCATGGTCAATAAGAAGGTCCAAGGTATACAGTAAACCTGAAGTGAAGCATCGGATCTATTACTAGTGGCACATGAATGGTTCAAAACATAGTCAGTAAGAGGAGTCAGTCTTGTTGTACTTAAGTCGGCATTCTGCCTTTTCTACTTAATTCCAATGCAATTTCTGTGTTTCATCGTCAATACGAAGGTCCAAGGGATACAGTAAACATGCAGTGAAGTATCGTAATCTATAACTAGTGTCAATGGAATGGTTCAAAACATAGTAAGTAAGAAGAGTCAGTCTTCTTGTCCTTAAGTCGGCATTGTGCCTTTTGTAATTAATTCCGCTGCAATTTCTGTGTTTCATCGTCAATAAGAAGGTCCAAGGGATACAGTAAACCTGAAGTGAAGCATCGGAGTCTTTAACTAGTGTCACAGGACTGGTTCAAAAATAGACAGTAAGAAGAGTCAGTCTTCTTGAACTGAATTCGGCATAGTGCCTTTTGTATTTAATTCCGATGCAATTTCTGTGTTTTATCGTCAATAAAAAGGTCAGAGGGATACAGTTAACCTGAAGTGAAGCATCGGAATTTATAGCTAGTGTCACAGGAATGGTTCAAACCATAGTCAGTAAGGAGAGTCAGTCTTCTTGTACTTAAGTCGGCATTGTGCCATTTGTATTTAATTCCGATGCAATTTCTGTGTTTCATCGTCAATAGGATGGACAGAGGGGTACAGTAACCTGAAACCTGAAGTGAAGCATCGGAATCAATAGCTAGTGTCACAGGAATGGTTCAAAAAAAGACAGTAAGAAGAGTCAGTCTTCTTGTACTTAATTCTGCTTTGTGCCCTTTGTATTTAATTCCGATGCAATTTCTGTGTTTCATCGTCAATAAGAAGGTCCAAGGGATACAGTAAACCTGCAGTGAAGCATCGGAATCTATAACTAGTGTCACAGGAATGGTTCAAAACATAGTCAGTAAAAATAGTCAGTCTTATTGTACTTAAGTCATCATTGTGCATTTTCTATTTATTTCTGATGCAATTTCTGTGTTTCATCGTCAATATGAAGGTCCAAGGGATACAGTAAACCTGGAGTGAAGCATCGGAATCTATAACTAGTGTCACAGGAATGGTTTAAAGCATAGACAGTAAGAAGAGTCAGCCTTATGTACTTATTTCTGCTTTGTCATTTTGTAATTAATTTCCATGCAATTTCTGTGTTTCATCGTCAAAAAGAAGGTCCAAGGGATACAGTAAACCTGAAGTGATGCATCGGAATTAATAACTAGTGTCACAGGAATGGTTCAAAACATAGTCAGTAAGGAGAGTCAGCCTTCTTGTACTTAAGTCATCATTGTGCCTTTTGTATTTAATTCCGATGCAATTTCTGTGTTTCATCGTCAATAAGAAGGACCAAGGGATACAGGAAACCTGGAGTGAAGCATCGGAATCTAAACTAGTGTCACAAGGATGGTTCAAAACATAGACAGTAAGAAGAGTCAGTCTTCTTGTACTTAAGTCGGCATTGTGCCTTTTCTATTTAATTCCGATGCAATTTCTGTGTTTCATCGTCAATAAGAAGGTCAGAGGGATACAGTAATCCTTAAGTGAAGCATCGAAATCTATAACTAGTGTCACAGGAATGGTTCATAACATAGTCAGTAAGAAGAGTCAGTCTTCTTGAACTTAAGTCGGCATTGTGCCTTTTCTATTTAATTCCGATGCAATTTCTGTGTTTCATCGTCAATAAGAAGGTCCAAGGGATACAGTAAACCTGGAGTGAAGCATCGGAATCTATAAGTACTGTCACAGGAATGGTTCAAATCATAGACAGTAAGAAGAGTCAGTCTTATTATACTTACGCCGACATTGTGCCTTTTCTATTTAATTCCGATGCAATTTCTGTGTTTCATCGTCAATAAGAAGGTCAGAGGGATACAATAAACCCGAAGTGAAGCATCGGAATCTATAACTTGTGTCACAGGATTGGATCAAAGAAAGACAGTAAGAAGAGTCAGTCTTCTTGTTCTTAAGTTGGCTTTGTGCCTTTTGTATTTAATTACGATGCAATTTCTGTGTTTCATCGTCAATAAGAAGGTCCAAGGGATACAGTAAACCTGAGGTGAAGCATCGGAATCTATAACTAGTGTCACAGGAATGGTTCAAACATAGTCAGTAACAAGAGTCAGTCTTCTTGTCCTTAAGTCGGCATTGTGCCTTTTGTATTTAATTCCGTAGCAATTTCTGTGCTTCATCGTCAATAAGAAGGTCCAAGGGATACAATAAACCTGGAGTGAAGCATCGGAATCGATAACTAGTGTCACAGGAATGGTTCAAAGCATAGACAGTAAGAAGAGTCTGAATTCTTGTACTTAATTCTGCATTGTGCCTTTTGTATTTAATTCCGATGCAATTTCTGTGTTTTATCGTCAATAAGAAGGTCTAAGGGATACAGTAAAACTGAAGTGAAGCATCGGAATTTGTAACTAGTGTCACACGAATGGTTCAAAACATAGTCAGTAAGGAGAGTCAGTCTTCTTGTACTTAAATCGGCATTGTGCCATTTGTATTTAATTCCGATGCAATTTCTGTGTTTCATCGTCAATAAGAAGGACCAACGGATACAGTAAACCTGGAGTGAAGCATCGGAATCTAAAACTAGTGTCACAGGGATGTTTCACAACATAGACAGTAAGAAGCGTCGGTCTTCTTGTACTTAAGTCGGCACTGTGCCTTTTCTATTTAATTCCGATGCAATTTCTGTGTTTCTACGTCAATAAGAAGGTCAGAGGGATACAGTAATCCTGAAGTTAAGCATCGGAATCTATAACTAGTGTCACAGGAATGGTTCTCAACATAGTCAGTAAGAAGAGTCAGTCCTCTTGTACTTAAGTATGCATTGTGCCTTTTCTATTTAATTCCGATGCAATTTCTGTGTTTCATCGTCAATAAGAAGGTCAGAGGGATACAATAAACCTGAAGTGAAGCATCGGAATCTATAACTAGTGTCACAGGAATGGTTCAAAACATAGTCAGTAAGAAGTGTCAGTCTTCTTGTCCTTCAGTCGGCATTGTGCCTTTTGTATTTAATTGCGATGCAATTTCTGTGTTTCATCGTCAATAAGAAGGTCCAAGGGATACAGTAAACCTGGAGTGAAGCATCGGAATCTATAACTAGTGTCACAGGAATTGTTCAAAACATAGACAGTAAGAAGAGTCAGTCTTCTTGTACTTAAGTCGGCATTGTGCCTTTTCTATTTAATTCCGATGCAATTTCTGTGTTTCATCGTCAATAAGAAGAACCGAGGCATACAGTAAACCTGGAGTAAAGCATCGGAGTCTATACCTAGTGTCACAGGACTGGTTCAAAAATAGAGAGTAAGAAGAGTCAGTCTTCTTGAACTTAATTCGGCAATGTGCCTTTTGTATTTAATTCCGATGCAATTTCTGTGTTTCATCGTCAATAAGAAGGTCAGAGGGATACAGTAAACCTGAAGTGAAGCATCGGAATCTATAGCTAGTGTCACAGGAATAGTTCAAAACATAGTCAGTAAGAAGAGTCAGTCTTCTTGTCCTTATGTCGGCATTGTGCCTTTTGTATTTAATTCCGATGCAATTTCTGTGTTTCATGGTCAATAAGAAGGTCCAAGGTATACAGTAAACCTGAAGTGAAGCATCGGATCTATTACTAGTGGCACATGAATGGTTCAAAACATAGTCAGTAAGAGGAGTCAGTCTTGTTGTACTTAAGTCGGCATTCTGCCTTTTCTACTTAATTCCAATGCAATTTCTGTGTTTCATCGTCAATACGAAGGTCCAAGGGATACAGTAAACATGCAGTGAAGTATCGTAATCTATAACTAGTGTCAATGGAATGGTTCAAAACATAGTAAGTAAGAAGAGTCAGTCTTCTTGTCCTTAAGTCGGCATTGTGCCTTTTGTAATTAATTCCGATGCAATTTCTGTGTTTCATCGTCAATAAGAAGGTCCAAGGGATACAGTAAACCTGAAGTGAAGCATCGGAGTCTTTAACTAGTGTCACAGGACTGGTTCAAAAATAGACAGTAAGAAGAGTCAGTCTTCTTGAACTGAATTCGGCATAGTGCCTTTTGTATTTAATTCCGATGCAATTTCTGTGTTTTATCGTCAATAAAAAGGTCAGAGGGATACAGTTAACCTGAAGTGAAGCATCGGAATTTATAGCTAGTGTCACAGGAATGGTTCAAACCATAGTCAGTAAGGAGAGTCAGTCTTCTTGTACTTAAGTCGGCATTGTGCCATTTGTATTTAATTCCGATGCAATTTCTGTGTTTCATCGTCAATAGGATGGACAGAGGGGTACAGTAACCTGAAACCTGAAGTGAAGCATCGGAATCAATAGCTAGTGTCACAGGAATGGTTCAAAAAAAGACAGTAAGAAGAGTCAGTCTTCTTGTACTTAATTCTGCTTTGTGCCCTTTGTATTTAATTCCGATGCAATTTCTGTGTTTCATCGTCAATAAGAAGGTCCAAGGGATACAGTAAACCTGCAGTGAAGCATCGGAATCTATAACTAGTGTCACAGGAATGGTTCAAAACATAGTCAGTAAAAATAGTCAGTCTTATTGTACTTAAGTCATCATTGTGCATTTTCTATTTATTTCTGATGCAATTTCTGTGTTTCATCGTCAATATGAAGGTCCAAGGGATACAGTAAACCTGGAGTGAAGCATCGGAATCTATAACTAGTGTCACAGGAATGGTTCAAATCATAGACAGTAAGAAGAGACAGACTTCTTTTACTTAAGTCGGCATTGTGCCTTTTATATTTAATTCCGGTGCAATTTCTGTGTTTCATCGTCAATAAGAAGGTCCAAGGGATACAGTAAACCTGGAGTGAAGCATCGGAGTCTTTAACTAGTGTCACAGGACTGGTTCAAAAATAGACAGTAAGAAGAGTCAGTCTTCTTGAACTGAATTCGGCATAGTGCCTTTTGTATTTAATTCCGATGCAATTTCTGTGTTTTATCGTCAATAAAAAGGTCAGAGGGATACAGTTAACCTGAAGTGAAGCATCGGAATCTATAGCTAGTGTCACAGGAATGGTTCAAAACATAGTCAGTAAGAAGAGTCAGTCTTCTTGTCCTTAAGTCGGCATTGTGCCTTATGTAATTAATTCCGATGCAATTTCTGTGTTTCATCGTCAATAAGGAGGTCCAAGGGATACAGTAAACATGGAGTGAAGTATCGGAATCTATAACTAGTGTCACAGGAATGGTTGAAAACATAGACAGTAAGAAGAGTTAGTCTTCTTGTACTTAATTCTGCAATGTGCTTTTTGTATTTAATTCCGATGTAATTTCTGTGTTTCATCGTCAATAAGAAGGTCCTAGGGATACAGTAAACCTCAAGTGAAGCATCAGAATCTATAACGGGTGTCACAGGAATGGTTCAAATCATACTCAGTAGGAAGAGTCGGTCTTCATGTACTTAAGTGGGCATTGTGCCATTTGTATTTAATTCTGATGCATTTTCTGTGTTTCATCGTCAATAAGAAGGTCCAAGGGATACAGTAAACCTGAAGTGAAGGTTCGGAATTAATAACTAGTGTCACAGGAATGGTTCAAAACATAGTCAGTAAGGAGAGTCAGTCTTCATATACTTAGGTCGGCAATTTGCCTTTTGTATTTAATTCCGATGCAAATTCTGTGTTTCATCGTTAATAAGAAGGACCAAGGGATACAGTAAACCTGGAGTGATGGATCGGTATCTATAACTAGTGTCACAGGGATGGTTCAAAACATAGACAGTAAGAAGAGTCAGCCTTCTTGTACTTAAGTCGACATTGTGCATTTTCTATTTAATTCCGATGCAATTTCTGTGTTTCATCGTCAACAAGAAGGTCAGTGGGATACATTAATCCTGAAGTGAAGCATCGGAATCTATAACTAGTGTCACAGGAATGGTTCTAAACATAGTCAGTAAGAAGAGTCAGTCCTCTTGTACGTAAGTCTGCATTGTGCCTTTTCTATTTAATTCCGATGCAATTTCTTTGTTTCATCTTCAATAAGAAGGTCAGAGGGATACAATAAACCTGAAGTTAAGCATCGGAATCTATAACTAGTGTCACAGGAATGGTTCAAAGCAAAGTCAGTAAGAAGTGTCAGTCTTCTTGTCCTTCAGTCGGCATTGTGCTTTTTGTATTTAATTCCGATGCAATTTCTGTGTTTCATCGTCAATAAGAAGGTCCAAGGGATACAGTAAACCTGGAGTGAAGCATCGGAATCTATAACTAGTGTCACAGGAATTGTTCAAAACATAGACAGTAAGATGAGTCAGTCTTCTTGTACTTAATTCTGCTTTGTGCATTTTGTATTTAATTCCGATGTAATTTCTGTGTTTCATCGTCAATAAGAACGTCCAAGGGATACAGTAAACCTGAAGTGAAGCATCGGAATTTATAACTAGTGTCACAGGAATGGTTCAAATCATAGTCAGTAAGTCGAGTCAGTCCTCTTGTACTTAAGTCGGCATTGTGCCTTTTGTATTTAATTCCGATGCAATTTCTGTGTTTCATCGTCAATAAGAAGGACCAAGGGATACAGTAAACCTGGAGTGAAACATCGGAATCTATAACTAGTGTCACAGGGATGGTTCAAAACATAGACAGCAAGAAGAGTCAGTCTTCTTGTACTTAAGTCGGCATTGTAACTTTTCTATTTAATTCCGATGCAATTTCTGTGTTTCATCGTCAAAAAGAAGGTCAGAGGGATACAGTAAACCTGAAGTGAAGCATCGGAATCCATAACTAGTGTCACAGGAATGGTTCAAAACATAGTCAGTAAGAAGAGTTTGTCTTCTTGTACTTAAGTCGGCATAGTGCCATTTGTATTTAACTCCGATGCAATTTCTGTGTTTCATCGTCAATAAGAAGGTCACTGGGATACAGTAATCCTGAAGTGAAGCATTGGAATCTATAACTAGTGTCACAGGAATGTTTTAAAACATAGTCAGTAAGAATAGTCAGTCTTCTTGTCCTTAAGTCGGCATTGTGCCTTTTGTATTTAATTCCGATGCAATTTCTGTGTTTCATGGTCAATAAGAAGGTCCAAGGGATACAGTAATCCTCGAGTGAAGCATCGGAATCTATATCGGGTGTCACAGGAATGGTTCAGAACATAGTCAGTAAGATGAGTCGGTCTTCTTGTACGTACGTCGACATTGTGCATTTTTTATTTAATACCGATGCAATTTCTGTGTTTCATCGTCAATAAGAAGGTCAGAGGGATATAATAAACCTGATGTGAAGCATCGGAATGTTTAACGAGTGTCACAGGAATGGTTCATAACAAAGTCAGTAAGAAGAGTCAGTCTTCTTGTACTTAAGTCGGCATTCTGCCTTTTCTAATTAATTCCGATGCAATTTCTGTGTTTCATCGTCAATTAGAAGGTCCAAGGGATACAGTAAACCTGAAGTGAAGCTTCGGAATCTATAGCTAGTGTCACAGTAATGGTTCAAAACATAGTCGGTAAGAAGAGTCAGTCTTCTTGTCCTTAAGTCGGCATTGTGCCTTTTGTAATTAATTCCGATGCAATTTCTGTGTTTCATCGTCAATACGAAGGTCCAAGGGATACAGTAAACCTGGAGTGAAGCATCGGAATCTATAACTAGTGTCACAGGAATGGTTCAAAACATAGACATTAAAAAGAGTCAGTCTTCTTGTACTTAATTCTGCTTTGTGCCTTTAGTATTTAATTCCGATGCTGTTTCTGTGTTTCATCGTCAATAAGAAGATCCAAGGGATACAGTAAACCTGAAGTGAAGCATCGGAATTTTAACTAGTGTCACAGAAATGGTTCAAAACATAGTCAGTAAGGAGAGTCAGTCTTCTTGTACTTAAGTCGGCATTGTGCCTTTTGTATTTAATTCCGATGCAATTTCTGTGTTTCATCGTCAATAAGAAGGTCAGAGGGGTACAGTAAACCTGAAACCTGAAGTGAAGCATCGGAATCTATAGCTAGTGTCACAGGAATGGTTCAAAACATAGACAGTAAGAAGAGTCAGTCCTCTAGTACTTAATTCACCTTTGTGCCTTTTGTATTTAATTACGATGCAGTTTCTGTGTTTCATCGTCAATAAGAAGGGCCAGGCGATACAGTAAACTTGAAGTAAAGCATCAGAATTTATAACTAGTGTCACAGGAATGGTTCAAAACATAGACAGTAAGAAGAGTCAGTCTTCTTGTACTTAAGTCGGCATTGTGCCTTTAGTATTTAACTCCGATGCAATTTCTGTGTTTCATCGTCAATAAGCAGGTCAGAGGGATACAGTAATCCTGAAGTGAAGCATCGGAATCTATAACTAGTGTCACAGGAATGGTTCAAAACATAGTCTGTAAGAATAGTCAGTCTTATTGTACTTAAGTCATCATTGTGCAATTTCTATTTAATTCTGATGCAATTTCTGTGTTTCATCGTCAATATGAAGGTCCAAGGGATACAGTAAACCTGGAGTGAAGCATCGGAATCTATAACTAGTGTCACAGGAATGGTTCAAATCATAGACATTAAGAAGAGTTAGACTTCTTTTACTTAAGTCGGCATTGTGCCTTTTGTATTTAATTCCGATGCAATTTCTGTGTTTCATCGTCAATAAGAAGGTCCAAGGGATACAGTTAACCTTAAGTGAAGCATCGGAGTCTATAACTAGTGTCACAGGACTGGTTCAAAAATAGACAGTAAGAGGAGTCAGTCTTCTTGAACTTAATTCGGCATTGTGCCTTTTGTATTTAATTTCGATGCAATTTCTGTGTTTCATCGTCAATAAGGAGGTCAGAGGGTTACAGTAAACATGAAGTGAAGCATTGGAATCCATATCTAGAGTCACAGAAATGGTTCAAAACATAGTCAGTAAGAGGAGTTAGTCTTCTTGTAGTTAAGTCGGCGTTGTGCCTTTTGTATTTAATTCCGATGCAATTCCTGTGTTTCATCATCAATATGAAGGTCCAAGGGATACAGTAAACCTGGAGTGAGGCATCGGAATCTGTAACTAGTGGCACAGGAATGGTTCAAATCATAGACAGTAAGAAGAGTCAGTCTTCTTGTACTTAAATCGGCATTGTGCCTTTTGTATTTAATTCCGATGCAATTTCTGTGTTTCATCGTCAATAAGAAGGTCCAAGGGATACAGTAAACCTCAAGTGAAGCATCGGAATCTATAACGGGTGTCACAGGAATGGTTCAAAACATAGTCAGTAGGAAGAGTCGGTCTTCATGTACTTAAGTCGGCATTGTGCCTTTTGTATTTAATTCCGATGCATTTTCTGTGTTTCATCGACAATAAGAAGGTCCAAGGGATACAGTAAACATGAAGTGAAGCATCGGAATTTATAACTAGTGTCACAGGAATGGTTCAAATCTTAGTCAGTAAGGAGAGTCAGCCTTCTTGTACTTCAGTCGGCATTGTGCTTTTTGTATTTAATTCCGATGCAATTTTTGTGTTTCATCGTCAATAAGAAGGACCATGGGATACAGTAAAACTGGAGTGAAGCATCGGAATCTATACCTAGTGTCACAGGGATGGTTCAAATCATAGACAGTAAGAAGAGTCAGTCTTATTATACTTACGCCGACATTGTGCCTTTTCTATTTAATTCCGATGCAATTTCTGTGTTTCATCGTCAATAAGAAGGTCAGAGGGATACAATAAACCTGAAGTGAAGCATCGGAATCTATAACTTGTGTCACAGGATTGGATCAAAGCAAAGTCAGTAAGAAGAGTCAGTCTTCTTGTCCTTAAGTCGGCATTGTGCCTTTTGTATTTAATTCCGTAGCTATTTCTGTGCTTCATCGTCAATAAGAAGGTCCAAGGGATACAATAAACCTGGAGTGAAGCATCGGAATCGATAACTAGTGTCACAGGAATGGTTCAAAGCATAGACAGTAAGAAGAGTCAGAATTCTTGTACTTAATTCTGCATTGTGCCTTTTGTATTTAATTCCGATGCAATTTCTGTGTTTTATCGTCAATAAGAAGGTCCAAGGGATACAGTAAAACTGAAGTGAAGCATCGGAATTTGTAACTAGTGTCACACGAATGGTTCAAAACATAGTCAGTAAGGAGAGTCAGTCTTCTTGTACTTAAATCGGCATTGTGCCATTTGTATTTAATTCCGATGCAATTTCTGTGTTTCATCGTCAATAAGAAGGACCAACGGATACAGTAAACCTGGAGTGAAGCATCGGAATCTAAAACTAGTGTCACAGGGATGTTTCACAACATAGACAGTAAGAAGCGTCAGTCTTCTTGTACTTAAGTCGGCACTGTGCCTTTTCTATTTAATTCCGATGCAATTTCTGTGTTTCTACGTCAATAAGAAGGTCAGAGGGATACAGTAATCCTGAAGTGAAGCATCGGAATCTATAACTAGTGTCACAGGAATGGTTCAAAGCATAGTCAGTAACAAGAGTCAGTCTTCTTGTACTTAAGTCGCCATTCTGCCTTTTGTATTTAATTCCGATGCAATTTCTGTGTTTCATCGTCAACAAGAAGGTCAGAGGGGTAAAGTAAACCTGAAGTGAAGTATCGGAATCTATAGCTAGTGTCACAGGAATGGTTCAAAACATAGTCCGTAAGAAGAGTCAGTCTTCTTGTCCTTAAGTCTTCGTTGTGCCTTATGTATTTAATTACCATGCAATTTCTGTGTTTCATCGTCTATAAGAAGGTCCAAGTTATCCAGTAAACCTGGAGTGAAGCTTCGGAATCTGTAACTTGTGTCATAGGAATGGTCCAAAACGTAGACAGTAAGAAGAGTCAGTCTCCTTGTACTTAATTCTGCACTGTGCCTTTTGTATTTAATTCCGATGCAATTTCTGTGTTTCATCGTCATTAAGAAGGACCAAGGGATACAGTAAACCTGGAGTGAAGCATCGGAATCAATAACTAGTGACACAGGGATGGTTCAAAACATAGGCAGTAAGAAGAGTCAGTCTCCTTGTACTTAATTCTGCACTGTGCATTTTGTATTTAATTCCGATGCAATTTCTGTGTTTCATCGTCATTAAGAAGGACCAAGGGATACAGTAAACCTGGAGTGAAGCATCGGAGTCTATAACTAGTGTCACAGGACTGGTTCAAAAATAGACAGTAAGATGGGTCAGTCTTCTTAAACTTATGTCGGCATTGTAACTTTTCAATTTAATTCCGATGCAATTTCTGTGTTACTTCGTCAGTAAGAAGGTCAGAGGCATACAATAAACCTGAAGTGAAGCATCGCAATCTATAACTAGTGTCACAGGAATGGTTCAAAATAAAGTCAGTAAGAAGAGTTAGTCTTCATGTGCTTAAGTCGGCATTGTGCCTTTTGTATTTAATTCCGATGCTATTTCTGTGTTTCATCGTCAATAAGAAGGTCCAAGGGATGCAGTAAACCTGCAGTGTAGCATCGGAATCTATAACTAGTGTCAATGGAATGATTCAAAACTTAGACAGTAAGAAGAGTCAGTCTTCTTGTACTTAAGTCGGCATTGTGCCTTTTGTATTTAATTCCGATGCATTTTCTGTGTTTCATCGTCAATAAAGAGGTCCAAGGGATACAGTAAACCTGGAGTGAAGCATCGGAATCTGTAACTAGTGTCACAGGAATGGTTCAAATCTTAGTCAGTAAGGAGAGTCAGTCTTCTTGTACTTAAGTCGGCATTGTGCCTTTTGTATTTAATTCCGATGCAATTTTTGTGTTTCATCGTCAATAAGAAGGACCATGGGATACAGTAAACCTGGAGTGAAGCGTCGGAATCTATACCTAGTGTCACAGGGATGGTTCAAATCATAGACAGTAAGGACAGTCAGTCTTCTTGTACTTAAGTCGGCATTGTGTCTCTTCTACTTAATTCCGATGCAATTTCTGTGTTTCATCGTCAATAAGAAGGTCAGAGGGATACAGTAATCCTGAAGTGAAGCATCGGAATCTATAACTAGTGTCACAGGAATGGTTCAAAACATAGTCAGTAAGTACTGTCAGTCTTCTTGTACTTAAGTCGGCATTGTGTCTTTTCTATTTAATTCCGATGCAATTTCTGTGTTTCATCGTCAATAAGAAGGTCAGAGGGATACAATAAACCTGAAGTGAAGCATCGGAATCTATAACTTGTGTCACAGGATTGGATCAAAGCAAAGTCAGTAAGAAGAGTCAGTCTTCTTTTTCTTAAGTTGGCATTGTGCCTTTTGTATTTAATTCCGATGCAATATCTGTGTTTCATCGTCAATAAGAAGGTCCAAGGGATACAGTAAACCTGGAGTGAAGCATCGGAATCTTTAACTAGTGTCACAGGAATGGTTCAAAGCATAGACAGTAAGAAGAGTCAGTCTTCTTGTACTTAATTCTGCTTTGTGCATTTTGTAATTAATTTCCATGCAATTTCTGTGTTTCATCGTCAATAAGAAGGTCCAACGGATACAGTAAACCTGAAGTGATGCATCGGAATTAATAACTACTGTCACAGGAATGGTTCAAAACATAGTCAGTAAGGAGAGTCAGCCTTCTTGTACTTAAGTCATCATTGTGCCTTTTGTATTTAATTCCGATGCAATTTCTGTGTTTCATCGTCAATAAGAAGGTGAGAGGGATACAGTAATCCTTAAGTGAAGCATCGAAATCTATAACTAGTGTCACAGGAATGGTTCAAAACATAGTCAGTAAGAGGAGTCAGTCTTCCTGTACTTAAGTCGGCATTGTGCCTTTTCTATTTAATTCCGATGCAATTTCTGTGTTTCATCGTCAATAAGAAGGTCCAAGGGATACAGTAAACCTGGAGTGAAGCATTGGAATCTATAACTAGTGTCAGAGGAATGGTTCAAAACATAGACAGTAAGAAGAGTCAGTCATCTTATACTTACGTCGACATTGTGCCTTTTCTATTTAATTCCGATGCAATTTCTGTGTTTCATCGTCAATAAGAAGGTCAGAGGGATACAATAAACCTGAAGTGAAGCATCGGAATCTATAACTTGTGTCACAGGATTGGATCAAAGCAAAGTCAGTAAGAAGAGTCAGTCTTCTTTTTCTTAAGTTGGCATTGTGCCTTTTGTATTTAATTACGATGCAATTTCTGTGTTTCATCGTCAATAAGAAGGTCCAAGGGATACAGTAAACGTGAGGTGAAGCATCGGAATATATAACTAGTGTCACAGGGATGTTTCACAACATAGACAGTAAGAAGCGTCACTCTTCTTGTACTTAAGTCGGCACTGTGCCTTTTCTATTTTTTTCCGATGCAATTTCTGTGTTTCATCGTCAATAAGAAGGTCAGAGTGATACAGTAATCCTGAAGTGAAGCATCGGAATCTATAACTAGTGTCACAGGAATGGTTCAAAGCATAGTCACTAACAAGAGTCAGTCTTCTTGTACTTAAGTCGCCATTGTGACTTTTCTATTTAATTTTGATGCAATTTCTGTGTTTCATCGTCAATAAGAAGGTTTAAGGGATACAGTAAACCTGGAGTGAAGCATCGGAATCTCTAACTGGTGTCACAGGAATGGTTCAAAACATAGACAGTAAGAAGAGTCAGTCTTCTTGAACTTACGTCGACATTGTGCCTTTTCAATTTAATTCCGATGCAATTTCTGTGTTTCATAATCAGTAAGAAGGTCAAAGGGATACAATAAACCTGAATCGAGGCATCGGAATCTATAACTAGTGTCACAGGAATGGTTCAAAACAAAGTCAGTAAGAAGAGTCAGTCTACTTGTCCTTTAGTCGGCATTGTGCCTTTTCTATTAAATTCCGATGCAATTATTGTGTTTCATCGTCAATAAGAAGGTCAGAGGGGTACAGTAAACCTGGAGTGAAGCATCAGAATCTATAACTAGTGTCAATGGAATGGTTCAAAAACATAGACAGTAAGAAGAGTCAGTGTTCTTGTACTTAAGTCGGCATTGTGCCTCTTGTATTTAATTCCGATGCAATTTCTGTTTTTCATCGTCAATAAGAAGTTCAGAGGGGTAAAGTAAACCTGAAGTGAAGTATCGGAATCTATAGCTAGTGTCACAGGAATGGTTCAAAACATAGTCCGTAAGAAGAGTCAGTCTTCTTGTCCTTAAGTCGGCGTTGTGCCTTTTGTATTTAATTCCAATGCAATTTCTGTGTTTCATCGTCTATAAGAAGGTCCAAGTTATCCAGTATACCTGGAGTGAAGCTTTGGAATCTGTAACTTGTGTCACAGGAATGGTTCAAAACGTAGACAGTAAGAAGAGTCGGTCTCCTTGTACTTAATTCTGCACTGTGCCTTTTGTATTTAAGTCCGATGCAATTTCCGTGTTTCATCGTCATTAAGAAGGACCAAGGGATACAGTAAACCTGGAGTGAAGCATCGGAATCAATAACTAGTGACACAGGGATGGTTCAAAACATAGGCAGTACTAAGAGTCAGTCTTCTAGTACTTAAGTCGGCATTGTGCCTTTTGTACTTAACTCCGATGCAATTTCTGTATTTCATCGTCAATACGAAGGTCAGAGGGATACATTAATCCTGAAGTGAAGCATCGGCATCTATAACTAGTGTCACAGGAATGGTTCAAAACATAGTTAGTAAGAATAGTCAGTCTTCTCGTACTTAAGTCATCATTGTGCATTTTCTGTTTAATTCTGATGCAATTAATGTGTTTCATCGTCAATATGAATGTCCAAAGGATACAGTAAACCTGGAGTGAAGCATCGGAATTTATAACTAGTGTCACAGGAATGGTTCAAATCATTTGTATGGCTGTGTGCGCCGCCTTATAGGCGGGTGTCCTTGAACGGGACTTAGCCGCTGAGCGAGGCAGCCGGCGAGACGCGGCCCCTAGTATTACTAGGGTCGCGTCGGGCAAAAATCAAACGTTATCAGCGGAAGTGACGTAGCGATAAGACTCTTGTGAATGGAGCGCTTGGCGCGCTTCCTGTTTCTGCGTCAGTTGACTGCAGGCAGCAGCACGCAGCACACAGCCATGCCGTACCGCCGTAGGAGATACACTAGGAGGAGCAGAATGCCAGTTTATAAAACGGTGTTCAGTTTTGATGAGACACCAAGCCCTGTTTCTCAACAGGAGTTACTTTCTGGTCCAATAACATTTGTTGGATGTAAAATTACGTTTTCTTGTACCACAAATGAAGTTGTTCCAGGCAATTCATGGATGACACTTGCTTTGGTGAGAGTCAGATCTCTTTTACTTAAGTCGGCATGTGCCTTTTGTATTTAATTCCGATGCAATTTCTGTGTTTCATCGTCAAAAAGAAGGTCCAAGGGATACAGTAAACCTGGAGTGAAGCATCGGAGTCTGTAACTAGTGTCACAGGACTGGTTCAAAAACATATAGTAAGAAAGGTCAGTCTTCTTAAACTTAAGTCGGCATTGTAACTTTTCTATTTAATTCCGATGTAATTTCTGTGCTTCATCGTCAATAACAAGGTCCAATGGATACAGTAAACCTGGAGTGAAGCATCGGAATCTATAACTAGTGTCAATGGAATGGTTCAAAACATAGACAGTAAGGAGAGTCAGTCTTCTGGTACTTAAGTCAGCATTATGCCCTATTGTATTCAATTTCGGTGCAATTTCTGTGTTTCATCGTCTATAAGAAGGTCAGAGGGATACAGTAACACTGAGGTGATGCATCGGAATCTATAGCTAGTGTCACAGGAATGGTTCAAAGCATAGTCAGTAAGAAGAGTAGGTATTCTTGTCCTTAAGTCGGCATTCTGCCTTTTGTATTTAATTCCGATGCAATTTCTGTGTTTCATCGTCTATAACAAGGACCAAGGGATACTGTAAACCTAAAGTGAAGCATCGGAATCTATAACTAGTGTCACAGGGATGGTTCAAACATAGACAGTAAGAAAAGTCAGTCTTCTTGTACCTAAGTCGGCATTGTGCCTTTTCTATCTTATTCCGATGCAATTTCTGTCTTTCATCGTCAATAAGAAGGTCAGAGGGATACATTAATCCTGAAGTGAAGCATCGGAATCTATAACTAGTGTCACAGGAATGGTTCAAATCATAGACAGTAAGAAGAGTCAGTCTTCTTCTACTTAAGTCGACATTGTGACTTTTCAATTTAATTCCGATGCAATTTCTGTGTTACTTCGTCAGTAAGAAGGTCAGAGGGATACAATAAACCTGAAGTGAAGCATCGCAATCTATAACTAGTGTCACAGGAATGGTTCAAAAGAAAGTCAGTAAGAAGAGTTAGTCTTCATGTGCTTAAGTCGGCATTGTGCCTTTTGTATTTAATTCCGATGCAATTTCTGTGTTTCGTCGTCAATAAGAAGGTCCAAGGGATGCAGTAAACCTGGAGTGAAGCATCGGAATCTATAACTAGTGTCACACGACTGGTTCAAAAATAGACAGTAAGAACAGTCAGTCTTCTTGTCCTTAAGTCGGCGTTCTGCCTTTTGTATTTAATTCCGATGCAATTTCTGTGTTTCATCGTCAATATGAAGGTCCAAGGGATACAGTAAACCTGGAGTGAACCATCGGAATCTATAACTAGTGTCACAGGAATGGTTCAAATCATAGATAGAAAGAAGAGTCAGACTTCTTGTACTTAATTCTGCATTGTGCCTTTTGTATTTAATTCCGATGCTATTTCTGTGCTTCATTGTCTAGAAGAAGGTCCAAGGGATTCAGTAAACCTGAAGTGAAGCATCGGAATCTATAACTAGTGTCACAGGGATGGTTCAAATCATAGACAGTAAGAGGAGTCAGTCTTCTTGTACTTAAGTCGGCTCTGTGCCTTTTGTATTTAATTCCGATGCAATTTCTCTGTTTCATCGTAAATAAGAAGGACCAAGGGATACAGTAAACCTGAAGTGAAGCATCGGAATCTATAACTAGTGTCACAGGGATGGTTCAAAACATAGACAGTAAGAAGAGTCCGTCTTCTTCTACCTAAGTCAGCATTGTGCTACTTCTATTTAATTCCGATGCAATTTCTGTGTTTCCTCGTCAATAAGAAGGTCAGGGGGATACAGTAATCCTGAAGTGAACCACCGGAATCTATAACTAGTGTCACAGGAATGGTTCAATAAATAGTCAGTAAGCAGAGTCAGTCTTCGTGTACTTAACTCGGCATTTTGATTGTTGTATTTAATTCCGATGCAATATCTGTGTTTCATCGTCAATAAGAAGGTCAGAGCGATACAGTAAACCTGAAGTTAAGCATCGGAATCCATAACTAGTGTCACTGGAATGGTTCGAAACATAGTCAGTAAGAAGAGTAAGTCTTCTTGTACATAAGTCGGCATTGTGCCTTTTGTATTTAATTCCGATGCAATTTCTGTGTTTCATCGTCAATAAGAAGGTCCAAGGGATACAGTAAACCTGGAGTGAAGCATCGGAAGCCATAACTAGTGTCACAGGGACGGTTCAAAACATAAACAGTAAGATGAGTCAGTATTCTTGTACTTAATTCGGCATTGTGCTTTTTGTATTTATTTCCAATGCAATTTCTGTGCTTCCTCGTCACTAAGACGGTGAGAGAGATACAGTAATCCAGAAATTAAGCATCGGAATCTATAACTAGTGTCACAGGAATGGTTCAAAGCATAGTCAGTAAGAAGAGTCAGTCTTCTTGTAGTTAAGTCGGCATTGTGCCTTTTGTTTTGAATTCCGATGCAATTTCTGTGTTTCATCGTCAATAAGAAGGTCCAAGGGATACAGTAAACCCGAAGTGAAGCATCGGAATCTATAACTAGTGTCACAGGAATGGTTCAAAGCATAGACAGTAGGAAGAGTTAGTCTTCTAGTACTTAAGTCGGCATTGTATCTTTTCTATTTAATTCCGATGCAATTTCTGTATTTCATCGTCAATAAGGCGGTCAGAGGGATACAGTAAACCTGAAGTGAAGCATCGGAATCTATAACTAGTGTCACAGGAATGTTTCAAAACATAGTCAGTAAGAAGAGTCAGTCTTCTTGTACTTAAGTCGGTATTGTGCCTTTTGTATTTAATTCCGATGCAATTTCTGTGTTTCATCGTCAATAAGAAGGTCAGAGGGATACAGTAAACCTGAAGTGAAGCATCTGAATCTATAGCTAGTGTCACAGGAATGGTTGAAAACATAGTCAGTACGAAGAGTCAGTCATCTTGTCCTTAAGTCGGCATTGTGCATTTTGTAATTAATTCCGATGCAATTTCTGTGTTTCATCGTCAATAAGAAGGTCCAAGGGATACAGTAAACCTGCAGTGAAGCATCGGAATGTATAACTAGTGTCACAGCAATGGTTCAAAGCATTGACAGTAAGAAGAGTCAGTCTTCTTGTACTTAATTCGTCATTGTGCCTCTTGTATTTAATTCCGATGCAAATTCTGTGTTTCATTGTCAATAAGAAGGTCCAAGGGATACAATAACCCTGGAGTGAAGCATCGGAATCTATAACTAGTGTCAATGGTATGGTTCAAAACATAAACAGTAAGAAGAGTCAGTCTTCTTGTACTTGAGTCGCCATTGTGCCTTTTGTATTTAATTCCGATGCAATTTCTGTGCTTCATCGTCAATAAGAAGTCAAAGGGATACAGTAAACCTGAAGTGATGCATCGGACTCTATAGCTAGTGTCACAGGAATGGTTCAAAACATAGTCAGTAAGAAGAGTCAGTCTTCTTGTACTTAAGTCATCATTGTGCATTTTCCATATAATTCTGATGCATTTTCTGTGTTTCATCGTCAATAAGAAGGTCAGAGGGATAGATTAAACCTGAAGTGAAGCATCGGAATCCATAACTAGTGTCACAGGAATGGTTCAAAGCATAGTCAGTAAGAAGAGTCAGTCCTCTTGTACTTAAGTCGGCATTGTGCCTTTGGTATTTAATTCCGAAACAATTTCTGTGTTTCATCGTCAATAAGAAGGTCCAAGGGATACATTAAACCTGCAGTGAGGCATCAGAATCTGTAACTAGTGTCATAGGGACGGTTCATAACATAGACAGTAAGATGAGTCAGTATTCTTGTACTTAAGTCCTCAATGTGCTTTTTATATTTATTTCCGATGCAATTTCTGTGTTTCATCGTCACTGAGAAGGTCAGAGGGGTACAGTAACCCTAAAGTTAAGCATCGAAATCTATAACTAGTGTTACAATAATGGTTCAAAGCATAGTCAGCAAGAGGAGTCAGTCTTCTTGTAGTTAAGTGGGCATTGTGCCTTTTGTATTTAATTCCGATGCAATTTCTGTGTTTCATCGTCAATAAAAAGGTCCAAGGGATACAGTAAACCTGAAGTGAAGCATCGGAATCTATAACTACTGTAACAGGAATAGTTCAAAACATAGACAGTAGGAAGAGTCAGTCTTCTAGTACTTAAGTCGGCATTGTGCCTTTTCTATTTATTTCCGATGCAATTTCTGTGTTTCATCGTCAATAAGACGGTCAGAGCGATACAGTAAACCTGAAGTGAAGCATCGGAATCTATAACTAGTGCCACAGGATTGGTTCAAATTATAGTCAGTAAGAAGAGTTAGTCTTCTTGTACTTAATTCGTTATTGTGCCTTTTGTATTTATTTCCGATGCAATTTCTGTGTTTCATCGCCACTAAGACGGTGAGAGGGATACAGTTAACCTGGAGTGTAGCATCGGAATCTGTAACTAGTGTCACAGGAATGGTTCAAAACATAGTCAGTAAGAAGAGTCAGTCTTCGTGTACTTATGTCGGCATTGTGCCTTTTGTAATTAATTCCGATGCAATTTCTGTGTTTCATCGTGGATAAGAACGTCCAAGGGATACAGTAAACCTGGAGTGAAGCATAGGAGTCTACAACTAGTGTCACAGGACTGGTTCAAAAATAGACAGTAAGAAGAAACAGTCTTTTTGTACTTAATTCGGCATGTGCCTTTTGTATTTCATTCCGATGCAATTTCTGTGTTTCATCGTCAATAAGAAGGTCAGAGCGATACAGTAAACCTGAAGTGAAGCATCGGAATCCATAACTAGTGTCACAGGAATGGTTCAAAACATAGTCAGTAAGAAGAGTTAGTCTTCTTGTACTTAATTCGGCATTGTGCCTTTTGTATTTATTTCCGATGTAATTTCTGTGTTTCATCGCCACTAAGACGGTGAGAGGGATACAGTAAACCTGGAGTGTAGCATCGGAATCTGTAACTAGTGTCACAGGAATGGTTCGAATCATAGACAGTAAGAAGAGTCAGTCTTAGTGTACTTAACTCGGCATTTTGCCTTTTGTATTTAATTCCGATGCAATTTCTGTGTTTCATCGTCAATAAGAAGGTCCAAGGGATACAGTAGACCTGGAGTGAACCATCGGAGTCTATAACTAGTGTCACAGGAATGTTTCAAACATAGGCAGTAAGAAGAGTAAGTCTTCTTGTACTTAGGTCGACATTGTGCCTCTTCTATTTAATTCCGCTGCAATTTCTGTGTTTCATCGTCAATAAGAAGGACAGAGGGATACAATAAACCTGAAGTGAAGCATCGGAATCTATAACTAGTGTCACAGGAATGGTTCAAAACAAAGTCAGTAAGAAGAGTCAGTCTTCTTGTCCTTAAGTCGGCATTGTGCCTTTTGTATTTAATTCCGATGCAATTTCTTTGTTTCATCGTCAATAAGAAGGTCCAACGAATACAGTAAAGCTGGAGTGTAGCATCGGAATCTATAACTAGTGTAACAGGAATGGTTCAAAACATAGACAGGAAGAAGAGTCAGTCTTCGTGTACTTAAGTCGGCATTTTGCCTTTTGTATTTAATTCCGATGCAATTTCTGTGTTTCATCGTCAATAAGAAGGTCCAAGGGATACAGTAAACCTGAGGTGAAGCATCGGAATCTATAACTAGTGTCACAGTAATGGTTAAAAACATAGTCAGTAATAAGAGTCAGTCTTCTTGTACTTATATCGGCATTGTACCTTTTCTATTTAATTCCGATGCAATTTCTGTGTTTCATCGTCAATAAGAAGGTCCAAGGTATACAGAAAACCTGAAGTGAAGCATCAGGATCTATAACTAGTGTCACAGGAATGGTTCAAAGCATAGTTAGTAAGAAGAGTCTGTCTTCTTGTACTTAAGTCGGCATTGTGCCTTTTCTGTTTAATTCCGATGCAATTTCTGTGTTTCATCGTCAATAAAAAGGCCCAAGGGATACAGTAAGCCTGGAGTGAAGCATCGGAGTCTATAACTAGTGTCACAGGAATGGTTCAAACATAGGCAGTAAGAAGAGTAGGTCTTCTTGTACTTAAGTCGACATTGTGCCTTTTCTATTTAATTCCGATGCAATTTCTGTGTTTCATCGTCAATAAGAAGGACAGAGGTATGGAATAAACCTGAAGTGAAGCATCGGAATCTATAACTAGTGTCACAGGAATGGTTCAAAACAAAGTCAGTAAGAAGAGTCAGTCTTCTTGTCCTTAAGTCGGCATTGTGCCTTTTGTATTTAATTCCGATGCAATTTCTGTGTTTTATCGTCAATAAGAAGCTCCAACGGATACAGTAAACCGGGAGTGTAGCATCGGAATCTATAACTAGTGTAACAGGAATGGTTCAAATCATAGATAGTAAGAAGAGTCAGTCTTCGTGTACTTAAATCGGCATTATGCCTTTTGTATTTAATTCCGATGCAATTTCTGTGTTTAATCGTCAATAAAAAGGTCAGAGGGATGCAGTAAACCTGGAGTGAAGCATCGGAGTCTTTAACTAGTGCCACAGGAATGGTTCAAACGTAGGCAGTAAGAAGAGTTAGTCTTCTTGTACTTAATTCGGCATTGTGCCTTTTGTATTTATTTCCGATGCAATTTCTGTGTTTCATCGCCACTAAGACGGTGAGAGGGATACAGTAAACCTGGAGTGTAGCATCGGAATCTGTAACTAGTGTCCCAGGAATGGTTCGAATCATAGACAGTATGAAGAGTCAGTCTTAGTGTACTTAACTCGGCATTTTGCCTTTTGTATTTAATTCCGATGCAATTTTTGTGTTTCATCGTCAATAAGAAGGTCCAAGGGATACAGTAAGCCTGAAGTGAAGCATCGGAATCTATAACTAGTGTCACAGGAATGGTTCAAAACATAGTCAGTAAGAAGAGTCAGTCTTCGTGTACTTATGTCGGCATTGTGCCTTTTGTAATTAATTCCGATGCAATTTCTGTGTTTCATCGTCAATAAGAAGGTCCAAGGGATACAGTAAACCTGGAGCGAAGCATCGGAATGTATAACTAGTGTCACAGGAATGGTTCAAATCATTGACAGTAAGAAGAGTCAGTTTTGTTGTACTTAATTCGTCATTGTGCCTTTTGTATTTAATTCCGATGCAAATTCTGTGTATCATTGTCAATAAGAAGGTCCAAGGGATACAATAGACCTGGAGTGAAGCTTCGGAATCTATCACTAGTGTCAATGGTATGGTACAAAACAGAAACAGTAAGAAGAGTCAGTCTTCTTGTACTTATATCGGCATTGTGCCTTTTGTATTTAATTCCGATGCAATTTCTTTGTTTCTTCGTCAATAAGATGGTCCAAGGGATATAGTAAACCTGGAGTGAGGCATCGGAATCAATAACTAGTGTCACAGGAATGGTTCAAAACATAGACAGTAAGAAGAGTCAGTCTTCTTGTAATTAATTCGTCATTGTGCCTTTTGCATTTAATTCCGATGCAAATTCTGTGTTTCATTGTCAATAAGAAGGTCCAAGGGATACAGTAAACCTGGAGTGAAGCATCGTAATCTACAACTAGTGACACAGGAATGGTTCAAAACAAAGTCAGTAAGAAGAGTCAGTCTTCTTGTACTTAAGTCGGCATTGTACCTTTTCTATTTAATTCCCATGCAATTTCTGTGTTTCATCGTCAATAACAAGGTCCAAAGGATACAGTAAACCTGGAGTGAAGCATCTGAATCTATAACTAGTGTCAATGGAATGGTTCAAAACATAGACATTAAGAAGAGTCAGTCTTCTTGTACTTAAGTCGGCATTGTGCCTTTTGTATTTAATTCCGATGCAATTTCTGTGCTTCATCGTCAATAAGAAGACAGAGGGATACAGTAAACCTGAAGTGATGCATCGGACTCTATAGCTAGTGTCAAAGGAATGGTTCAAAACATAGTCAGTATGAAGAGTCAGTCCTCTTGTACTTAAGTCGGCATTGTGCCTTTGGTATTTAATTCCGATGCAATTTCTGTGTTTCATCGTCAATAAGAAGGTCCAAGGGATACAGTAAACCTGGAGTGAGGCATCGGAATCTGTAACTAGTGTCACAGGGACGGTTCATAACATAGACAGTAAGATGAGTCAGT
Source organism: Schistocerca piceifrons (assembly GCF_021461385.2). Classification (NCBI taxonomy): domain Eukaryota; kingdom Metazoa; phylum Arthropoda; class Insecta; order Orthoptera; family Acrididae; genus Schistocerca; species Schistocerca piceifrons. Next base: position 250,849 of record NW_025728114.1, on the reverse strand, counting down.
ATTCTTGTACTTAAGTCGGCAATGTGCTTTTTGTATTTATTTCCGATGCAATTTCTGTGTTTCATCGTCACTGAGAAGGTCAGAGGGGTACAGTAATCCTGAAGTTAAGCATCAGAATCTATAACTAGTGTTACAATAATGCTTCAAAGCATAGTCAGTAAGAAGAGTCAGTCTTCTTGTAGTTAAGTCGGCATTGAGCCTTTTGTATTGAATTCCGATGCAATTTCTGTGTTTCATCGTCAATAAGAAGGTCCAAGGGACAAAGTAAACCTGAAGTGAAGCATCGGAATCTATAACTAATGTAACAGGAACGGTTCAAAACATAGACAGTAGGAAGAGTCAGTCTTCTAGTACTTAAGTCGGCATTGTGCCTTTTCTATTTATTTCCGATGCAATTTCTGTGTTTCATCGTCAATAAGACGGTCAGAGGGATACAGTACACCTGAAGTGAAGCATCGGAATCTATAATTATTGCCACAGGAATGGTTCAAATTATAGTCAGTAAGAAGAGTCAATCTTCTTGTCCTTAAGTCGGCATTGTGCCTCTTGTATTTAATTCCGATGAAATTTCTGTGTTTCATCGTGGATAAGAAGGTCCAAGGGATACAGTAAACCCAGAGTGAAGCATCGGAGTCTACAACTAGTGTCACTGGACTGGTTCGAAAATAGACAGTAAGAAGAAACAGTCTTTTTGTACTTAATTCGGCATTGTGCCTTTTGTATTTAATTCCGATGCAATTTCTGTGTTTCATCGTCAATGAGAAGGTCAGTGGGATAGATTAAACCTGAAGTGAACATCGGAATCCATAACTAGTGTCACACGAATGGTTCAAAACATAATCAGTATGAAGAGTCAGCCTTCTTCTACTTAAGTCGGCATTGTGCCCTTTCTATTTAATTCCGATGCAATTTCTGTGTTTCATCGTCAATAAGAAGGTCCAACGAATACAGTAAACCTGGAGTGTAGCATCGGAATCTATAACTAGTGTAACAGGAATGGTTCAAAACATAGACAGTAAGAAGAGTCAGTCTTCGTTTACTTAAGTCGGCATTTTGCCTTTTGTATTTAATTCCGATGCAATTTCTGTGTTTCATCGTCAATAAGAAGGTCCAAGGGATACAGTAAACCTGAGGTGAAGCATCGGAACCTATAACTAGTGTCACAGGAATGGTTCAAAACATAGTCAGTAATAAGAGTCAGTCTTCTTGTACTTATATCGGCATTGTACCTTTTTTATTTAATTCCGATGCAATTTCTGTGTTTCATCGTCAATAAGAAGGTCCAAGGTATACAGAAAACCTGAAGTGAAGCATCAGGATCTATAACTAGTGTCACAGGAATGGTTCAAAACATAGTCAGTAAGAAGAGTCAGTCTTCTTGTCCTTAATTCGGCATTGTGCCTTTTCTGTTTAATTCCGATGCTATTTCTGTGTTACATCGTCAATAAAAAGGTCCAAGGGATACAGTAAACCTGGAGTGAAGCATCGGATTCTATAACTAGTGTCACAGGAATGGTTCAAACATAGGCAGTAAGAAGAGTAAGTCTTCTTGTACTTAAGTCGACATTGTGCCTTTTCTATTTAATTCCGATGCAATTTCTGTGTTTCATCGTCAATAAGAAGGACAGAGGTATAGAATAAACCTGAAGTGAAGCATCGGAATCTATAACTAGTGTCACAGGAATGGTTCAAAACAAAGTCAGTAAGAAGAGTCAGTCTTCTTGTCCTTAAGTCGGCATTGTGCCTTTTGTATTTAATTCCGATGCAATTTCTGTGTTTTATCGTCAATAAGAAGGTCCAACGGATACAGTAAACCGGGAGTGTAGCATCGGAATCTATAACTAGTGTAACAGGAATGGTTCAAATCATAGATAGTAAGAAGAGTCAGTCTTCGTGTACTTAAGTCGGCATTTTGCCTTTTGTATTTAATTCCGATGCAATTTCTGTGTTTAATCGTCAATAAAAAGGTCAGAGGGATACAGTAAACCTGAAGTGATGCATCGGAATCTATAGCTAGTGTCACAGGAATGGTTCAAAACATAGTCAGTAACAAGAATCAGTCTTCTTGTCCTTAATTCGGCATTGTGCCTTTTGTATTTACTTCTGATGCAATTTTTGTGTTTCATCGTCAATAAGAAGGTCCAAGGGATACAGTAAACCTGAAGTGAAGCATCGGAATCTATAACTAGTGTCACAGGAATGGTTCAAAACATAGTCAGTAAGAAGAGTCAGTCTTCTTGTACTTAAGTCGGCAATGTGCCCTTTCTATTTATTTCCGACGCTATTTCTGTCTTTCATCGTCAATAAGAAGGTCCAAGGGATACAGTAAACCTGGAGTGAAGCATCGGAATCTAAAGCTAGTGTCAATGGTATGATTCAAAACATAGACAGTTAGAAGAGTCAGTCTTCTTGTACTTAAGTCGGCATTGTGCCTTTTGTATTTAATTCCGATGCAATTTCTGTGTTTCATCGTCGATAAGAAGGTCCAACGGATACAGTAAACCTGGAGTGAAGCATCGGAATCTATAACTAGTGTAACAGGAATGGTTCAAAATATAGACAGTAAGAATAGTCAGTCTTCGTGTACTTAAGTCGGCATTTTGCCTTTTGTATTTAATTCCGATGCAATTTCTGTGTTTCATCGTCAATAAGAAAGTCAAAGGGATACAGTAAACCTGGAGTGAAACATCGGAATCTATAACTAGTGTCACAGGAATGGTTCAAAACATCGACAGTAAGAAGAGTCAGTCTTCTTGTTCTTAATTCGTCATTGTGCCTTTTGTATTTAATTCCGATGCAATTTCTGTGTTTCATTGTCAATACGAAGGTCCAAGGGATACAGTAAACCTCAAGTGAAGCATCGGAATCTATAACTAGTGTCACAGGAATGGTTCAAAACAAAGTCAGTAAGAAGAGTCAGTCTTCTTTTCCTTAAGTCGGCATTGTGCCTTTTGTATTTAATTCTGATGCAATTTCTGTGTTACATCGTCAATAAGAAGGTCCAAGGTATATACAGTAAACCTGAAGTGAAGCATCGGAATCTATAACAAGTGTCACAGGAATGGTTCAAAACATAGTTAGTAAGAAGAGTCTGTCTTCTTGTACTTATGTCCGCATTGTGCCTTTTCTATTTAATTCCGATGCAATTTCTGTGTTTCATCGTCAATAAGAAGGTCCAAGGGATGCAGTAAACCTGGAGTGAAGCATCGGAGTCTATAACTAGTGCCACAGGAATGGTTCAAACGTAGGCAGTAAGAAGAGTAAGTCTTCTTGTACTTAAGTCGACATTGTGCCTTATCTATTTAATTCTGATGCAATTTCTGTGTTTCATCGTCAATAAGAAGGACAGAGGTATACAATGAACCTGAAGTGAAGCATCGGAATCTATAACTAGTGTCACAGGAATGGTTCAAAACAAAGTCAGTAAGAAGAGTCAGTCTTCTTGTCCTTAAGTCGGCATTATGCCTTTTGTATTTAATTCCGATGCAATTTCTGTGTTTCATCGTCAATAAGAAGGTCCAACGGATACAGTAAACATGGAGTGTAGCATCGGAATCTATAACTAGTGTAACAGGAATGGTTCAAAACATAGGCAGTAAGAAGAGTCAGTCTTCTTGTATCTAAGTCGGCATTGTGCCCTTTCTATATAATTCCGATGCTATTTCTGTGTTTCATCGTCAATAAGAAGGTCCAAGGGATACAGTAAACCTGGGGTGAAGGATCGGAATCTATAACTAGTGTCAATGGTATGATTCAAAACATAGACAGTAAGAAGAGTCACTCTTCTTGTACTTAAGTCGGCATTGTGCCTTTTGTATTTAATTCCGATGCAATTTCTGTGCTTCATCGTCAATAAGAAGGTCAGAGGGATACAGTAAACCTGAAGTGAAGCATCGGAATATATAGCTAGTGTCACAGGAATGGTTCAAAACATAGTCAGTAAGAAGAGTCAGTCATCTTGTCCTTAATTCGGCATTGTGCCTTTTGTATTTAATTCCGATGCAATTTCTGTGTTTTATCGTCAATAAGAAGGTCCAACGGATACAGTAAACATGGAGTGTAGCATCGGAATCTATAACTAGTGTAACAGGAATGGTTCAAAACATAGACAGTAAGAAGAGTCAGTCTTCGTGTATTTAAGTCGGCATTTTGCCTTTTGTATTTGATTCCGATGCAATTTCTGTGTTTCATCGTCAATAAGAAGGTCCAAGGGATACAGTGAACCTGAGGTGAAGCATCGGAATCTACAACTAGTGTCACAGTAATGGTTCAAAACATAGTCAGTAATAAGAGTCATTCTTCTTGTACTTATATCGTCATTGTACCTTTTCTATTTAATTCCGATGCAATTTCTGTGTTTCATCGTCAATAAGACGGTCAGAGGAATACAGTACACCTGAAGTGAAGCATCGGAATCTATAACTTGTGTCACAGGAATGGTTCAAAACATAGACAGTTGGAACAGTCAGACTTCTTGTATTTAAGTTGCCATTGTGCCATTCGTATTTAATTCCGATACAATTTCTGTGTTTCACCGACAATAAGAAGGTCAGAGGGATACAGTAAATATGAAGTGAAGCATCGGAATGTATAACTAGTGTCACAGGACTGGTTCAAAAATAGACAGTAAGAAGAGTCAGTCTTCTTGAACTGAATTCGGCATAGTGCCTTTTGTATTTAATTCCGATGCAATTTCTGTGTTTCATCGTCAATACGAAGGTCAGAGGGATACAGTAATTCTGAAGTGAAGCATCGGAATCTATAACTAGTGCCACAGGAATGGTTCAAATTATAGTCAGTAAGAAGAGTCAGTCTTCTTGTCCTTAAGTCGGCATTGTGCCTCTTGTATTTAATTCCGATGCATTTTGTGTGTTTGATCGTCAATAAGAAGGTCCAAGGGATACAGTAAACCTGGAGTGAAGAATCGGAACCTATAACTAGTGTCACAGTAATGGTTCAAACATAGACAGTAAGAAGAGTCAGACGTTTTGTACTTAAGTCGGCATTGGGCCTTTTGTATTTAATTCCGATGCAATTTCTGTTTTTCATCGTCAATAAGATGGTCAGAGGGATACAGTAAACCTGAAGTGAAGCATCGGAACCCAAATCTAGTGTCACAGGAATGGTTCAAAGCATAGACAGAAGGAAGAGTCAGTCTACTTGTACTTAAGTCGGCATTGTGCCTTTTCTGTTTAATTTCAATGCAATTTCTGTGTTTCATCGTCAATAAGAAGGTCCAAGGTATACAGTAAACCTGAAGTGAAGCATTGGAATCTATAACTAGTGTCAAGGGAATGGTTCAAAACATAGTCAGTAAGAAGAGTCAGTCTTCTAGTACTTATGTCGGCATTGTGAATTTTCTATTTAATTCCGATGCAAATTCTGTGTTTCATCGTCAATTAGAAGGTCCAAGGGATACAGTAAACCTGGAGTGAAGCATCGGAATCTATAACTAGTGTCACAGGAATGGTTCAAAACATAGACAATAAGAAGAGTCTGTCTTCTTGTACTTAAGTCGACATTGTGCCTTTTCTATTTAATACCGATGCAATTTCTGTGTTTCGTCGTCAATAAGAGGGTCGGAGGGATACAATAAACCTAAAGTGAAGCATCGGAATCTATAACTAGTGTCACAGGAATGGTTCAAAACAAAGTCATTAAGAAGAGTCAGTCTTCTTGTCCTTAAGTCGGCATTATGCCTTTTGTATTTAATTCCGATGCAATTTCTGTGTTTCATCGTCAATAAGAAGGTCCAACGGATACAGTAAACATGGAGTGTAGCATCGGAATCTATAACTAGTGTAACAGGAATGGTTCAAAACATAGGCAGTAAGAAGAGTCAGTCTTCTTGTATCTAAGTCGGCATTGTGCCCTTTCTATATAATTCCGATGCTATTTCTGTGTTTCATCGTCAATAAGAAGGTCCAAGGGATACAGTAAACCTGGGGTGAAGGATCGGAATCTATAACTAGTGTCAATGGTATGATTCAAAACATAGACAGTAAGAAGAGTCACTCTTCTTGTACTTAAGTCGGCATTGTGCCTTTTGTATTTAATTCCGATGCAATTTCTGTGCTTCATCGTCAATAAGAAGGTCAGAGGGATACAGTAAACCTGAGGTGAAGCATCGGAATCTATAGCTAGTGTCACAGGAATGGTTCAAAACATAGTCAGTAAGAAGAGTCAGTCATCTTGTCCTTAATTCGGCATTGTGCCTTTTGTATTTAATTCCGATGCAATTTCTGTGCTTCATCGTCAATAAGAAGGTCAGAGGGATACAGTAAACATGGAGTGTAGCATCGGAATCTATAACTAGTGTAACAGGAATGGTTCAAAACATAGACAGTAAGAAGAGTCAGTCTTCGTGTATTTAAGTCGGCATTTTGCCTTTTGTATTTGATTCCGATGCAATTTCTGTGTTTCATCGTCAATAAGAAGGTCCAAGGGATACAGTGAACCTGAGGTGAAGCATCGGAATCTACAACTAGTGTCACAGTAATGGTTCAAAACATAGTCAGTAATAAGAGTCATTCTTCTTGTACTTATATCGTCATTGTACCTTTTCTATTTAATTCCGATGCAATTTCTGTGTTTCATCGTCAACAACAAGGTCCAAAGGATACAGTAAACCTGGAGTGAAGCATCTGAATCTATAACTTGTGTCAATGGAATGGTTCAAAACATAGACAGTAAGAAGAGTCAGTCTTCTTGTACTTAAGTCGGCATTGTGACTTTTGTATTTAATTCCGATGCAATTTCTGTGTTCCATCGTCAATAAGAAGGTCACAGGGATACAGAAAACCTGAAGTGATGCATCGGAATCTATAGCTAGTGTCACAGGAATGGTTCAAACAAAGTCAGTAAGAAGAGTCAGTCTTCTTGTCCTTAAGTCGGCATTGTGCCTTATCTTTTTAATTCTGATGCAATTTCTGTGTTTCATCGTCAATAAGAAGGTCCAACGGATACACTAAACCTGGAGTGTAGCATCGGAATTTATAACTAGTGTAACAGGAATGGTTCAAAACATAGGCAGTAAGAAGAGTCAGTCTTCGTGTACTTAAGTCGGCATTTTGCCTTTTGTATTTAATTCCGATGCAATTTCTGTGTTTCAACGTCAATAGGAAGGTCCAAGGGATTCAGTAAACCTGAAGTGAAGCATCGGAATCTATAACTAGTGTCACAGGAATGGTTCAAAACATAGACAGTAGGAAGAGTCAGTCTCCTAGTACTTAAGTCGGAATTGTGACTTTTCTATTTATTTCCGATGCAATTTCTGTGTTTCATCGTCAATAAGACGGTCAGAGGAATACAGTACACCTGAAGTGAAGCATCGGAATCTATAACTTGTGTCACAGGAATGGTTCAAAACATAGACAGTTGGAACAGTCAGACTTCTTGTACTTAAGTTGCCATTGTGCCATTCGTATTTAATTCCGATACAATTTCTGTGTTTCACCGACAATAAGAAGGTCAGAGGGATACAGTAAATATGAAGTGAAGCATCGGAATCCATAACTAGTGTCACAGGAATGGTTCAAACATAGACAGTAAGAAGAGTCAGTCTTCTTGTACTTAAGTCGGCATTGTGCCTTTTGTATTTAATTCCGATGCAATATCTGTGTTTCATCGTCAATACGAAGGTCAGAGGGATACAGTAATTCTGAAGTGAAGCATCGGAATCTATAACTAGTGCCACAGGAATGGTTCAAATTATAGTCAGTAAGAAGAGTCAGTCTTCTTGTCCTTAAGTCGGCATTGTGCCTCTTGTATTTAATTCCGATGCATTTTGTGTGTTTGATCGTCAATAAGAAGGTCCAAGGGATACAGTAAACCTGGAGTGAAGAATCGGAATCTATAACTAGTGTCACAGTAATGGTTCAAACATAGACAGTAAGAAGAGTCAGACGTTTTGTACTTAAGTCGGCATTGGGCCTTTTGTATTTAATTCCGATGCAATTTCTGTGTTTCATCGTCAATAAGATGGTCAGAGGGATACAGTAAACCTGAAGTGAAGCATCGGAACCCAAATCTAGTGTCACAGGAATGGTTCAAAGCATAGACAGAAGGAAGAGTCAGTCTACTTGTACTTAAGTCGACATTGTGCCTTTTCTATTTAATACCGATGCAATTTCTGTGTTTCGTCGTCAATAAGATGGTCGGAGGGATACAATAAACCTAAAGTGAAGCATCGGAATCTATAACTAGTGTCACAGGAATGGTTCAAAACATAGTCAGTAAGAACAGTCAGTCTTCTTGTCCTTATGTCGGCATTGTGCATTTTGTATTTAATTCCGATGCAATTTCTGTGTTTCATCGTCAATAAGAAGGTCCAAGGTATACAGTAAACCTAAAGTGAAGCATCGGAATCTATAACTAGTGTCACAGGAATGGTTCATAACATAGTCAGTAACAAGAGGCAGTCTTCTTGTACTTAAGTCGGCATTGTGCCTTTTCTATTTAATTCCGATGCAATTTCTGTGTTTCATCGTCAATAAGAAGGTCCAAGGGATACAGTAAACTTGAGGTGAAGCATCGGAATCTATAACTAGTGTCACAGGAATGGTTCAAAACATAGTCAGTAAGAAGAGTCAGTCACCCTGTACTTAATTCTGCATTGTGCGTCTTGTATTTAATTCCGATGCAATTTGTGTGTTTCATCCTCAATAAGAAGGTCCAAGGGATACAGTAAACCTGAAGTGAAGCATCGGAATTTGTAACTAGTGTCACAGGAATGGTTCAAAGCATAGTCAGTAAGAAGAGTCAGTCTTCTTGTACTTAAGTCGGCATTGTGCCATTTGTGTTTAATTCCGATGCAATTTCTGTGTTTTATCGAGAATAAGAAGGACCAAGGGATACAGTAAACCTGCAGTGAAGCATCGGAATCTATAACTAGTGTCACAGGGATGTTTCAAAATATAGACAGTAAGAAAAGTCAGTCTTCTAGTACATCAGTCGGCATTGTGCCTTTTGTATTTAATTCCGATGCAATCTCTGTGTTTCATCGTCAATAAGAAGGTCAGAGGGATACAGTAATCCTGAAGTGAAGCATCGGAATCTATAACTAGTGTCACAGGAATGGTTCAAAACATAGTCAGTAAGAATAATCAGTCTTCTTGTACTTAAGTCATCATTGTGCATTTTATATTTAATTCTGATGCTATTTCTGCGTTTCATCATTAATAAGAAGGTCCAAGGGATACAGTAAACCTGGAGTGAAGCATCGGAATCTATAACTAGTGTCACAGGAATGGTTCAAATCATAGACAGTAAGAAGAGTCAGACTTCTTTTCCTTAAGTCGGCATTGTGCCCTTAGTATCTAATTCCGATGCAATTTCAGTGTTTCATCGTCAATAAGAAGGTCAGAGGGATACAGTAATCCTGAAGTGAAGCATCGAATCTACAACTAGTGTCACAGGAATCGTTCAAAGCATAGTCAGTAAGAATAATCAGTCTTCTTGTATTTAAGTCATCATTGTTCATTTTATATTTAATTCTGATGCAATTTCTGTATTTCATCATTAATAAGAAGGTCCCAGGGATACAGTAAACCTGGAGTGAAGCATCGGAATCTATAACTAGTGTCACAGGAATGGTTCAAATCATAGACAGTAAGCAGAGTCAGACTTCTTTTCCTTAAATCGGCATTGTGCCCTTTGTATTTAATTCCGATGCAATTTCTGTGTTTCATCGTCAATAAGAAGGTCGAAGGGATACAGTAAACCTGGACTGAAGCATCTGAGTCTATAACTATTGGCACAGGAATGGTTCAAAGCATAGACAGTAAGAAGAGTCAGTCATCTTGTACTTAATTCGGCATTGTGCCTTTTGTAATTAATTCCGATGCCATATCTGTGTTTTATCGTCAATAAGAAGGTCAGAGGGATACAGTAAACCTGAAGTGAAACATCGGAATCCATAACTAGTGTCACAGGAATGATTCAAAACATACTCAGTAAGAAGAGTCAGTCTTCTTGTACCTAAGTCGGATTGTGCCTTTTGTACTTAATTCCGATGCAATTTCTGTGTTTCATCGTCAATAAGAAGGCACAAGGATACAGTAAACCTGGAGTGAAGCATCGGAAACTATAACTAGTGTCACAGGGACGGTTCAAAGCATAGACAGTAAAATGAGTCAGTATTCTTGTACTTAATTCAGCATTGTGTTTTTGTATTTATTTCCGATGCAATTTCTGTGTTTCATCGTCACTAAGAAGGTCAGAGGGATGCAGTTATCCTGAAGTTAAGCATCGGAATCTATAACTAGTGTCACAGGAATGGTTCAAAGCATAGTCAGTAAGAAGAGTCAGTCTTCTTGTAGTTAAGTCGGCATTGTGCCTTTTGTATTGAATTCCGATGCAATATCTGTGTTTCATCGTCAATAAGAAGGTCCAAGGGATACAGTAAACCTGAAGTGAAGCATCGGAATCTATAACTATTGGCACAGGAATGGTTGAACATAGACAGTAGGAAGAGTCAGTCTTCTAGTACTTAAGTCGGCATTGTGCTTTTTCTATTTAATTCTGATGCAATTACTGTGTTTCATCGTCAATAAGACGCTCAGAGGGATACAGTTAACCTGAAGTGAAGCATCGGAATCTATAACTAGTGTCACAGAAATGGTTCAAAACATAGACAGTAAGAAGAGCCAGTCTTCTTGTACTTGAGTCGGAATTGTGCCTTTTGTATTTAATTCCGATATAATTTCTGTGTTTCATCGTCAATAAGAAGGTCCAAGGGATACAGTAAACCTGAAGTGAACCATCGGAATTTGTAACTAGTGTCACAGGAATGGTTCAAAGCATAGTCAGTAAGAAGAGTCAGTCTTCTTGTACTTAAGTCGGTATTGTGCCATTTGTATTTAATTCCGATGCAATTTCTGTGTTTTATCGTCAATAAGAAGGACCAAGGGATACAGTAAACCTGCAGTGAAGCATTGGAATCTATAACTAGTGTCACAGGGATGGTTCAAAATATAGAGAGTAAGAAGAGTCAGTCTTCTAAGACATCAGTCGGCATTGTGCCTTTTGTATTTAATTCCGATGCAATCTCTGTGTTTCATGGCCAATAAGAAGGTCAGAGGGATACAGTAATCCTGAAGTGAAACATCGGAATCTATAACTAGTGTCACAGGAATGGTTCAAAGCATAGTCAGTAAGAATAATCAGTCTTCTTGTACTTAAGTCATCATTGTGCATTTTATATATAATTCTGATTCAATTTCTGTATTTCATCATTAATAAGAAGGTCCAAGGGATACAGTAAACCTGGAGTGAAGCATCGGAATCTATAACTAGTGTCACTGGAATGGTTCAAATCATAGACAGTAAGAAGAGTCAGACTTCTTTTCCTTAAGTCGGCATTGTGCCCTTAGTATTTAATTCCGATGCAATTTCAGTGTTTCATCGTCAATAAGAAGCTCCAAGGGATACAGTAAACCTGGACTGAAGCATCGGAGTCTATAACTATTGGCACAGGAATGGATCAAAACATAGACAGTAAGAAGAGTCAGTCATCTTGTACTTAATTCGGCATTGTGCCTTTTGTTTTTAATTCCGATGCCATATCTGTGTTCCATCGTCACTAAGAAGGTCAGAGGGATACAGTAAACCTGAAGTGAAACATCGGAATCCATAACTAGTGTCACAGGAATGGTTCAAAGCATAGTCAGTAAGAAGAGTCAGTCTTCTTGTACTTTAGTCGGATTGTGCCTTTTGTATTTAATTCCGATGCAATTTCTGTGTTTCATCGTCAATAAGAAGGTCCAAGGGATACAGTAAACCTGGAGTGAAACATCGGAATCTATAACTAGTGTCACATGGACGGTTCAGAGCATAGACAGTAAAATGAGTCAGTATTCTTGTACTTAATTCAGCATTGTGTTTTTGTATTTATTTCCGATGCAATTTCTGTGTTTCATCGTCACTAAGAAGGTCAGAGGGATGCAGTTATCCTGAAGTTAAACATCGCAATCTATTACTAGTGTCACAGGAATGGTTCAAAACATAGTCAGTAAGAAGAGTCAGTCATCTTGTCCTTAAGTCCTCATTGTGCCTTTTGTATTAAATTCCGATGCAATTTCTGTGTTTCATCGGCAATAAGGTCAGGGGGATACAGTAAACCTGAGGTGAAGCATCGGAATCCAAAACTAGTGTCACAGTAATGGTTCAAAACATAGTCAGTAATAAAAGTCAGTCTTCTTGTACTTAAGTCGGAATTGTGCCTTTTCTATTTATTTCCGATGCAATGTCTGTGTTTCATCGTCAATAAGTCGGTCAGAGGGATACAGTACACCTGAAGTGAAGCATCGGAATCTATAACTTGTGTCACAGGAATGGTTCAAAACATAGACAGTTGGAACAGTCAGACTTCTTGTACTTAAGTTGGCATTGTGCCTTTCGTATTTAATTCCGATACAATTTCTGTGTTTAACCCACAATAAGAAGGTCAGAGGGATACAGTAAATATGAAGTGAAGCATCGGAATCCATAACTAGTGTCACAGGAATGGTTCAAACATAGACAGTAAGAAGAGTCAGTCTTCTTGTACTTAAGTCGGCATTTTGCCTTTTGTATTTAATTCCGATGCAATATCTGTGTTTCATCGTCAATAAGAAGGTCAGAGGGATACAGTAAAACTGAAGTGAAGCATCGGAATCTATAAGTAGTGCCACAGGAATGGTTCAAATTATAGTCAGTAAGAAGAGTCAGTCTTCTTGTCCTTAAGTCGGCATTTGTGCCTCTTGTATTTAATTCCGATGCATTTTGTGTGTTTCATCGTCAATAAGAAGGTCCAAGGGATACAGTAAACCTGGAGTGAAGCATCGGAATCTATAACTAGCGTCACAGTAATGGTTCAAAACATAGACAGTAAGAAGAGTCAGACGTCTTGTACTTAAGTCGGCATTGTGTCTTTTGTATTTAATTCCGATGCAATTTCTGTGTTTCATCGCCAATAAGAAGGTCAGAGGGATACAGTAATCCTGAAGTGAAGCATCGGAATCTATAACTAGTGTCACAGGAATGGTTCAAAGCATAGTCAGTAAGAATAATCAGTCTTCTTGTACTTAAGTCATCATTGTGCATTTTATATATAATTCTGATTCAATTTCTGTATTTCATCATTAATAAGAAGGTCCAAGGGATACAGTAAACCTGGAGTGAAGCATCGGAATCTATAACTAGTGTCACTGGAATGGTTCAAATCATAGACAGCAAGAAGAGTCAGACTTCTTTTCCTTAAGTCGGCATTGTGCCCTTAGTATTTAATTCCGATGCAATTTCAGTGTTTCATCGTCAATAAGAAGGTCCAAGGGATACAGTAAACCTGGACTGAAGCATCGGAGTCTATAACTATTGGCACAGGAATGGATCAAAACATAGACAGTAAGAAGAGTCAGTCATCTTGTACTTAATTCGGCATTGTGCCTTTTGTATTTAATTCCGATGCCATATCTGTGTTCCATCGTCAATAAGAAGGTCAGAGGGATACATTAAACCTGAAGTGAAACATCGGAATCCATAACTAGTGTCACAGGAATGGTTCAAAGCATAGTCAGTAAGAAGAGTCAGTCTTCTTGTACTTAAGTCGGATTGTGCCTTTTGTATTTAATTCCGATGCAATTTCTGTGTTTCATCGTCAATAAGAAGGTCCAAGGGATACAGTAAACCTGGAGTGAAACATCGGAATCTATAACTAGTGTCACACGGACGGTTCAGAGCATAGACAGTAAAATGAGTCAGTATTCTTGTACTTAATTCAGCATTGTGTTTTTGTATTTAGTTCCGATGCAATTTCTGTGTTTCATCGTCACTAAGAAGGTCAGAGGGATGCAGTTATCCTGAAGTTAAACATCGGAATCTATTACTAGTGTCACAGGAATGGTTCAAAACATAGTCAGTAAGAAGAGTCAGTCATCTTGTCCTTAAGTCGGCATTGTGCCTTTTGTATTAAATTCCGATGCAATTTCTGTGTTTCATCGGCAATAAGGTCAGAGGGATACAGTAAACCTGAGGTGAAGCATCGGAATCCAAAACTAGTGTCACAGTAATGGTTCAAAACATAGTCAGTAATAAAAGTCAGTCTTCTTGTACTTAAGTCGGAATTGTGCCTTTTCTATTTATTTCCGATGCAATGTCTGTGTTTCATCGTCAATAAGACGGTCAGAGGGATACAGTACACCTGAAGTGAAGCATCGGAATCTATAACTAGTGTCACAGGAATGGTTCAAAACATAGTCAGTAAGAACAGTCAGTCTTCTTGTCCTTATGTCGGCATTGTGCATTTTGTAGTTAATTCCGATGCAATTTCTGTGCTTCATCGTCAATAAGAAGGTCCAAGGTATACAGTAAACCTGAAGTGAAGCATCGGAATCTATAACTAGTGTCACAGGAATGGTTCATAACATAGTCAGTAACAAGAGGCAGTCTTCTTGTACTTAAGTCGGCATTGTGCCTTTTCTATTTAATTCCGATGCAATTTCTGTGTTTCATCGTCAATAAGAAGGTCCAAGGGATACAGTAAACTTGAGGTGAAGCATCGGACTCTATAACTAGTGTCACAGGAATGGTTCAAAACATAGTCAGTAAGAAGAGTCAGTCTTCTTGTACTTAAGTCGGCATTGTACGTTTTCTATCTAATTCCGATGCAATTTCTGTGTTTCATCGTCAATAACAAGGTCCAAGGGATACAGTAAACCTCGAGTGAAGCATCGGTGTGTGTGTGTGTGGGTTGAGGTTTTCGGGCGCTAAACAGCGTGGTCATCAGCGCCCAAACGCATAGAAACAGGAACACATGCGGAGAAGAGACGAAGACAGACAGCGAACAAGGAGAACGGCTAAAAGACACAGACCTGACGCAGTTACAAATCCTCACATACAGAGGCAAAACAAGAGGAGAAGAAACGCACTAAAAAGGAAAGGAAACACAAGGAAAAGAGAACAGAAATTGAAGGGAAACAAGTAGGTAATCGTGACTGGCGGACCTCTTACCTAAAACTTGGGTGAACCAGTCACCCAGCAGCACATTAAAATCCTCTCCCTAAAATCCGAGGCAACAAATTGGACAGGACACAAAACCGTAAGACCTTAACCACAGTCGTTGCGTCGCCTTGAAAATAGAGGGCAAATCCGGAGGCAAGGAAACCACCGCCCTCTGGTCAGAGAATAAAGGACAGTCAAGTAAAATGTGGCGCACAGTTATCTGGACGCCACAAGCACTACAGATTGGGGATTCCTCCCGCCGGAGTAAAAAACCGTGCGTTAAGGGACTGTGCCCGATGCGGAGGCGGGTGAGGAGAACCTCATCCCGCCTGCATGACTGGTAGGACGTACGCCATGGCCGCGTGGTGGCCTTGACCAGTCGCAGCTTATTTTCACTAACTGCCAGCCACTCCTCTTCCCATTGACGCATAACACGAGAACGCAAAAGGGAGGTAACAGCATGGAGGGGAACGGCACATTCAACAACGTGAGGGAGGGAACATGCATCTTTGGCAGCCACATCCGCCAGTTCGTTTCCCCTAATACCCACGTGCCCCGGCACCCAGCAGAAAGAAACCTCCTTCCCCTGCCGTTGCAGGTGGAGTAGGGCATCATGGATGTTCTGGACGACCGTATCCGCTGGGTACAATTGTTGCATGGTCTGAAGGGCACTCAGAGAGTCAGAACAGATGAGAAACTTAAGACTGGGAACACATCTCATCTGCTCCAATGCCCGCAAGATCGCAAACAATTCGGCATCAAAGATGGTAAACGCTGCAGGAAGCCGTAATTTGATGACTCGATCAGGGAAAACCACAGCACAACCTACAGAGTCCCCCTGTTTAGAGCCATCCGTAAATACTGGTACATGGTCAGGATGCTGGTTTAAAATATCGTAAAATAAGGAGGTAAAAACAAACGCCTCTGGTACTCTGACAAGTCTAAAAGGACGCTGGGCCTCTGGAGCAACCAGGGAGGCAGGCGGGTAAAACC
This sequence comes from Schistocerca piceifrons, assembly GCF_021461385.2. Taxonomy (NCBI): domain Eukaryota; kingdom Metazoa; phylum Arthropoda; class Insecta; order Orthoptera; family Acrididae; genus Schistocerca; species Schistocerca piceifrons. Next base: position 234,877 of record NW_025728114.1, on the reverse strand, counting down.
CTGGAGTTGGGGTGCCACACGCTCCACACCAAGGGACTCAAGCAAATGCTTGGCACGAATCCCAAATGGTCTCGTTGCCCTTGGACGACTGGAAAAGAGACGTTCCATAGGGCGTCGGGCAACAGTAGGGTATGCAGGGGAGGGAGGACAGGCAAGGAATTGACACACTCGTCGCACCATGAGGAGTTTCCGCCGGATGGCGAGCGGCGGTTCCCCTGCCTCAGCACACAGGCTGGGGATGGGACTGGTACGGAAGGCACCAGTGGCCAGCCTGATACCCTCATGGTGTACTGCGTCAAGAATCTTCAGATACGAAGGCCTCGCTGACCCATACACAGTGCATCCATAGTCAAGACGCGACCGGACGAAAGCCCTATAAAACTGCAGCAGACGCGCCCGATCTGCTCCCCAGGACCGATGGCTCAAACACTTCAAAATATTCAGCGCCTTCAGGGCCCGCACCTTGAGGTCTTTAAGGTGCGGCAACCACGACAACTTGGAATCAAAAGTGAGGCCCAGGAACCTCACAGTGTCTCTAAAAGGAAGAATGGTGCCCCTCAGACGCAATTCAGGGGAGGTAAAAGCACGTCGAGAACGATTAAAATGAACACACACACATTTGTCTGCAGAAAAGGTAAAACCCGTCTTCGCAGTCCATGCCTCTAATCGCTTTATCGTAAGCTGCAGCTGCCGACTAGCAGTGACAAGACTGGAGGAAGAACAGAAAACAGCAAAATCGTCCACAAACAAGGAGCACTGGGCAGGGCTCCGGATTGTGGACGTGATACTGTTAATGGCGACGGCAAAGAGGGTGACACTTAAAACGCTTCCCTGAGGAACACCATTCTCCTGTACGTACAAATCAGATAGCACATTACCAACCCGATATCGAAAGACGCGGCGGGAAAGAAAGGACCGAATGAAGATGGGGAGATGGCCACGAAAGCCCCACTGATGGAGTTGATTGAGGATAAGGCGGCGCCAAGTAGTGTCATACGCCTTATTAATGTCAAAGAATACACCTAGACAATGCTGGTTACGTAAGAAGGCCTGCTGGATGACCGTCTCAAGCAGGGTCAAGTTGTCTATAGTTGAACGACATCTCCGAAAGCCACACTGAGAGTGGCTAAGGAGCTGCCTGGTCTCGAGCAGCCAAACCAGGCGACGGTTGACCATGCGTTCCAATGTCTTCCCGACACAGCTCGTCAAAGCAATACTCCGATAACTACTGGGATGCATTCGGTCCTTTCCCGGTTTGAGGAGGGGAACCAAAATCGCCTCCCTCCACGAGTCAGGGAACGTGCCGGATGACCATATCATATTAAAACAGTTCAGGAGTACTTCCTTGGATGGCAGCAACAAGTGCTGCAACATGCTGTACAGGATTTGATCAGCACCTGGTGCAGTATCATGAGCCACAGACAGCGCCGAATCCACTTCCCACATTGTGAAGGGGCAGTTGTAGGGTTCAGAATTCGGAGACCGGAAGTCCAAGTGATCCCTCTCGATAGCAGTGCGGTAGCGGCAGAAATCTGGATCACAGTTAATAGTGGCAGTAGATTCGGCAAAATACGTGGCCAGTGTCTGGGCAATGTCTCTCGGCGCCGTGAGTAGACTACCCTGATGCAGCAATGCCGTGACAGGTAGTTGGCTGCGTTTCCCGGAGATCCTCCTGATGGCTTCCCACACTTTTGTTGAACTAGTGGAGCGGGAGATGGAGTTCAGGAACGATTGCCATGACCGTCGTTTGCTCTCTTTAATCACTCGCCGCGCCTTGGCCCTTGCCACCCGAAAGGCCGCAAGATTGTCAGCTGAGGGACGGCACTTGAAGCGGCGCAGAGCTGCACGGCGGGCTCGGATGGCTGAGCGGCACTCAGTGGTCCACCAAGGGACAAGGCGCCTCTTGGGATGACTTGAGGACCGTGGGATCGACAATTCAGCAGCATGGGAGATCACGGCTGTAACATGGTCGACCCATTCGTGGACGCTGGCACGGTGTTCCAAAACAGCTAAATCGCTGAAAAGTGTCCAGTCAGCTCTGCAGAGTTTCCACCTGGACGGCACTGGTAATGCCACAGTCTCATCTAGGAGGCGAATCCAAATGGGGAAGTGGTCACTAGAATGGAGGTCAGCGGCAACCTCCCACAGAGCAGAATCCGCGAGTGCTGGAGAGCAAAAGGAAAGGTCAATAGCTGACGACGACCCAGAAGCAGTACAGAAATGAGTGGGAGCACCAGAGTTGAGGATGCACAGTTCTTCGGATGCCATGAGGCTTTCCAGAATGCGACCCCTGGGGCAAGTAGTCGTAGAGCCCCATAAGACATTATGAGCATTGAAGTCCCCCAGAAGGAGAAATGGGCGGGGGAGTTGGGTAATAAGGTCTGTGAGAGCCTCAGAGTCTATGGCGTCCTGAGGCGGTAAGTAAACGGAACAGATTGTGAGCCTCTGCCCCACAAGAAGGTCAACTGCAACCGCTTGCAAGTCCGTAACGAGAGGGAGCTCAGATGAGTGGTGCATGTCATGGACAAAAACCGCAACACCACCCTTTGCCCTTTCCCCCATCAGATCATCTTTTCGATACACGGTATAGCCCCGTAAAGAAGGAGCATCAGTGGCCCGGAAATGTGTCTCTTGGAGACATTAGCACAAGGGGCGCTCACGTACAAGGAGTTGTAATTCGGCCACATGCGTCCTGAACCCATTCAGGTTCCACTGTAATATGGGAGCCAGTGATCAGGGTGGCTGAATTTTCACCCTGCCCCTGTGCTTTGGAGGAGAGCCCGTACTGGCCGGAGATTTATTCCTGGGGCGAGAAGATCGCCCCCGGTCGACATCAATGTCCATCAGCTCCGATGGCGACCCAAGGGAGATGTCAGATAGTACGATGGCATCATCATCGGACTGACCGTGACTAGTCTCCTCAGGTGGCAAAACCTTCACCTTTGGCGTCTTCGTCTTGGGGGGCTTAGAATGCAGAACCTTGTCAACAGTTGGAGCTTTACTCGCCTGGGCAGAAGGTGCCATATGGGGAGGTGCAGGAAGTACCCCAATGTCAGCAACCACGGCCTTGTCCGATGTTGTGGGGAGAGCTGCAGGTTGCAAAACAACCGCAGCAGCACAAGTGCACTGGCAAATGCAGGTATTAGTGCTGACACTAGCAACCTCCGTTTGTGTAGCAACAGTGGCCAACTGTACCGGTTTCTGCAGAGTGGAAGCTAAAGATGTTGTAAACACAGGAGGCTGCATGGCCTTAAAGAGCTTCTTGGCCTCACCATAGGGGATGCGCTTAGATGTTTTGATCTCCTGTATCTTCCGTTCCTCGAGATAGATGGGGCAGCCCCGGCTCCAGACAGGGTGACTCCCAGAGCAATTCACGCACTTCACAGGCGATGAACAATCGGCTCCTTCATGGGCAGGCTGACCACATTTACCACAAGTGGCTATCCCATTGCACCCCAACGTAGTATGCCCAAAGCGCTGACATTTAAAACAGCGCATTGGGTTGGGGAAATATGGCCGTACTGGCAAACGTAAGAAACCCGCTTTAACATGCTCTGGGAGTCTCGGGCGATTGAACGTGAGAATAAACGAGTCGGATTTGACTAGGTCCCCATCGACCTCGTTTCATAATATGCTGCACGTCGACAATACCTTCGTCAGCCCACTCAGATTTCAACTCGTCCTTGGGGATATCCACCAAGTCCCTACATGTCACAACACCCTTACTATAGTTCAAAGTGGAGTGGAGCTCGATCTCGATAGCGTACTCTCCGAGACATGTTGCTCTCCTAAGAGAAGTGACTTGACGGGAACTAGAAGTTTCAACTAACAGAGTCCCATTGCGCAGACGCTTCACAGATTTCAGTGTTCCTGCAATTCCCTCAAGACCCTTGTGGATGTAAAAGGGAGAAACTCTCTCAAAGCTACCTTCCTTCCGTTTGACAATCAAAAACACATTCTGGATATCAGCATGTACTCTGTTACGACAGTCTGATAAATCTCTAGTAACACCAGGCGCTGGAGGACTCGCAGCACGAAGTCGCTTTTTCGATTGGGTGTGTTTTCCTACCAGTGGCCCACCCAATCCACTGGTAGGGGGAAACGTAGAGGTCGTAGGGTCCATTGTGGTCCCACGAGCAGCTAGGGAACTAAAGGTCCGCTCAGACAGAGCCCCGCGTGCCTGAGTAAGCCTTATACAACTGGAGTGCGGCAGGTGCCCCAGAGGTTGCCCGCTTGCGACTGTTCCACCCCAACAGCCATGCATCTTATAGGCGCGCAGCACACCATAAGATCGAGGGGTTTTTATAGAGGCTTACCTTCCTCGCAATCCAGGCGGTCAAGCCAAGATTACCATTCCCCGCAGCATACAACATTCCACCGCTGCACCATGCGGTGGTCGCTGAAGCATGTCCGGGGTTTACCGTGACAGGAGACTGGCGGCGCTGACCAGTCCCCAGCTCAGGATCCCGGGGTCGCCAAGCCCGTACTCAGCAAATGAATGCTGAGCCCCTGGGGGGTGAAGCATCGGAATCTATAAGTGGTGTCAATGGAATGGTTCAGAACTTAGAGAGTAAGAAGAGTCAGTCTTCTTGTACTTAAGTCGGCATTGTGCCTTTTGTATTTAATTCCGATGCAATTTCTGTGTTTCATCGTCAATAAGAAGGTCCAAGGGATACAGTAAACCTGGAGTGAAGCATCGGAATCTATAACTAGTGTCACAGGAATGGTTCAAAACATAGACAGTAAGAAGAGTCAGTCACCTTGTACTTAATTCTGCATTGTGCCTTTTGTATTTAATTCCGATGCAATTTGTGTGTTTCATCCTCAATAAGAAGGTACAAGGGATACAGTAAACCTGAAGTGAAGCATCGGAATTTGTAACTAGTGTCACAGGAATGGTTCAAAGCATAGTCAGTAAGAAGAGTCAGTCTTCTTGTACTTAAGTCGGCATTGTGCCATTTGTATTTAATTCCGATGCAATTTCTGTGTTTTATCGTCAATACGAAGGACCAAGGGATACAGTAAACCTGCAGTGAAGCATCGGAATCTATAACTGGTGTCACAGGGATGGTTCAAAATATAGACAGTAAGAAAAGTCAGTCTTCTAGTACATCAGTCGGCATTGTGCCTTTTGTATTTAATTCCGATGCAATCTCTGTGTTTCATCGTCAATAAGAAGGTCAGAGGGATACAGTAATCCTGAAGTGAAGCATCGGAATCTATAACTAGTGTCACAGGAATGGTTCAAAACATAGTCAGTAAGAATAATCAGTCTTCTTGTACTTAAGTCATCATTGTGCATTTTATAATTAATTTGATGCAATTTCTGTGTTTCATCATTAATAAGAAGGTCCAAGGGATACAGTAAACCTGGAGTGAAGCATCGGAATCTATAACTAGTGTCACAGGAATGGTTCAAATCATAGACAGTAAGAAGAGTCAGACTTCTTCTCCTTAAGTCGCGCATTGTGCCCTTAGTATTTAATTCCGATGCAATTTCAGTGTTTCATCGTCAATAAGAAGGTCAGAGGGATACAGTAATCCAGAAGTGAAGCATCGAATCTACAACTAGTGTCACAGGAATGGTTCAAAGCATAGTCAGTAAGAATAATCAGTCTTCCTGTACTTAAGTCATCATTGTGCATTTTATATTTAATTCTGATGCAATTTCTGTATTTCATCATTAATAAGAAGGTCCCAGGGATACAGTAAACCTGGAGTGAAGCATCGGAACCTATAACTAGTGTCACAGGAATGGTTCAAATCATAGACAGTAAGCACAGTCAGACTTCTTTTCCTTAAGTCGGCATTGTGCCCTTTGTATTTAATTCCCATGCAATTTCTGTGTTTCATCGTCAATAAGAAGGTCCAAGGGATACAGTAAACCTGGACTGAAGCATCGGAGTCTATAACTATTGGCACAGGAATGGTTCAAAACATAGACAGTGAGAAGAGTCAGTCATCTTGTACATAATTCGGCATTGTGCCTTTTGTATTTAATTCCGATGCCATATCTGTGTTTTATCGTCAATAAGAAGGTCAGAGGGATACAGTAAACCTGAAGTGAAACATCGGAATCCATAACTAGTGTCACAGGAATGGTTCAAAACATAGTCAGTAAGAAGAGTCAGTCTTCTTGTACTTAAGTCGGATTGTGCCTTTTGTATTTAATTCCGATGCAATTTCTGTGTTTCATCGTCACTAAGAAGATCAGGGGGATGCAGTTATCCTGAAGTTAAGCATCGGAATCTATAACTAGTGTCACAGGAATGGTTCAAAGCATAGTCAGTAAGAAGAGTCAGTCTTCTTGTAGTTAAGTCGGCATTGTGCCTTTTGTATTGAATTCCGATGCAATATCTGTGTTTCATCGTCAATAAGAAGGTCCAAGGGATACCGTAAACCTGAAGTGAAGCATCGGAATCTATAACTATTGGCACAGGAATGGTTCAACCATAGACAGTAGGAAGAGTCAGTCTTCTAGTACTTAAGTCGGCATTGTGCCTTTTCTATTTAATTCTGATGCAATTTCTGTGTTTCGTCGTCAATAAGGCGGTCAGAGGGATACAGTTAACCTGATGTGAAACATCGGAATCTATAACTAGTGTCACAGGAATGGGTCAAAACATAGACAGTTGGAAGAGTCAGTCTACTTGTACTTAAGTCGGCATTTGACTTTTGTATTTAATTCCGATATAATTTCTGTGTTTCATCGTCCATAAGAAGGTCCAAGGGATACAGTAAACCTGAAGTGAAGCATCGGAATCTACAACTAGTGTCACAGGAATGGTTAAAAGCATAGACAGTAAGAAGTGTCAGTCTTCATGTACTTAAGTCGGCATTGTGCCTTTTCTATTTAATTCCGATGGAATTTCTGTGTTTCATCGTCAATAAGAAGGTCCAAGGGATACAGTAAACCTGAAGTGAAGCATCGGAATCTATAACTAGTGTCACAGGAATGGTTCAAAGCATAGTCAGTAAGAAGAGTCAGTCTTCTTGTACTTAAGTCGGATTGTGCCTTTTGTGTTTAATTCCGATGCAATTTCTGTGTTTCATCGTCAATAAGAAGGTCAGAGGGATACAGTAAACCTGGAGTGAAGCATCGGAATCTATAACAAGTGTCACAGGGACGGTTCAGAGCATAGATAGTAAAATGAGTCAGTATTCTTGTACTTAATTCAGCATCGTGTTTTTGTATTTACTTCCGATGCAATTTCTGTGTTTCATCGTCGCTAAGAAGGTCAGAGGGATGCAGATATCCTGAAGTTAAGCATCGGAATCTATTACTAGTGTCACAGGAATGGTTCAAAACATAGTCAGTTAGAAGAGTCAGTCATCATGTCCTTAAGTCGTCATTGTGCCTTTTGTATTTAATTCCGATGCAATTTCTGTGTTTCATCGGCAATAAGGTCAGAGGGATACAGTTAACCTGAGGTGAAGCATCGGAATCCAAAAGTAGTGTCACAGGAATGGTTCAAATCATAGACAGTAGGAAGAGTCAGTCTTCTTGTACTTAAGTCGGCATTGTGCCTTTTGTATTTAATTCCGATGCAATTTCTGTGTTTCATCGTCAATACGAAATGTCCAAGGTATACAGTAAACCTGAAGTGAAGCATCGGAATCTATAACTAGTGTCACAGGGATGGCTCAAAACATAGTCAGTAAGAAGAGTCAATCCTCTTGTACTTAAGTCGGCATTGTGCCTTTTCTATTTAATTCCGATGCAATTTCTGTGTTTCATCGTCAATAAGAAGGTCCAAGGGATACAGTAAACCTGGAGTGAAGCATCGGAATCTATAACTAGTGGCTCAGGAATGGTTCAAAACATAGACAGTAAGAAGAGTCAGTCTTCTTGTACGTAAGTCGACATTGTGCCTTTTCTATTTAATTCCGATTCAATTTCTGTGTTTCATCGTCAATTAGAAGGTCAGAGGGATACAATAAACCCTTAAGTGGAGCATCGGAATCTATAACTAGTGTCACAGGAATGGTTCAAAACATAGTCAGTAAGAACAGTCAGTCCTGTAGCCCTTAAATCGGCATTGTGCCTTTTGTATTTAATTCCTATGCAATTTCTGTGTTTCATCGTCAATAAGAAGGTCCAAGGGATACAGTAAACCTGGAGTGTAGCATCGGAATCTATAACTATTGTCACAGGAATGGTTCAAAACATAGACAGTAAGAAGAGTCAGTCTTCGTGTACTTAAGTCGGCATTTTGATTTTTGTATTTAATTCCGATGCAATTTCTGTGTTTCATCGCCAATAAGAAGGTCCAAGGGATACAGTAAACCTGAAGTGAAGCATCGGAATCTATAACAAGTGTCACAGGAATTGGTCAAAACATAGTCAGTAAGAAGAGTCAGTCTTCTTGTACTTAAGTCTTCATTATGCCTTTTCTATTTGATTCCGATGCAATTTCTGTGTTTCATCGTCTATAAAAAGGTCCAAGGGATACAGTAGACCTGGAGTGAAGCATTGGACTCTATAACTAGTGTCAATGGGATGGTTCAAAGCCTAGACAGTAAGAAGAGTCAGTATTCTTGTACTTAAGTCGGCATTCTGCTTTTTTTTTTAATTCCGAAGCAATTTCTGTGTTTCAGCGTCAACAAGAAGGTCAGAGGGATACAGTAAACCTGAAGTGAAGCATCGGAATCTATAACTAGTGTCACAGGAATGGCTCAAATCACAGTCAGTAAGAAGAGTCAGTCCTCTTGTACTTAAGTCGGCATTGTGCCTTTTGTATTTAATTCCGATGCAATTTCTGTGTTTCATCGTCAATAAGAAGGTCCAAGGGATACAGTAAACCAGAAGTGAAGCATCGGAATCTATAACTAGTGTCACAGAAATGGTTCAAAGCATAGTCAGTAAGAAGAGTCAGTCTTCTTGTACTTAAGTCGGAATTGTGCCTTTTCTATTTAATTCCGATGCAATTTCTGTGTTTCATCGTCAACAAGAAGGTCAGAGGGATACAGTAAACCTGGAGTGAAGCATCGGAATCTATAACTAGTGTCACAGGGATGGTTCAAAACATAGACAATTATAAGATTCAGTCTTTTTGTACTTAAGTCGGCAATGTGCCTTTTGTATTTAATTCCGATGCAATTTCTGTGTTTCATCGTCAATAAGAAGGTCAGAGGGATACAGTAATCCTGAAGTGAAGCATCGGAATCAATAACTAGTGTCACAGAATTGGTTCAAATCATAGTCAGTAAGAACAGTCAGTCTTCTTGTCCTTAAGTCGGCATTGTGCCTTTTGTTTTTCATTCCGATGCAATTTCTGTGTTTCGTCGTCTTTAAGAAGGTCCAAGGGATACAGTAAACTTGGAGTGTACCACCGGAATCTATAACAAGCGTCACAGGAATGGTTTAAAATATAGACAGTAAGAAGAGTCAGTTTTCGTGTACTTAAGTCGGCATTTGCCTTTTGTATTTAATTCCGATGCAATATCTGTGTTTCATCGTCAATAAGAAGGTCCAAGGGATACAGTAAACCTGAAGTGAAGCATCGGAATCTGAAACTAGTGTCACAGGAGTGGTTCAAAGCATAGACAGTAGGAAGAGTCAGTCTTCTTGTACTTAAGTCGGCATTGTACCTTTTGTATTTAATTCCGATGCGATTTCTGTGTTTCATCGTCAATAAGAATGAAAAAGGGATACAGTACACCTGGAGTGAAGCATCAGAATCTATAACTAGTGTCACAGGGATGGTTCAAAAGGTAGACAGTAAGAAGAGTCAGTCTTTTTGTACTTAAGTCGGCATTGTGCCTTTTGTATTTAATTCCGATGCAATTTCTGTGTTTCATCGTCAGTAAGAAGGTCAGAGGGATACAGTAATCCTGAAGTGAAGCATCGGAATCTATAACTAGTGTCACAGGATTGGTTCAAAACATAACCAGTAAGAACAGTCAGTCTTCTTGTCCTTAAGTCGGCATTATGCTTTTGTATTTAATTCCAATGCAATTTCTGTGTTTCATCGTCAATAAGAAGGTCAGAGGGATGCAGTAAACCTGAAGTGAAGCATCGGAATCTATAACTAGTGTTACAGGAATGGTTCATGGCATAGTCAGTAAGAAGAGTCAGTCTTCTTGTACTTAAGTCGCCATTGTGCCTTTTGTATTTAATTCCGATATAATTTCTGTGTTTCATCGTCAATAAGAAGGTCCAAGGGATACAGTAAATTTGGAGTGAGGCATCGGAATCTATAACTAGTGTCACAGTAATGGTTCAAAACATAGACAATAAGAATAGTCAGTCTTCTTGTACTTAAGTTGGCATTGTGCCTTATCTATTTAATTCCGATGCAATTTCTGTGTTTCATCGTCAAGAAAAAGGTCAGAGGAATACAATAAACCTGAAGTGAAGCATGGGAATCTGTAACTAGTGACACAGGAATGGTTCAAAGCATAGTCAGTAAGAAGAGTCAGTCTTCTTGTCCTGAAGTCGGCATTGTGCCTTTTGTATTGAATTCCGATGCAATTACTGTGTTTCATCGTCAATAAGAAGGTCCAAGGGAGCCTGGAGTGAAGCATCGGAATCTATAACTAGTGTTACAGGAATGGTACAAAACATAGACAGTAAAAAGAGTCAGTCTTCTTGTACTTAGGTCGGCATGGTGCCTTTTGTATTTAATTCCGATGCAATAACTGTGTTTCATCGTCAATAAGATGGTCCAAAGGATACAGTAAACATGATGTGAAGCATCGGAATCCATAACTAGTGTCACAGGAATGGTTCAAAGCATAGTCACTAGGAAGAGTCGGTCTTCATGTACTTAAGTCGACATTGTGCCTTTTGTATTTAATTAAGATGCAATTTCTGTGTTTCATCGTCAATAAGAAGGTCAGAGGGATGCAGTAAACCTGAAGTGAAGCATCGCAATCTATAACTAGTGCCACAGGAATGTTTCAAAACATAGTCAGTAAGAAGAGGCAATCTTCTTGTACTTAAGTCGGCATTGTGTCTTTTCTATTTAATTCCGATCCAATTGCTGTGTTTCATCGTCAATGACAAGGTCAGAGGGATACAATAAACCTGAACTGAAGCATCGGAATCTATAACCAGTGTCACAGGAATGGTTCAAAGCATAGTCAGTAAGAACAGTCAGTCTTCTTTTCCTTAAGTCGGCATTGTGCCTTTTGTATTTAATTCCGATGCAATTTCTGTGTTTCATCGTCAATAAGAAGGTCCAAGGGATACAGTAAACCTGGAGTGTAGCATCGGAATCTATAACTAGTGTCACAGGAATGGTTCAAAACATAGACAGTAAGAAGACTCAGTCTTCGTGTACTTAAGGCGGCATTTTGCCTTTTGTATTTTTTCCGATCCAATTTCTGTGTTTCATCGTCAATAAGAAGGTCCAAGGGATACAGTAAACCTGAAGTGAAGCATCGGAGTCTATAACTAGTGTCACAGGAATGGTTTAAAACATACTCAGTAAGAACAGTCAGTCTTCTTCTCTTTAAGTCGGCATTGTGCCTTTTGTATTTAATTCCGATGCAATTTCTGTGTTTCATCGTCAATAAGAACGTCCAAGGGATACAGTAAACCTGGAGTGAAGCATCGGAATCTATAACTAGTGTCAATGGAATGGTTCAAAACATAGACAGTAAGAAGAGTCAATCTTCTTGTACTTAAGTCGCCATGTGCCTTTTCTATTTAATTCCGAGGCAATTTCTGTGTTTCATCGTCAATATGAAGGTCAGAGGGATAAAGTAAACCAGAAGTGAAGCTTCGGAATCCAAAACTAGTGTCACAGGAATGGTTCAAAACATAGACAGTAGAAGAATCAGTCTTATTGTACTTAAGTCGCCTTTGTGTCTTTTGTATTTAATTCCGATATAATTTCTGTGTTTCATCGTCAATAAGAAGGTCCAAGGTATACAGTAAACCTGAAGTGAAGCATCGGAATCTATAACTAGTGTCACAGGAATGGTTCAAACATCCTCAGTAAGAAGAGTCAGTCTTCTTTTACTTAAGTCGGCATGGTGCTTTTCTATTTAATTCCGATGCAATTTCTGTGTTTCATCGTCAATAAGAAGGTCCAAGGAATACAGTAAACCTGGAGTGAGGCATCGGAATCTATAACTAGTGTCACAGGAATGGTTCAAAACATAGACAGTAAGAGGAGTCAGTCTTCTTGTACTTAAGTTGGCATTGTGCCTTATCTATTTTTATTCCGATGCAATTTCTGTGTTTCATCGTCAAGAAAAAGATCAGAGGGATACAATAAACCTGAAGTGAAGCATCGGAATCTATAACTAGTGACACAGGAATGGTTCAAAGCATAGTCAGTAATAAGAGTCAGTCTTCTTGTCCTGAAGTCGGCATTGTGCCTTTTGTATTGAATTCCGATGCAATTACTGTGTTTCATCGTCAATAAGAAGGTCCAAGGGAACCTGGAGTGAAGCATCGGAATCTATAACTAGTGTTACAGGAATGGTACAAATCATAGACAGTAAAAAGAGTCAGTCTTCTTCTACTTAGGTCGGCATTGTGCCTTTTGTATTTAATTCCGATGCAATATCTGTGTTTCATCGTCAATAAGATGGTCCAAAGGATACAGTAAACATGAAGTGAAGCATCGGAATCTATAACTAGTGTCACAGGAATGGTTCAAAGCATATTCAGTAAGAACAGTCAGTCATCTTTTCCTTAAGTCGGCATTGTGTTTTTGTATTTAATTCCGATGCAATTTCTGTGTTTCATCGTCAATAAGAAGGTCCAAGGGATACAGTAAACCTGGAGTGTAGCATCGGAATCTATAACTAGTGTCACAGGAATGGTTCAAAACATAGACAGTAAGAAGACTCAGTCTTCGTGTACTTAAGACGGCATTTTGCCTTTTGTATTTAATTCCGATCCAATTTCTGTGTTTCATCGTCAATAAGAAGGTCCAAGGGATACAGTAAACCTGAAGTGAAGCATCGGAGTCTATAACTAGTGTCACAGGAATGGTTCAAAACATAGTCAGTAAGAACAGTCAGTCTTCTTCTCTTTAAGTCGGCATTGTGCCTTTTGTATTTAATTAAGATGCAATTTCTGTGTTTCATCGTCAATAAGAACGTCCAAGGGATACAGTAAACCTGGAGTGAAGCATCGGAATCTATAACTAGTGTCAATGGAATGGTTCAAAACATAGACAGTAAGAAGAGTCAATCTTCTTGTACCCTAGTCGGCATTGTGCCTTTTGTATTCAATTCCGATGCAATTTCTGTGTTTCATCGTCAATAAGAAGTTCAGAGGGATACAGTAAACATGAAGTGAAGCATCGGAATCTATAGCTAGTGTCACAGGAATAGTTCAAAAGCATTGTCAGTAAGAAGAGTCAGTCTTCTTGTCCTTAAGTCCACATTGTGCCTTTTGTATTTAATGCCGATGCAATTTCTGTGTTTCATCGTCAATAAGAAGGTCCAAGGGATACAGAAAACCTGGAGTGAAGCATCGGAATCTATAACTAGTGTCACAGAAATGATTCAAAACATAGAAAGTACGAAGAGTCAGTCTTCTTGTACATAAGTGAGCATTTTGCCTATTGCATTTAATTCCGATGAAATTTCTGAGTTTCATCGTCAATATGAAGGTCCAAGGGATGCAGTAAACCTGGAGTGAAGCATCGGAATCTATAACTAGTGTCAATAGAATGGTTCAAAACATAGACAGTAAGAAGAGTCAGTATTCTTGTACTTAAGTCGGCATTGTGCTCTTTTTTTAAATTCCGATGCAATTTCTTTGTTTCATCGTCAATAAGAAGGTCAGAGGGATACAGTAAACCTGAAGTGAAGCATCGGAATCCAAAACTAGTGTCACGAGAATGGTTCAAACATAGACAGTAGAAGAGTCAGTCTTCTTGTCCTTAAGTCAGCATTGTGCCATTTCTATTTAATTCCGATGCAATTTCAGCGTTTCATCGTCAATAAGAAGGTCCAAGGTATACAGTAAACCTGAAGTGAACCATCGGAATCAATAACTAGTGTCACAGGAATGGTTCAAGGTATAGTCAGTAAGAAGAGTCAGTCTTCTTGTACTTAAGTCGGCATTGTGCCTTTTCTATTTAATTCCGAAACAATTTCCGTGTTTCATCCTCAATAAGAAGGTCCAAGGGATACTGTAAACCTGAAGTGAACCATCGGAATCAATAACTAGTGTCACAGGAATGGTTCAAAACATAGACAGTAGGAAGAGTCAGTCTTCTTGTACTTAAGTCAGCATTGTACCTTTTGTATTAAATTCCGATGCAATTTCTGTGTTTCATCGTCAATAAGAATGACCAAAGGATACAGTAAACCTGGAGTGAAGCATCGGAATCTATACCTAGTGTCACAGGGATGGTTCAAAACATAGACAGTAAGAAGAGTCAGTCTTTTTGTACTTAAGTCGGCATTGTGCCTTTTGTATTTAATTCCGATGCAATTTCTGTGTTTCATCGTCAATAAGAAGGTACAGAGGGATACAGTAATCCTGAAATGAAGCTTCGGAATCTATAACTAGTGTCACAGGGTTGGTTCAAAACATAGACAGTAAGAAGTGTCACTCTTCTTGTACTTAAGTCGGCATTGTGCCTTTTGTATTTAATTCCGATGCAATTTCTGTATTTCATGGTCAATAAGAAGGTCAGAGGGATACATTAATCGTGAAGTGAAGCATCGGAATCTATAACTAGTGTCACAGGTATGGTTCAGTACATAGTCAGTAAGAAGAGTCAGTCTTCTTTTACTTAAGTCGGCATTGTGCCTTTTCTATTTAATTCCGATGCAATTTCTGTGTTTCATCGTCAATAAGAAGGTCAGAGGGATACAGTAAACCTGGAGTGTAGCATCGGAATCTATAACTAGTGTCACAGGAATGGTTCAAATCATAGACAGTAACAAGAGTCAGACTTCTTTTACTTATGTCGGCATTGTGCCTTTTGTATTTCTTTCCGAGGCAAATTTCTGCGTTTCATCGTCAATAAGATGGTCCAAAGGATACAGCAAACCTGGAGTGAAGCATCGGAGTCTATAACTAGTGTCACAGGACTGGTTCAAATACAGACAGTAAGAAGAGTCAGTCTTCTTGTACTTAATTCGGCATTGTGCCTTTTGTATATAATTCCGATGCAATTTCTGTGTTTCATCGTCAATAAGAAGGTCAGAGGGATAGAGTAAACCTGAAGTGAAGCATCGGAATCGATAACTAGAGTCACAGGAATGATTCAAAACATAGTCAGTAAGAAGAGTCAGTCTCCTTGTACTTAAGTCGGCATTGTGCCTTTTGTATTTAATTCCGATGCAATTTCTGTGATTCATCGTCAATACGAAGGCCCAAGGGATACAGTAAATCTGAAGTGAAGCATCGGACTCTATAACTAGTGTCACAGAAATGGTTAAAAACATAGACAGTAGAAGAGTCAGTCTTCTTGTACTTAAGTCGGCATTGTGCCTTTTGTATTGAATTCCGATGCAATTACTGTGTTTCATCGTCAATAAGAAGGACCAAGGGAACCTGGAGTGAAGCATCGGAATCTATAACTAGTGTTACAGGAATGGTACAAAACATAGACAGTAAAGAGAGTCAGTTTTCTTGTACTTAGGTCGGCATTGTGCCTTTTGTATTTAATTCCGATGCAATATCTGTGTTTCTTCGTCAATAAGATGGTCCAAAGGATACAGTAAACATGAAGTGAAGCATCGGAATCCATAACTAGTGTCACAGGAATGGTTCAAAACATAGTCAGTAGGAAGAGTCGGTCTTCATGTACTTAAGTCGACATTGTGCCTTTTGTATTTAATTCCGATGCAATTTCTGTGTTTCATCGTCAATAAGAAGGTCAAAGGGATACAGTAAACCTGAAGTGAAGCATCGCAATCTGTAACTAGTGCCACAGGAATGTTTCAAAACATAGTCAGTAAGAAGACTCAGTCTTCGTGTACTTAAGTCGGCATTTTGCCTTTTGTATTTAATTCCGATCCAATTTCTGTGTTTCACCGTCAATAAGAAGGTCCAAGGGATACAGTAAACCTGAAGTGAAGCATCGGAGTCTATAACTAGTGTCACAGGAATGGTTCAAAACATAGTCAGTAATAACAGTCAGTCTTCTTCTCTTTAAGTCGGCATTGTGCCTTTTGTATTTAATTCCGATGCAATTTCTGTGTTTCATCGTCAATAAGAAGTTCAGAGGGATACAGTAAACATGAAGTGAAGCACCGGAATCTATAGCTAGTGTCACAGGAATAGTTCAAAAGCATAGTCAGTAAGAAGAGCCAGACTTCTTGTCCTTAAGTACACATTGTGCCTTTTGTATTTAATTCCGATGCAATTTCTGTGTTTCATCGTCAATAAGAAGGTCCAAGGGATACAGAAAACCTGGAGTGAAGCATCGGAATCTATAACTAGTGTCACAGGAATGGTTCAAAACATAGAAAGTACGAAGAGTCAGTCTTCTTGTACTTAAGTTGGCATTGTGCCTTTCGTATTAAATTCCGATGCAATTTCTGTGTTTCACCGGCAATAAGATGGTCAGAGGGATACAGTAAACCTGAAGTGAAGCATCGGTATCTATAACTAGTGTCACAGGAATGGTTCAAACATAGACAGTAAGAAGAGTCAGTCTTGTTGTACTTAAGTCGGCATTGTACCTTTTGTATTTAATTCCTATGCAATATCTGTGTTTCATCGTCATTACGAAGGTCAGAGGGATACAGTAAACATAAAGTGATGCATCGGAATCTATAACTAGTGTCACAGGAATGGTTCAAAACATAGACAGTAAGAAGAGTCAGTCTTCTTGTACTTAAGTCGGCATTGTGCATTTTGTATTTAATTCCGATGCAATTTCTGTGTTTCATCGTCAATAAGAAGGCCCAAGGGATACAGTAAATCTGAAGTGAAGCATCGGAATCTATAACTAGTGTCACTGGAATGGTTCAAAATATAGACAGTAAGAGAGTCAGTCTTCTTGTTCTTAAGTCGGCATTGTGCCTTTTGTATTTAATTCCGATTCAATTTCTGTGATTCATCGTCAATAAGAAGGCCCAAGGGATACAGTAAACCTGAAGTGAAGCATCGGAATCTATAACTAGTGTCACAGGAATGGTTCAAAACATGGTCTGTAAGAAGAGTCAGTCTTCTTGTCCGTAAGTCGCCATTGTGCCTTTTGTATTTTATTCCGATGCAATTTCTGTGTATCATCGGCAAGAACGTCAGAGGGAGACACCAAACCTGAAGTGAAGCATCGGAATCCAAAACTAGTGTCACAGGAATGGTTCAAAACATAGTCAGTAAGAAGAGTCAGTCTTCATGTACATAAGTCTTCATTGTGCCTTTTCTATTTAATTCCGATGCAATTTCTGTGATTCATCGTCAATAAGAAGGTCCAAGGGATACAGTAAACCTGGAGTGAAGCATCGGAATCTATAACTAGTGTCACAGGATGGTTCAAAGCATAGTCAGTAAGAAGAGTCAGTCTTCGTGTAATGAAGTCGGCATATTGCCTTTTGTTTTAAATTCTGATGCAATTTCTGTGTTGCATCGTCATTAAGAAGATCCAAGGGATACAGTAAAAATGAAGCATCGGAATCTATAATTAGCGTCACAGATATGGTTCAAACCATAGTCAGTAAGAAAAGTCCGTCTTCTTGTACTTAAGTTATCATTGTGCCATTTCTATTTAATTCCGATGCAATTTCTGTGTTACATCGTCAATAAGAAGGTCAGAGGGATAGAGTAAACCTGAAGTGAAGCATCGGAATTCATAACTAGTGTCACAGGAATGGTTCAAAACATAGAAAGTAAGAAGAGTCAGTCTTCTTGTACTCAAGTCGGCAATTGTATTTAATTCCGATGAAATTTCTGTGTTTCATCGTCAATATGAAATTCCAAGGGATACAGTAAACCTGGAGTGAAGCATCGGAATCAATAACTAGTGTCACAGGAATGGTTCAAAACATAGAAAGTAAGAATAATCAGTCTTCATGTACTTAAGTCGGCATTGTGCCTTTTCTATTTAATTCCGAGGTTATTTCTGTGTTTCATCGTCAATAAGGAGGTCAGTGGGATACAGTAAACCTGAAGTGAAGCATCGGAATCTATAACTAGTCTCACAGGACTGGTTCAAAAATAGACAGTAAGAAGAGTCTGTCTTCTTGTACTTATTTCGGCATTGTGCCTTTTGTATTTAATTCCGATATAATTTCTGTGTTTCATCGTCACGAAGTATGTCAGAGGGATACAGTAACCCTGAAGTTAAGCTTCGGAATCTGTTACTAGTGTCAATGGAATGGTTCAAAGCATAGAGAGTTGGAAGGGTAAGTCTTCGTGTACTTAAGTCGGCATTGTGTCTCTTGAATTTAATTCCGATGCAATTTCTGTGATTCATCGTTAATAAGAAAGTCCAAGGGATACAGTAAACCTGGAGTGAAGCATCGGAATCTATAACTAGTATCACAGGGACGGTTCAAAACATAGACAGTAAGATGAGTCAGTATTCTTGTACTTAAGTCGGCATTGTCTTTTTGTATTTATTTCCGATGCAATTTCTGTGTTTCATCGTCAATAAGAAGGTCCAAGGTATACAGTAAACCTGAAGTGAAGCATCGGAATCTATAACTAGTGTCACAGGAATGGTTCAAAACATACTCAGTAAGAAGAGTCAGTCTTCTTTTACTTAAGTCGGCATTGTGCTTTTCTATTTAATTCCGATGCAATTTCTGTGTTTCATCGTCAATAAGAAGGTCCAAGGGATACAGTAAACCTGGAGTGAAGCATCGGAATCTATAACTAGTGTCACAGGAATGGTTCTAACATAGACAGTAAGAAAGGTCAGTCTTCTTGTACTTAAGTTGGCATTGTGCGTTTTCTATTTAATTCCGATGCAATTTCTGTGTTTCATCGTCAATAAAAAGGTCAGAGCGATACAATAAACCGGAAGTGAAGGATCGGAATCTATAACTAGAGACACAGGAATGGTTTAAAACATAGTCAGTAAGAAGAGACAGTCTTCTTGTCCTGAAGTCGGCATTGTGCCTTTTGTATTGTATTCCGATGCCATTACTGTGTTTCATCGTCAATAAGAAGGTCCAAGGGAACCTGGAGTGAAGCATCGGAATCTATAACTAGTGTCACAGGAATGGTTCAAAACATAGAAAGTAAGAAGAGTCAGTCTTCTTGTACTTAAGTCGGCAATTGTATTTAATTCCTATGAAATTTCTGTGTTTCATCGTCAATATGAAATACCAAGGGATACAGTAAACCTGGAGTGAAGCATCGGAATCAATAACTAGTGTCACAGGAATGGTTCAAAACATAGAAAGTAAGAAGAATCAGTCTTCATGTACTTAAGTCGGCATTGTGCCTTTTCTATTTAATTCCGAGGTTATTTCTGTGTTTCATCGTCAATAAGGAGGTCAGTGGGATACAGTAAACCTGAAGTGAAGCATCGGAATCCATAACTAGTGTCACAGGAATTGTTCAAAACATAGTCAGTACGAAGGGTCAGTCTTCTTGTACTTAAGTTGTCATTGTGCCTTTCGTATTTAATGCCGATGCAATTTCTGTGTTTCAACGTCAATAAGAAAGTCAGAGGGATACAGTAAACCTGAAGTGAAGCATCGGAATCTATAACTAGTGTCACAGGAAAGGTTCAAACATAGACAGTAAGAAGAGTCAGACGTCTTGTACTTAAGTCGGCATTGTGCCTTTTGTATTTAATTCCGATGCAATTTCTGTGTTTCATCGTCAATAAGATGGTCCAAGGGATACAGTAATCCTGAAGTGAAGCATCGGAAACTATAACTAGTGTCACAGGAATGGTTCAAATCATAGACAGGAAGAAGAGTCAGTCATCTTTTACTTAAGTCGGCATTGTGCCCGTTGCATTTTATTCCGATGCAATATCTGTGTTTCATCGTCAATAAGAAGGTCCAAGTGAGACAATAAACCTGGAGTGAAGCATCGGAGTCTATAACTAGTGTCACAGGACTGGTTCAAAAATAGACAGTAAGAAGAGTCAGTCTTCTTGTACTTATTTCGGCATTGTGCCTTTTGTATTTAATTCCGATGTAATTTCTGTCTTTCATCGTCACGAAGTATGTCAGAGGGATACAGTAACCCTGAAGTTAAGCATCGGAATCTGTAACTAGTGTCAATGGAATGGTTCAAAGCATAGAGAGTTGGAAGGGTAAGTCATCGTGTACTTAAGTCGGCATTGTGTCTCTTGTATTTAATTCCGATGCAATTTCTGTGATTCATCGTCAATAAGAAGGTCCAAGGGATACAGTTAACCTGGAGTGAAGCATCGGAATCAATAACTAGTGTCACAGGTATGGTTCAAAACATAGAAAGTAAGAAGAGTCAGTCTTCTTGTGCTTAAGTCGGCATTGTGCCTTTTGTATTTAATTCCGATGCAATATCTGTGTTTCATCGTCAATAAGAAGGTCGAAGTTATACAGTACACCTGAAGTGAAGAATCGGAATCTATAGCTAGGGTCACAGGACTGGTTCAAAAATAGACGGTAAGAAGAGTCAGTCTTCTTGTACTTAATTCGGCATTGTGCCTTTTGTATTTAATTCCGATGCAATTTCTGTGTTTCATCGTCAATAAGAAGGTACAATGGATACAGTAAAACTGAAGTGAAGCATCGGAATCTACAACTAGTGTCACAGGAATGGTTCAAAATATAGACAGTAAGAAGAGTCAGCCCTCATGTACTGAAGTCGGCATTGTGCCTTTGTATTTAATTCCGATGCTATTTCTGTGATTCACCGTCAATAAGAAGGTCAGAGGGATACAGTAAGCCTGAAGTGAAGCATCGGAATCTATAACTAGTGTCACAGGAATGGTTCAAATCATAGTCAGTAAGAATAGTCAGTCTTCTTGTACTTAAGTTGGCACTGTGCCTTTCGTATTTAATTCCGATGCAATTTCTGTGTTTCAGCGGCAATAAAAAGGTCAGAGGGATACAGTAAACCTGAAGTGAAGCATCGGAATCTATAACTAGTGTCACAGGAATGGTTCAAAACATAGTCAGTGGGAAAAGTCAGTCTCCTTGTCCTTAAGTCGGCATTGTGTCTCTTGTATTTTATTCCGATGCAATTTCTGTGTTTCATCGTCAATAAGAAGGTCCAAGGTATACAGTAAACCTGGAGTGAAGCATCGGAATCTATGACTAGTGTCACAGGAATGGTTCAAACATAGACAGTAGGTAGAGTCAGTCTTCTAGTCCTTAAGTCGGCATTGTACATTTTCTATTTAATTCCGATGCAATTTCTGTGTTTCATTGTCAATAGGACGATCAGAGGGATACAGTAAACCGGAAGTGAAGCATGGGAATCTATAACTAGTGTCACATGAGTGGTTCAAAGCATAGAGTGTTGGAAGGGTCAGTCTTCATGTACATAAGTCGGCATTGTGTCTTTTGTATTTATTTCCGATGCAATTTCTGTGTTTCATCGTCAATAAGAAGGTCCAAGGGATACAGTAAACCTGAAGTGAAGCATCGGAATCCATAACTAGTGTCACAGGAATGGTTCAAAACATAGTCAGTAAGAAGAGTCAGTCTTCTTGTACTTAAGTTGGCATTGTGCTCGTTGCATTTTATTCCGATGCAATTTCTGTGTTTCATCGTCAATAAGAAGGTCCAAGTGATACAGTAAACCTGGAGTGAAGTATCGGAATCTATAACTAGTGCCACAGGGACGGTTCAAAACATAGGCAGTAAGATGAGTTACTATTCTTGTACTTAAGTCGGCATTGTGTTTTTCTATTTATTTCCGATGGAATTTCTGTGTTTCATCGTCACGAAGAATGTCAGAGGGATACGGTAACCCTGAAGTTACGCATCGGAATCTGTAACTAGTGTCAATGGAATGGTTCAAAGCATAGAGAGTTGGAAGTGTCAGTCTTCGTGTACTTAAGTCGGCATTGTGCCCTTTGTATTTAATTCCGATGCAATTTCTGTGATTCATCGTCAATAAGAAGGCCCAAGGGATACAGTAAACCTGAAGTCAAGCATCGGACTCTATAACTAGTGTCACAGAAATGGTTCAAACATAGACAGTATTTGGGTCAGTCTTCTTGTACTTAAGTCGGCATTGTGCCTTTTGTATTAAAATTCCGATGCAATTTCTGTGTTTCATCGTCAATAAGAATGTCCAAGGGAAACAGTAAACCTGAAGTGAAGCATCGGAATCTATAACTAGTGTCACAGGAATGGTTCAAATCATAGTCAGTAAGAAGAGTCAGTCTTCTTGTCCTTAAGTCGGCATTGTCCCTTTTGTATTTAATTCCGATGCAATTTCTGTGTTTCATCAGCAATAAGGTCAGAGGGATACAGTAAACCTGGAGTGAAGCATCGGAATCTATAACTAGTGTCACAGGAATGGTTCAAATCATAGACAGTAAGAAGAGTCAGTCTTCTTGTACTTAAGTCGGCCATGTGCCTTTTGTATTTAATTCCGATGCAATTTCTGTGTTTCAACGTCAATAAGAAAGTCCAAGGAATACAGTAAACATCAAGTGAAGCATCGGAATCTATAACTAGTGTCACAGGAATGGTTCAAAACATAGTCAGTAATAAGAGTCGGTCTTCATGTACTTATGTCGGCATTGTGCCTTTTGTATTTAATTCCGTTGCAATTTCTGTGTTGCATCGTCAATAAGAAGGTCAGAGGGATACAGTAAACCTGAAGTGAAGCATCGCGATCTATAACTAGTGTCACAGGAATGGTTCAAAACATAGTCAGTAAGAAGAGTCAGTCTTCTTGTACTTAAGTCGGCATTGTGCCCTTTGTATTTACTTCCAATGCTATTTCTGTGTTTCATCGTCAATAAGAAGGTCAGAGGCTTACAGTAAACCTGAAGTGAAGCATCGGAATCTATAACTAGTGTCACAGGAATGGTTCAAAACACAGTCAGTAGGAAGTGTCGGTCTTCATGTACTTAAGTCGGCATTGTGCCTTTTTTATTTAATTCCGATGTAATTTCTGTGTTTCATCGTCAATAAGAAGGTCAAAGGGATACAGTAAACCTGGAATGTAGCATCGGAATCTATAACTAGTGTCACAGGAATGGTTCAAAACATGGACAGTAAGAAGAGTCAGTGTTCGTGTACTTAAGTCGGCATTTTGCGCTTTGGATTTAATTCCGATGCAATTTCTGTGTTTCCTCGTCAATAAGAAGGTCCAAGGGATACAGTGAACCTGAAGTGAAGCATCGGAATCTATAACTAGTGTCACAGGAATGGTTCAAAACATAGTCAGTAAGAAGAGTCAGTCTTCGTGTACTGAAGTCTTCATTGTGCCTTTTCTATTTAATTCCGATGCAATTTCTTTGTCTCATCGTCAATAGGAAGGTCCAAGGGATACAGTAAACCTGGAGTGAAGCATCGGTATCTTCAACTAGTGTCAATGGAACGGTTCATAACATAGACAATAAGAAGAGTCAGTCTTCTTGTCCTTAAGTCGGCATTGTGCCTTTTGTATTTAATTCCGATGCAATTTCTGTGTTTCATCGTCAATAAGAATGTCCAAGTGAACAGTAAACCTTAAGTGAAGCATCGGAATCTATAACTAGTGTCACAGGAATGGTTCAAAACATAGTCAGTAAGAAGAGTCAGTCTTCTTGTCCTTAAGTTGGCATTGTCCCTTTTGTATTTAATTCCGATGCAATTTCTGTGTTTCATCGGCAATAAGGTCAGAGGGATACAGTAAAACTGAAGTGAAGCATCGGAATCCAAAACTAGTGTCACAGGAATGGTTCAAAACATAGAAAGTAGGAAGAGTCAGTCCTCTTGTACTTAAGTCCACATTTTGCCTTTTGTATTTAATTCCGATGCAATTTCTGTGTTTCATCGTCAATAAGAAGCTCCAAGTTATACAGTAAACCAGAAGTGAAGCATCGGAATATATAACTAGTGTCACAGGAATGGTTCAAAACATAGTCAGTAAGAAGAATCAGTCTTCTTGTACTTAAGTCGGCATTGTGCCTTTTCTATTTAATTCCGATGCAATTTCTGTGTTTCATCGTCAATAAGAAGGTCCAAGGGATATAGTGAACTTGGAGTGAAGCATCGTAATCTATAACTAGTGTCACAGGAATTGTTCAAAACATAGACAGTAAGAAGAGTCAGTCTTCTTGTACCTAAGACGACATTGTGCCTTTTCTATTTAATTCCGATGCAATTTCAGTGTTTCATCGTCAATAAGAAGGTCAGAGGGATACAATAAACCCAAAGTGAAGCATCGGAATCTATAACTAGTGTCACAGGAATGGTTCAAACATAGTCAGTAGGAAGAATCGGTCTTCATGTACTTATGTCGGCATTGTGGTTTTTGTATTTGATTCCGATGCAATTTCTGTGTTTCATCGTCAATAAGAAGGTCCAAGGGTTGCAGTAAACCTGAAGTGAAGCATCGGAATCTATAAGTAGTGTCACAGGAAGGGTTCTAAACATAGACAGTAAGAAGGGTCAGTCTTCTTGTACTTAAGTTGGCATTGTGCCTTTTGTATTTAATTCCGGTGCAATTTCTGTGTTTCATCGTCAATAAGAAGGTCAGAGGGATACAGTAAACCTGAAGTGATGCATCCGAATCTATAACTAGTGTCACAGGAATGGTTCAAAACATAGTCAGGAAAAGGAGTCTGTCTTCTTGTACTTAAGTCGGTATTGTGCCTTTTGTATTTAATTCCGATGCAATTTCTGTGTTTCATCGTCAATAAGAAGGTCAGAGGGATACAGTAAACCTGAAGTGAAGCATCGGAATCTATAACAAGTGTCACAGGAATGGTTCAAAACATAGTCAGTAAGAAGAGTCAGTCGTTTTGACCAAATTCGGCATTGTGTATTTTGTGTTTAATTCCGATGCAATTTCTGTGTTTCATCGTCAATAAGATGGTCCAAGGGATACAGTAAACCTGAAGTGAAACATCGGAATATATAACTAGTGTCACAGGAATGGTTCAAAACACAGTCAGTAGGAACTGTCGGTCTTCATGTACTTAAGTTGGCATTGTGCCTTTTGTATATAATTCCGATGCAATTTCTGTCTTTCATCGTCAATAAGAAGGACGGAGGGATACAGTAAACCTGAAGTGAAGCATTGGAATCTATTACTAGTGTCACTGGAATGGTTCAAAATATAGACAGCAAAAAGAGTTAGTCTTCTTGTACTTAAGTCGGCATTGTGCCATTTGTATTTAATTCCGATGCAATTTCTTTGATTCATCGTCAATAAGAAGGCCCAAGGGATACAGTAAACCTGAAGTGAAGCATGGGACTCTACAACTAGTGTCACAGATATGGTTCATAACATAGACAGTAGATGAGTCAGTCATCTTGTACGTAAGTCGGCAATTTGCCTTTTGTATTTAATTCCGATGCAATTTCTGTAATTCATCGTCAATAAGAAGGTCCAAGGGAAACAGAAAACCTGAAGTGAAGCATCGAAATATGTAACTAGTGTCACAGGAATGGTTCAAAACATAGTCAGTAATAAGAGTCAGTCTTCTTGTACTTAAGTCGGCATTGTGCCTTTTCTATTTAATTCGGTTGCAATTTCTGTGTTTCATCGTCAATAAGAAGGTCCAAGGGATACAGTAAACCTGGAGTGAAACATCGGAATTTATAACTAGTATCACAGGAATGGTTCAAAAAATAGACAGTAAGAAGAGTCAGTCTTCTTGTACTTAAGTCGACATTGTGCCTTTTCTATTTATTTACGATGCAATTTCTGTGTTTCATCGTCAAGAAGAAGGTCAGAGGGATACAATAAACCTGAAGTGAAGCATCGGAATCTATAACTAGTGTCACAGGAATGGTTCAATACATAGTCAGTAAGAACAGTCAGTCTTCTTGTCCCTAAGTCGGCATTCTGCATTTTTTATTTAATTCCGATATAAGTTCTGTGTTTCATCGTCAATAAGAAGGTCCAAGGGATACAGTAAACCTGAAGTGAAGCATCGGAATTTATTACTAGTGTCACAGGAATGGTTCAAAACATAGTCAGTAAGAAGAGTCAGTCTTCGTGTACTGAAGTCTTCATTGTGCCTTTTCTATTTAATTCCGATGCAATTTCTTTGTCTCATCGTCAATAAAAGGTCCAAGGGGTACAGTGAACCTGGAGTGAAGCATCGGAATCTATAACTAGTGTCAATGGAATGGTTCAAAACATAGACAATAAGAAGAGTCTGTCTTCTTGTCCTTAAGTCGGCATTGTGCCTTTTGTATTTAATTCCGATGCAATTTCTGTGTTTCATCGTCAATAAGAATGTCCAAGGGTACAGTAAACCTGAAGTGAAGCATCGGAATCTATAACTAGTGTCACAAGAATGGTTCAAAACATAGTCAGTAATAAGAGTCAGTCTTCTTGTTTTTAAGTCGGCATTGTCCCTTTTGTATTTAATTCCGATGCAATTTCTGTGTTTCATCAGCAATAAGGTCAGAGGGATACAGTAAACCTGGAGTGAAGCATCGGAATCTATAACTAGTGTCACAGGAATGGTTCAAATCATAGACAGTAAGAAGAGTCAGTCTTCTTGTACTTAAGTCGGCCATGTGCCTTTTGTATTTAATTCCGATGCAATTTCTGTGTTTCAACGTCAATAAGAAGGTCCAGGGAATACAGTAAACATCAAGTGAAGCATCGGAATCTATAACTAGTGTCACAGGAATGGTTCAAAACATAGTCAGTAATAAGAGTCGGTCTTCATGTACTTATGTCGGCAGTGTGCCTTTTGTATTTAATTCCGATGCAATTTCTGTGTTGCATCGTCAATAAGAAGGTCAGAGGGATACAGTAAACCTGAAGTGAAGCATCGCGATCTATAACTAGTGTCACAGGAATGGTTCAAAACATAGTCAGTAAGAAGAGTCAGTCTTCTTGTACTTAAGTCGGCATTGTGCCCTTTGTATTTACTTCCAATGCTATTTCTGTATTTCATCGTCAATAAGAAGGTCAGAGGGTTACAGTAAACCTGAAGTGAAGCATCGGAATCTATAACTAGTGTCACAGGAATGGTTCAAAACACAGTCAGTAGGAAGTGTCGGTCTTCATGTACTTAAGTCGGCATTGTGCCATTTGTATTTAATTCCGATGCAATTTCTTTGATTCATCGTCAATAACAAGGCCCAAGGGATACATTAAACCTGAAGTGAAGCATCGGACGCTACAACTAGTGTCACACAAATGGTTCAAAACATAGACAGTAGATGAGTCAGTCTTGTTGTACTTAAGTCGGCATTTTGCCTTTTGTATTTAATTCCGATGCAATTTCTGTGTTTCATCGTCAATAAGAAGGTCCAAGGGAAACAGTAACCCTGATGTGAAGCATCGGAATCTATAACTAGTGTTACAGGAATGGTTCAAAACATAGTCAGTAATAAGAGTCAGTTGTCTTGTACTTATGTCGGCATTGTGCCTTTTCTATTTAAATCAGTTGCAATTTCTGTGTTTCATCGTCAATAAGAAGGTCCAAGGGACACAGTAAACCTGGAGTGAAGCATCGGAATCTATAACTAGTATCACAGGAATGGTTCAAAACATAGACAGTAAGAAGAGTCAGTCTTCTTGTACTTAAGTCGACATTGTGCCTTTTCTATTAATTTCCGATGCAATTTCTGTGTTTCATCGTCAATAAGAAGGACAGAGGGATACAATAAACATGAAGTGAAGCATCGGAATCTATAACTAGTGTCACAGGAATGGTTCAATACGTAGTCAGTAAGAACAGTCAGTCTTCTTGTCCCTAAGTCGGCATTGTGCCTTTTTTATTTAATTCCGATGTAATTTCTGTGTTTCATCGTCAATAAGAAGGTCAAAGGGATACAGTAAACCTGGAATGTAGCATCGGAATCTATAACTAGTGTCACAGGAATGGTTCAAAACATGGACAGTAAGAAGAGTCAGTGTTCGTGTACTTAAGTCAGCATTTTGCGCTTTGGATTTAATTCCGATGCAATTTCTGTGTTTCCTCGTCAATAAGAAGGTCCAAGGGATACAGTGAACCTGAAGTGAAGCATCGGAATCTATAACTAGTGTCACAGGAATGGTTCAAAACATAGTCAGTAAGAAGAGTCAGTCTTCGTGTACTGAAGTCTTCATTGTGCCTTTTCTATTTAATTCCGATGCAATTTCTTTGTCTCATCGTCAATAGGAAGGTCCAAGGGATACAGTAAACCTGGAGTGAAGCATCGGTATCTACAACTAGTGTCAATGGAACGGTTCATAACATAGACAATAAGAAGCGTCAGTCTTCTTGTCCTTAAGTCGGCATTGTGCCTTTTGTATTTAATTCCGATGCAATTTCTGTGTTTCATCGTCAATAAGAATGTCCAAGTGAACAGTAAACCTTAAGTGAAGCATCGGAATCTATAACTAGTGTCACAGGAATGGTTCAAAACATAGTCAGTAAGAAGAGTCAGTCTTCTTGTCCTTAAGTTGGCATTGTCCCTTTTGTATTTAATTCCGATGCAATTTCTGTGTTTCATCGGCAATACGGTCAGAGGGATACAGTAAAACTGAAGTGAAGCATCGGAATCCAAAACTAGTGTCACAGGAATGGTTCAAAACATAGACAGTAGGAAGAGTCAGTCCTCTTGTACTTAAGTCCGCATTTTGCCTTTTGTATTTAATTCCGATGCAATTTCTGTGTTTCATCGTCAATAAGAAGCTCCAAGTTATACAGTAAACCAGAAGTGAAGCATCGGAATATATAACTAGTGTCACAGGAATGGTTCAAATCATAGTCAGTAAGAAGAATCAGTCTTCTTGTACTTAAGTCGGCATTGTGCCTTTTCTATTTGATTCCGATGCAATTTCTGTGTTTCATCGTCAATAAGAAGGTCCAAGGGATATAGTGAACTTGGAGTGAAGCATCGTAATCTATAACTAGTGTCACAGGAATTGTTCAAAACATAGACAGTAAGAAGAGTCAGTCTTCTTGTACCTAAGACGACATTGTGCCTTTTCTATTTAATTCCGATGCCATTTCAGTGTTTCATCGTCAATAAGAAGGTCAGAGGGATACAATAAACCCAAAGTGAAGCATCGGAATCTATAAGTAGTGTCACAGGAAGGGTTCTAAACATAGACAGTAAGAAGGGTCAGTCTTCTTGTACTTAAGTTGGCATTGTGCCTTTTGTATTTAATTCCGATGCAATTTCTGTGTTTCATCGTCAATAAGAAGGTCAGAGGGATACAGTAAACCTGAAGTGAAGCATCCGAATCTATAACTAGTGTCACAGGAATGGTTCAAAGCATAGTCAGGAAAAAGAGTCTGTCTTCTTGTACTTAAGTCGGTATTGTGCCTTTTGTATTTAATTCCGATGCAATTTCTGTGTTTCATCGTCAATAAGAAGGTCAGAGGGATACAGTAAACCTGAAGTGAAGCATCGGAATCTATAACTAGTGTCACAGGAATGGTTCAAAACATAGTCAGTAAGAAGAGTCAGTCGTTTTGACCAAATTCGGCATTGTGCATTTTGTGTTTAATTCCGATGCAATTTCTGTGTTTCATCGTCAATAAGATGGTCCAAGGGATACAGTAAACCTGAAGTGAAACATCGGAATATATAACTAGTGTCACAGGAATGGTTCAAAACACAGTCAGTAGGAACTGTCGGTCTTCATGTACTTAAGTTGGCATTGTGCCTTTTGTATATAATTCCGATGCAATTTCTGTCTTTCATCGTCAATAAGAAGGACGGAGGGATACAGTAAACCTGAAGTGAAGCATTGGAATCTGTTACTAGTGTCACTGGAATGGTTCAAAATATAGACAGCAAAAAGAGTTAGTCTTCTTGTACTTAAGTCGGCATTGTGCCATTTGTATTTAATTCCGATGCAATTTCTTTGATTCATCGTCAATAAGAAGGCCCAAGGGATACAGTAAACCTGAAGTGAAGCATGGGACTCTACAACTAGTGTCACAGATATGGTTCATAACATAGACAGTAGATGAGTCAGTCTTCTTGTACGTAAGTCGGCAATTTGCCTTTTGTATTTAATTCCGATGCAATTTCTGTAATTCATCGTCAATAAGAAGGTCCAAGGGAAACAGAAAACCTGAAGTGAAGCATCGAAATATGTAACTAGTGTCACAGGAATGGTTCAAAACATAGTCAGTAATAAGAGTCAGTCTTCTTGTACTTAAGTCGGCATTGTGCCTTTTCTATTTAATTCGGTTGCAATTTCTGTGTTTCATCGTCAATAAGAAGGTCCAAGGGATACAGTAAACCTGGAGTGAAACATCGGAATTTATAACTAGTATCACAGGAATGGTTCAAAAAATAGACAGTAAGAAGAGTCAGTCTTCTTGTACTTAAGTCGACATTGTGCCTTTTCTATTTATTTACGATGCAATTTCTGTGTTTCATCGTCAAGAAGAAGGTCAGAGGGATACAATAAACCTGAAGTGAAGCATCGGAATCTATAACTAGTGTCACAGGAATGGTTCAATACATAGTCAGTAAGAACAGTCAGTCTTCTTGTCCCTAAGTCGGCATTCTGCCTTTTTTATTTAATTCCGATATAAGTTCTGTGTTTCATCGTCAATAAGAAGGTCAAAGGGATACAGTAAACCTGGAGTGTAGCATCGGAATCTATAACTAGTGTCACAGGAATGGTTCAAAACATAGACAGAAAGAAGAGTCAGTTTTCGTGTACTTAAGTCGGCATTTTGCCCTTTGGAATTAATTCCGATGCAATTTCTGTGTTTCATCTTCAATAAGAAGGTCCAAGGGATACAGTAAACCTGAAGTGAAGCATCGGAATTTATTACTAGTGTCACAGGAATGGTTCAAAACATAGTCAGTAAGATGAGTCAGTCTTCGTGTACTGAAGTCTTCATTGTGCCTTTTCTATTTAATTCCGATGCAATTTCTTTGTCTCATCGTCAATAAAAGGTCCAAGGGGTACAGTGAACCTGGAGTGAAGCATCGGAATCTATAACTAGTGTCAATGGAATGGTTCAAAACATAGACAATAAGAAGAGTCTGTCTTCTTGTCCTTAAGTCGGCATTGTCCCTTTTGTATTTAATTCCGATGCAATTTCTGTGTTTCATCGGCAATAAGGTCAGAGGGATACAGTAAAACTGAAGTAAAGCATCGGAATCCAAAACTAGTGTCACAGGAATGGTTCAAAACATAGCCAGTAGGAAGAGTCAGTCCTCTTGTACTTAAGTCCGCATTGTGCCTTTTGTACTTAATTCCGATGCAATTTCTGTGTTTCATCGTCAATAAGAAGGTCCAAGGTATACAGTAAACCAGAAGTGAAGCATCGGAATACATAACTAGTGTCACAGGAATGGGTCTTAACATAGTCAGTAAGAAGAATCAGTCTTCTTGTACTTATGTCGGCATTGTGCCTTTTGTATTTAATTCCGATGCAATTTAGGTGTTTCATCGTCAATAAGAAGGTCCAGGGGATGTAGTGAACGTGGAGTGAAGCATCGTAATCTATAACTAGTGTCACAGGAATGGTTCAAAACATTGACAGTAAGAAGAGTCAGTCTTCTTGTACCTAAGTCGACATTGTGCCTTTTCTATTTAATTCCGATACAATTTCAGTGTTTCATCGTCAATAAGAAGGTCAGAGGGATAGAATAAACCTGAAGTGAAGCATCGGAATCTATAACTAGTGTCACAGGAATGGTTCAAAACATTGTCAGTAAGAACAGTCAGTCTTTCCTGTACTTAAGTCGGCATTGTGCCTTTTGTATTTAATCCGTTGCAATTTCTGTGTTTCATCGTCATTACGAAGGTCCAAGGCATACAGTAAACCTGGAGTGTAACATCGGAATCTATAACTAGTGTCACAGGAATGGTTCAAAGCATAGACAGTAAGAAGAGTCACTCTTCGCGTACTTATGTCGGCATTGTGCCTTTTGTATTTAATTCCGATGAAATTTCTGTGTTTCATCGTCAATAAGAAGGTGCAAGGGATACAGTAAACCTGAAGTGAAGCATCGGAATCTATAAATAGTGTCACAGGAATGGTTCTAAACATAGACAGTAAGAAGAGTCAGTCTTCTTGTACTTAAGTCGGCATTGTGCCTTTTGTATTAAATTCCGATGCAATGTCTGTGTATCATCGTCAATAAGAAGGTCAGAGGGATACAGTAAACCTGAAGTGAAGCATCAGAATCTATAACTAGTTTCACAGGAATGGTTCAAAACATAGACAGTAAGAAAAGTCAGTCGTCTTGTACTTAAGTCGGCATTGTGCGTTTTCTATTTAATTCAGTTGCAATTTCTGTGTTTTATCGACAATAAGATTGTCCAAGGGATACAGTAAACCTGGAGTTAAGCATCGGAATCTATAACTAGTGTCACAGGAATGGTTCAAAACATAGACAGTAAGAAGATTCAGTCTTGTTGTACTTAAGTCGCCATTGTGCCTTTTCTATTTATTTCCGATGCAATTTCTGTGTTTCATCGCCAATAAGAAGGTCAGAGGGATACAATAAACATGAAGTGAAGCATCGGAATCTATAACTAGTGTCACAGGAATGGTTCAAAACTTAGTCAGTAAGAACAGTCAGTCTTCTTGTCCCTAAGTCGGCATTGTGCCTTTTTTATTTAATTCCGATGCAATTTCTGTGTTTCATCGTCAGTAAGAAGGTCCAAGGGATACAGTAAACCTGGAATGTAGCATCTGAATCTATAACTAGTGTCAGAGGAATGGTTCAAAACATAGAGAGCAAGAAGAATCAGTCTTCGAGTACTTAAGTCGGCATTTTGCCCTTTGTATTTAATTCCGATGCAATTTCTGTGTTTCATCGTCAATAAGAAGGTCCAAGGGATACAGTAAAACTGAAGTCAAGCATCGTAATCTATAACTAGTGTCACAGGAATGGTTCAAATCATAGCCAGTAAGAAGAGTCAGTCTTCTTGTACTTAAGAAGGCTTTGTGGCGTTTCTATTTAACACCGATGCTATTTCTGTGTTTCATCGTCAATAAGAAGGTCGAAGGGATACAGTAAACCTGAATTGAAGCATCGGGATCTATAACTAGTGTCACAGGAATGGTTCAAATCATAGTCAGTAAGAAGAGTCAGTCTTCTTGTACTTATGTCGGCATTGTGCCTTTTGTATTTAATTCCGATGCAATTTCTGAGTTTCATCGTCAATAAGAGGGTCCAAGGGATACAGTAAACCTGAAGTGAAGCATCGGAACCTATAACTAGTGTCACAGGAATGGTTCAAAGCATAGACAGTAAGAAAAGTCAGTCGTCTTGTACTTAAGTCGGCATTGTGCCTTTTCTATTTAATTCCGATGCAACTTCTGTGTTTCATCGTAAATAAGAAGATCCAAGGGATACAGTAAACCTCAAGTGAAGCATCGGAATCTATAACTAGTGTCACAGGAATGGTTCAAAACATAGTCAGGAGGAAGAGTCGGTCTTCATGTACTTAAATCGGCATTGTGCCTTTTGTATTAAATACCGATGCAATTTCTGTGTTTCATCGTCAATAATAAGGTCCAAGGGATACAGTAAACCTGAAGTGAAGCATCGGAATCTATAACTAGTGTCACAGGAATGGTTCAATACATAGACAGTAGGAAGAGCCAGTCTTTTTGTACTTAAGTCGGCATTGTGCCTTTTCTATTTAATTCCGATGCAATTTCTGTGTTTCATCGTCAATAAGAAGGTACAAGGGATACAGTAAAACAGGAGTGAAGCATCGGAATCTATGACTAGTGACAATGGAATGGTTCAAAACATAGACAGTAAGAAGAGTCAGTCTTCTTGTTCTTAATTCGGCATTGTGCCTTTTGTATTTAATTCCGATGCAATTTCTGTATTTCATCGTCAATACGAAGGTCAAAGGTATCCAGTAAACCTGATGTGAAGCATCGGAATCTATAACTAGTGTCACAGGAATGGTTCAAATCATAGTCAGTAGGAAGAGTCAGTCTTCTTGTACTTAAGAAGGCTTTGTGGCGTTTCTATTTAACACCGATGCAATTTCTGTGTTTCATCGTCAATAAGAAGGTCCAAGGGATACAGTAAACCTGAATTGAAGCATCGGGATCTATAACTAGTGTCACAGGAATGGTTCAAATCATAGTCAGTAAGAAGAGTCAGTCTTCTTGTACTTATGTCGGCATTGCGCCTTTTGTATTTAATTGCGATGCAATTTCTGTGTTTCATCGTCAATAAGAAGGTCCAAGGGATACAGTAAACCTGAAGTGAAGCATGGGACTCTACAACTAGTGTCACAGAAATGGTTCAAAACATACACAGTAGATGAGCCAGTCTTCTTGTACGTAAGTCGGCATTTTGCCTTTTGTATTTAATTCCGATGCAATTTCTGTGTTTCATCGTCAATAAGAAGGTCCAAGGGAAACAGTAAACCTGAAGTGAAGCATCGGAATATATAACTAGTGTCACAGGAATGGTTCAAAACATAGTCAGTAATAAGAGTCAGTATTCTTGTACTTAAGTCGGCATTGTGCCTTTTCTATTTAATTCAGTTGTAATTTCTGTGTTTCATCGTCAATAAGAAGGTCCAAGGGATACAGTAAACCTGGAGTTAAGCATCGGAATTTATAACTAGTATCACAGGAATAGTTCAAAAAAGAGACAGTAAGAAGAGTCAGTCTTCTTGTACTTAAGTCGACATTGTGCTTTTTCTATTTATTTACGATGCAATTTCTGTGTTTCATCGTCAATAAGAAGGTCAGAGGGATACAATAAACCTGAAGTGAAGCATCGGAATCTATAACTAGTGTCACAGGAATGGTTCAATACATAGTCAGTAAGAACAGTCAGTCTTCTTGTCCCTAAGTCGGCATTGTGCCTTCTTTATTTAATTCCGATATAATTTCTGTGTTTCATCGTCAATAAGAAGGTCAAAGGGATACAGTAAACCTGGAGTGTAGCATCGGAATCTATAACTAGTGTCACAGGAATGGTTCAAAACATAGACAGTAGGAAGAGTCAGTGTTCGTGTACTTAAGTCGGCAATTTGCCCTTTGGATTTAATTCCGAAGCAATTTCTGTGTTTCATCGTCAATAAGAAGGTCCAAGGGATACAGTAAACCTGAAGTGAAGCATCGGAATATATAACTAGTGTCACAGGAATGGGTCAAAACATAGTCAGTGAGAAGAATCAGTCTTCTTGTACTTATGTCGGCATTGTGCCTTTTCTATTTAATTCCGATGCAATTTCTGTGTTTCATCGCCAATAAGAAGGTCCAAGGGATATTGTGAACTTGGAGTGAAGCATCGTAATCTATAACTAGTGTCACAGGAATGGTTCAAAACATAGACAGTAAGAAGAGTCAGTCTTCTTGTACCTAAGTCGACATTGTGCCTTTTCTATTTAATTCCGATGCAATTTCAGTGTTTCATCGTCAATAAGAAGCTCAGAGGGCTACAATAAACCTTTAGTGAAGCATCGGAATCTATAACTAGTGTCACAGGAATGGTTTAAAACATTGTCAGTAAGAACGTTCAGTCTTCTTGTACTTAAGTCGGCATTGTGCCTTTTGTATTTAATTCCGTTGCAATTTCTGTGTTTCATCGTCAATACGAAGGTCCAAGGCATACAGTAAACCTGGAGTGTAGCATTGGAATCTATAACTAGTGTCACAGGAATGGTTCAAAACATAGACAGTAAAAAGAGTCACTCTTCGCGTACTTAAGTCGGCATTGTGCCTTTTGTATTTAATTCCGATGCAATTTCTGTGTTTCATCGTCAATAAGAAGGTCCAAGGGATACAGTAATCCTGAAGTGAAGCATCAGAATCTATAACTAGTGTCACAGCAATGGTTCAAAACATAGTCAGTATGAAGAGTCAGTCTTCTTGTACTTAAGTCTTCATTGTGCCTTTTCTATTTAATTCCAATGCAATATCTGTGTTTCATCGTCAATAAGTAGGTCAGAGGGATACGGTAAACCTGAAGCGAAGCATCGGAATCTATAGCTAGTGTCACAGGAATGGTTCAAATCATAGTCAGTAAGAAGAGTCAGTCTTCTTGTCCTTAAGTTGGCATTGTGCCTTTCGTATTTCATTCCGATGCAATATCTGTGTTTCATCGTCACGAAGAAGGTCCAAGGGTTACAGTAAACCTGGAGTGAAGCATCGGAATCAATAACTAGTGTCACAGGAATGGTTCAAATCATAGACAGTAAGAAGAGTCAGTCTTCTTGTACTTAAGTCGGCATTGTGCTTTTTTATTTAATTCCGATGCAAATTCTGTGTTTCATCGTCAATAAGAAGGTCCACGGAATACTGTAATCCTCAAGTGAAGCATCGGAATCTATAACTAGTGTCACAGGAATTGTTCAAAACATAGTCAGTAGGACGAGTCGGTCTTCATGAACTTAAGTCTGCATTGTGCCTTTTGTATTTAATTTCGATGCCATTTCTGTGTTTCATCGTCAATAAGAAGGTCCAAGGGATACAGTAAACCTGAAGTGAAGCATCGGAATCAATAACTAGTGTCACAGGAATAGTTCAAAACATAGACAGTAGGAAGAGTCAGTCTTCTAGTACTTAAGTCGGCAATGTGCTTTTGTATTTAATTCCGATGCAATTTCTGTGTTTCATCGTGAATAAGAAGGTCCAAGGGATACAGT
Organism: Schistocerca piceifrons; assembly: GCF_021461385.2. Lineage (NCBI taxonomy): Eukaryota > Metazoa > Arthropoda > Insecta > Orthoptera > Acrididae > Schistocerca > Schistocerca piceifrons. Next base: position 198,321 of record NW_025728114.1, on the reverse strand, counting down.
AAACCTGAAGTGAAGCATCGGAATCTATAAATAGTGTCACAGGAGTGGTTCTAAACATAGACAGTAAGAAGAGTCAGTCTTCTTGTACTTAAGTCGGCATTGTGCCTTTTGTATTAAATTCCGATGCAATGTCTGTGTATCATCGTCAATAAGAAGTTCAGAGGGATACAGGAAACCTGAAGTGAAGCATCAGAATCTATAACTAGTGTCACAGGAATGGTTCAAACATAGACAGTAAGAAAAGTCAGTCGTCTTGTACTTAAGTCGGCATTGTGCATTTTCTATTTAATTCAGTTGCAATCTCTGTGTTTCATCGACAATAAGAAGGTCCAAGGGATACAGTAAACCTGGAGTTAAGCATCGGAATCTATAACTAGTGTCACAGGAATGGTTCAAAACATAGACAGTAAGAAGAGTCAGTCTTCTTGTACTTAAGGCGACATTGTGCCTTTTCTATTTATTTCCGATGCAATTTCTGTGTTTCATCGTCAATAAGAAGGTCAGAGGGATACAATAAACCTGAAGTGAAGCATCGGAATCTATAACTAGTGTCACAGGAATGGTTCAAAACTTAGTCAGTAAGAACAGCCAGTCTTCTTGTCCCTAAGTCGGAATTGAGCCTTTTTTATTTAATTCCGATGCTATTTCTGTGTTTCATCGTAAATAAGAAGATCCAAGGGATACAGTAAACCTCAAGTGAAGCATCGGAATCTATAACTAGTGTCAGAGGAATGGTTCAAAACATAGACAGCAAGAAGAGTCAGTCTTCGAGTACTTAAGTCGGCATTTTGCCGTTTGTATTTAATTCCGATGCAATTTCTGTGTTTCATCGTCAATAAGAAGGTCAGAGGGATACAGTAAACCTGAATTGAAGCATCGGGATCGATAACTAGTGTCACAGGAATGGTTCAAATCATAGTCAGTAAGAAGAGTCAGTCTGCTTGTACTTATGTCGGCATTGTGCCTTTTGTATTTAATTCCGATGCAATTTCTGAGTTTCATCGTCAATAAGAGGGTCCAAGGGATACAGTAAACCTGAAGTGAAGCATCGGAACCTATAACTAGTGTCACAGGAATGGTTCAAAGCATAGACAGTAAGAAAAGTCAGTCGTCTTGTACTTAAGTCGGCATTGTGAATTTTCTATTTAATTCCGATGCAATTTCTGTGTTTCATCGTCAATAAGAAGGTACAAGGGATACAGTAAAACTGGAGTGAAGCATCGGAATCTATGACTAGTGTCAATGGAATGGTTCAAAACATAGACAGTAAGAAGAGTCGGTCTTCTTGTTCTTAATTCGGCATTGTGCCTTTGGATTTAATTCCGATGCAATTTCTGTATTTCATCGTCAATAAGAAGGTCAAAGGTATACAGTAAACCTGAGGTGAAGCATCGGAATCTATAACTAGTGTCACAGGAATGGTTCAAAACATAGTCAGTAGGAAGAGTCGGTCTTCATGTACTTACGTCGGCATTGTGCCTTTTGTATTTAATTCCGATGCAATTTCTGTGTTTCATCGTCAATAAGAAGGTCAGAGGGATACAGTAAACCTGAAGTGAAGCATCGGAATATATAACTAGTGTCACAGGAATGGTTCAAAGCATAGTCAGTAAGAAGAGTCAGTCGTTTTGTACTTAATTCGGCATTGTGCATTTTGTGTTTAATTCCGATTCAATTTCTGTGTTTCATCGTCAATAAGAAGGTCCAAGGGATACAGTAAACCTGAAGTGAAGCATCGGAATCTATAACTAGTGTCACAGGAATGGTTCAAAATATCGACAGTAAAAAGAGTCAGTCTTCTTGTACTTAAGTCGGCATTGTGCCATTTGTATTTAATTCCGATGCAATTTCTTTGATTCATCGTCAATAAGAAGGCCCAAGGGATACAGTAAACCTGAAGTGAAGCATCGGACTCTACAACTAGTGTCACAGAAATGGTTCAAAACATAGACAGTAGATGAGTCAGTCTTCTTGTACTTAAGTCGGCATTTTGCCTCTTGTATTTAATTCCGATGCAATTTCTGTGTTTCATCGTCAATAAGAAGCACCAAGGGATACGGTAAACCTGGAGTGAAGCATCGGAATCTATAACTAGTATCACAGGAATGGTTCAAAACGTAGACAGTAAGAAGAGTCAGTCTTCTTGTACTTAAGTCGACATAGTGCCTTTTCTATATATTTACGATGCAATTTCTTTATCTCATCGTCAATAAGAAGATCCAAGGGATACAGTAAACCTGGAGTGAAGCATCGGAATCTATAACTAGTGTCAATGGAACGGTTCAAAACACAGACAATAAGAAGAGTAAGTCTTCTTGTCCTTAAGTCGGCATTGTGCCTTTTGTATTTAATTCCGATGCAATTTCTGTGTTTCATCGTCAATAAGAATGTCCAAGGGAACAGTAAACGTGAAGTGAAGCACCGGAATCTATAACTAGTGTCACAGGAAGTGTTCAAAACATGGTCAGTAAGAAGGGTCAGTCTTCTTGTCCTTAAGTTGGCATTGTCCCTTTTGTATTTAGTTCCGATGCAATTTCTGTGTTTCATCGGCAATAAGTTCAGAGGGCTACAGTAAAACTGAAGTGAAGCATCGGAATCCAAAATTAGTGTCACAGGAATGGTTCAAAACATAGACAGTAGGAAGAGTCAGTCCTCTTGTACTTAAGTCCGCATTGTGCCTTTTGTATTTAATTCCGATGCAATTTCTGTGTTTCATCGTCAATAAGAAGGTGAAAGGTATACAGTAAACCAGAAGTGAAGCATCGGAATATATAACTAGTGTCACAGGAATTGTTCAAATCATAGTCAGTAAGAAGAATCAGTCTTCTTGTACTTAAGTCGGCATTGTACCTTTTCCATTTAATTCCGATTCAATTTCTGTGTTTCATCGTCAATAAGAAGGTCCAAGGTATATAGTGAACTTGGAGTGAAGCAACGTAATCTATAACTAGTGTCACAGGAATGGTTCAAAGCATAGACAGTAAGAAGAGTCAGTCTTCTTGTACCTAAGTCGACATTGTGCCTTTTCTATTTAATTCCGATGCAATTTCAGTGTTTCATCGTCAATAAGAAGGTCAGAGGGTTACAATAAACCTGAAGTGAAGCATCGGAATCTATAACTAGTGTCACAGGAATGGTTCAAAACATAGACAGCAAGAAGAGTCAGTCTTCGAGTACTTAAGTCGGCATTTTGCCGTTTGTATTTAATTCCGATGCAATTTCTGTGTTTCATCGTCAATAAGAAGGTCAGAGGGATACAGTAAACCTGAATTGAAGCATCGGGATCGATAACTAGTGTCACAGGAATGGTTCAAATCATAGTCAGTAAGAAGAGTCAGTCTGCTTGTACTTATGTCGGCATTGTGCCTTTTGTATTTAATTCCGATGCAATTTCTGAGTTTCATCGTCAATAAGAGGGTCCAAGGGATACAGTAAACCTGAAGTGAAGCATCGGAACCTATAACTAGTGTCACAGGAATGGTTCAAAGCATAGACAGTAAGAAAAGTCAGTCGTCTTGTACTTAAGTCGGCATTGTGAATTTTCTATTTAATTCCGATGCAATTTCTGTGTTTCATCGTCAATAAGAAGGTACAAGGGATACAGTAAAACTGGAGTGAAGCATCGGAATCTATGACTAGTGTCAATGGAATGGTTCAAAACATAGACAGTAAGAAGAGTCGGTCTTCTTGTTCTTAATTCGGCATTGTGCCTTTTGTATTTAATTCCGATGCAATTTCTGTATTTCATCGTCAATAAGAAGGTCAAAGGTATACAGTAAACCTGAGGTGAAGCATCGGAATCTATAACTAGTGTCACAGGAATGGTTCAAAACATAGTCAGTAGGAAGAGTCGGTCTTCATGTACTTACGTCGGCATTGTGCCTTTTGTATTTAATTCCGATGCAATTTCTGTGTTTCATCGTCAATAAGAAGGTCAGAGGGATACAGTAAACCTGAAGTGAAGCATCGGAATATATAACTAGTGTCACAGGAATGGTTCAAAGCATAGTCAGTAAGAAGAGTCAGTCGTTTTGTACTTAATTCGGCATTGTGCATTTTGTGTTTAATTCCGATTCAATTTCTGTGTTTCATCGTCAATAAGAAGGTCCAAGGGATACAGTAAACCTGAAGTGAAGCATCGGAATCTATAACTAGTGTCACAGGAATGGTTCAAAATATCGACAGTAAAAAGAGTCAGTCTTCTTGTACTTAAGTCGGCATTGTGCCATTTGTATTTAATTCCGATGCAATTTCTTTGATTCATCGTCAATAAGAAGGCCCAAGGGATACAGTAAACCTGAAGTGAAGCATCGGACTCTACAACTAGTGTCACAGAAATGGTTCAAAACATAGACAGTAGATGAGTCAGTCTTCTTGTACTTAAGTCGGCATTTTGCCTCTTGTATTTAATTCCGATGCAATTTCTGTGTTTCATCGTCAATAAGAAGCACCAAGGGATACGGTAAACCTGGAGTGAAGCATCGGAATCTATAACTAGTATCACAGGAATGGTTCAAAACGTAGACAGTAAGAAGAGTCAGTCTTCTTGTACTTAAGTCGACATAGTGCCTTTTCTATATATTTACGATGCAATTTCTTTATCTCATCGTCAATAAGAAGATCCAAGGGATACAGTAAACCTGGAGTGAAGCATCGGAATCTATAACTAGTGTCAATGGAACGGTTCAAAACACAGACAATAAGAAGAGTAAGTCATCTTGTCCTTAAGTCGGCATTGTGCCTTTTGTATTTAATTCCGATGCAATTTCTGTGTTTCATCGTCAATAAGAATGTCCAAGGGAACAGTAAACGTGAAGTGAAGCACCGGAATCTATAACTAGTGTCACAGGAAGTGTTCAAAACATGGTCAGTAAGAAGGGTCAGTCTTCTTGTCCTTAAGTTGGCATTGTCCCTTTTGTATTTAGTTCCGATGCAATTTCTGTGTTTCATCGGCAATAAGTTCAGAGGGCTACAGTAAAACTGAAGTGAAGCATCGGAATCCAAAATTAGTGTCACAGGAATGGTTCAAAACATAGACAGTAGGAAGAGTCAGTCCTCTTGTACTTAAGTCCGCATTGTGCCTTTTGTATTTAATTCCGATGCAATTTCTGTGTTTCATCGTCAATAAGAAGGTGAAAGGTATACAGTAAACCAGAAGTGAAGCATCGGAATATATAACTAGTGTCACAGGAATTGTTCAAATCATAGTCAGTAAGAAGAATCAGTCTTCTTGTACTTAAGTCGGCATTGTACCTTTTCCATTTAATTCCGATTCAATTTCTGTGTTTCATCGTCAATAAGAAGGTCCAAGGTATATAGTGAACTTGGAGTGAAGCAACGTAATCTATAACTAGTGTCACAGGAATGGTTCAAAGCATAGACAGTAAGAAGAGTCAGTCTTCTTGTACCTAAGTCGACATTGTGCCTTTTCTATTTAATTCCGATGCAATTTCAGTGTTTCATCGTCAATAAGAAGGTCAGAGGGTTACAATAAACCTGAAGTGAAGCATCGGAATCTATAACTAGTGTCACAGGAATGGTTCAAAACATTGTCAGTAAAAACATTCAGTCTTCTTGTACTTAAGTCGGCATTGTGCCTTTTGTATTTAATTCCGTTGCAATTTCTGTGTTTCATCGTCAATACGAAGGTCCAAGGCATACAGTAAACCTGGAGTGTAGCATGGGAATCTATAACTAGTGTCACAGGAATGGTTCAAAACATAGACAGTAAAAAGAGTCACTCTTCGCGTACTTAAGTCGGCATTGTGCCTTTTGTATTTAATTCCGATGCAATTTCTGTGTTTCATCGTCAATAAGAAGGTCCACGGAATACTGTAATCCTCAAGTGAAGCATCGGAATCTATAACTAGTATCACAGGAATTGCTCAAAACATAGTCAGTAGGAAGAGTCGGTCCTCATGTACTTAAGTCTGCATTGTGCCTTTTGTATTTAATTCCGATGCAATTTCTGTGTTTCATCGTCAATAAGAAGGTCCAAGGGATACAGTAAACCTGAAGTGAAGCATCGGAATTTATAACTAGTGTCACAGGAATGGTTCAAATCATAGGCAGTAGGAAGAGTCAGTCTTCTTGTACTTAAGTCGGCAATGTGCCTTTTCTATTTAATTCTGATGCAATTTCAGTGTTTCATCGTCAATAAGAAGGTCAGAGGGATACAGTAAACCTGAAGTAAAGCATCCGAATCTATAACTAGCGTCACAGAAATGGTTCAAATCATAGTCAGTAAAAAGCGTCTGTCTTCTTGTACTTAAGTCGGCATTGTGCCTTTTGTATTTAATTCCGATGCAATTTCTGTGTTTCATCGTCAATAAGAAGGTCAGTGGGATACAGTAAACCAGAAGTGGAGCATCGTAATCTATAACTAGTGTCACAGGAATGGTTCAAAACATAGTCAGTAAAAAGAGTCAGTCGTTTTGTACTTAATTCGGCATTGTGCCTTTTGTGTTTAATTCCGATGCAATTTCTGTGTTTCATCGTCAATAAGAAGGTCCAAGGTATACAGTAAACCTAAAGTGAAACATCGGAATCTATAACTAGTGTCACAGGAATGGTTCAAAACATAGACAGTAAGATGAGTCAGTCTTCTTGTACTTAAGTCGGCATTGTGCTTTTTGTGTTTCATTCCCATGCAATTTCTGTGTTTCATCGTCAGTAAAAAGGTCCAAGGGATACAGTAAACCTCAAGTGAAGCATCGGAATCCATAACTAGTATCACAGGAATGGTTCAAAACATAATCAGTAGGAAGTGTCGGTCTTCATGTAGTTAAGTCGGCATTGTGCCTTTTGTATTTAATTCCGATGCAATTTCTGTGTTTCATCGACAATAAGGTCAGAGGGATGAGTAAACCTGAAGTGAAGCATCGGAATCTATAACTAGTGTCACAGGAATGGTTCAAAACATAGACAGTAGGAAGAGTCAATCTTCTTGTACTTATGTCTTCATTGTGCCTTTTCTATTTAATTCCGATGCAATTTCTGTGTTTCATCGTCAATAGGAAGGTCCAAGGTATACAGTAAAACTGAAGTGAAACATCGGAATCTATAACTAGTGTCACAGGAATGGTTCAAAACTTAGACAGTAATAAGAGTCAGTCTTCTTGTACTTAAGTCGACATTGTGCCTTTTCTATTTATTTCCGATGCAATTTCTGTGTTTCATCGTCAATAAGAAGGTCAGAGGGATACAATAAACCTGAAGTGAAGCATCGGAATCAATAACTAGTGTCACAGGAATGGTTCAAAACATAGTCAGTAAGAACAGTCACTCTTCCTGTCCCTAAGTCGGCATTGTGCCTTTTTTATTTAATTCCGATGCAATTTCTGTGTTTCATCGTCAATAAGAAGGTCCAAGGGATACAGTAAACCTGGAGTGTAGCATCGGAATCTATAACTAGTGTCAGAGGAATGGTTCACAACATAGACAGGAAGAAGAGTCAGTCTTCGTGTACTTAAGTCGGCATTTTGCCCATTGTATTTAATTCCGATGCAATTTCTGTGTTTCATCTTCAATACGAAGGTCCAAGGGTTACAGTAAAACTGAAGTCAAGCATCGTAATCTATAACTAGTGTCACAGGAAAGGTTCAAATCATAGCCAGTAAGAAGAGCCAGTCTTCTTGTACTTAAGTAGACATTGTGGCGTTTCTGTTTAATTCCGATGCAAGTTCTGCGTTTCATCGTCAATAAGAAGGTCAGAGGGATACAGTAAAACTGAAGTGAAGCATCGGGATCTATAACTAGTGTCACAGGAATGGTTCAAATCATAGTCAGTAAGAAGAGTCAGTCTTCATGTACTTAAGTCGGCATTGTGCCTTTTGTATTAAATACCGATGCAATTTCTGTGTTTCATCGTCAATAATAAGGTCCAAGGGATACAAAAACCTGAAGTGAAGCATCGGAATCTAAAACTAGTGTCACAGGAATGGTTCAATACATAGACAGTAGGAAGAGCCAGTCTTTTTGTACTTAAGTCGGCATTGTGCCTTTTTTATTTAATTCCGATACCATTTCTGTGTTTCGTCGTCAATAAGAACGTCAGAGGGATACAGTAAACCTGAAGTGAAGCATCGGAATCCATAGCTAGTGTCACCGGAAAAGTTCAAAACATAGACTGGAAGAAGAGCCAGTCTTCTTGTCCTTAAATCGGCATTGTGCCTTTTCTATTTAATTCCGATGCAATTTCTGTGTTTCATCGTCAATAAGAAGGTACAAGGGATACAGTAAAACTGGAGTGAAGCATCGGAATCTATGACTAGTGTCAATGGAATGGTTCAAAACATAGACAGTAAGAAGAGTCAGTCTTCTTGTTCTTAATTCGGCATTGTGCCTTTTGTATTTAATTCCGATGCAATTTCTGTATTTCATCGTCAATAAGAAGGTCAAAGGTATCCAGTAAACCTGATGTGAAGCATCGGAATCTATAACTAGTGTCACAGGAATGGTTCAAATCACAGTCAGTAGGAAGAGTCGGTCTTCATGTACTTATGTCGGCATTGCGCCTTTTGTATTTAATTGCGATGCAATTTCTGTGTTTCATCGTCAATAAGAAGGTCCAAGGGATACAGTAAACCTGAAGTGAAGCATGGGACTCTACAACTAGTGTCACAGAAATGGTTCAAAACATAGACAGTAGATGAGTCAGTCTTCTTGTACGTAAGTCGGCATTTTGCCTTTTGTATTTAATTCCGATGCAATTTCTGTGTTTCATCGTCAATAAGAAGGTCCAAGGGAAACAGTAAACCTGAAGTGAAGCATCGGAATATATAACTAGTGTCACAGGAATGGTTCAAAACATAGTCAGTAATAAGAGTCAGTATTCTTGTACTTAAGTCGGCATTGTGCCTTTTCTATTTAATTCAGTTGTAATTTCTGTGTTTCATCGTCAATAAGAAGGTCCAAGGGATACAGTAAACCTGGAGTGAAGCATCGGAATTTATAACTAGTATCACAGGAATGGTTCAAAAAGAGACAGTAAGAAGAGTCAGTCTTCTTGTACTTAAGTCGACATTGTGCCTTTTCTATTTATTTACGATGCAATTTCTGTGTTTCATCGTCAATAAGATGGTCAGAGGGATACAATAAACCTGAAGTGAAGCATCGGAATCTATAACTAGTGTCACAGGAAGGGTTCAATACATAGTCAGTAAGAACAGTCAGTCTTCTTGTCCCTAAGTCGGCATTGTGCTTTTTTTATTTAATTCCGATATAATTTCTGTGTTTCATCGTCAATAAGAAGGTCCAAGGGAAACAGTAAACCTGAAGTGAAGCATCGGAATATATAACTAGTGTCACAGGAATGGTTCAAAACATAGTCAGTAATAAGAGTCAGTATTCTTGTACTTAAGTCGGCATTGTGCCTTTTCTATTTAATTCAGTTGTAATTTCTGTGTTTCATCGTCAATAAGAAGGTCCAAGGGATACAGTAAACCTGGAGTGAAGCATCGGAATTTATAACTAGTATCACAGGAATGGTTCAAAAAGAGACAGTAAGAAGAGTCAGTCTTCTTGTACCTAAGTCGACATTGTGCCTTTTCTATTTAATTCCCATGCAATTTCAGTGTTTCATCGTCAATAAGAAGGTCCAAGGGGTACAGAAAAACTGAAGTCAAGCATCGGAATCTATAACTAGTGTCACAGGAATGGTTCAAAACATAGCCAGTATAAAGAGTCAGTCTTCTTGTACCTAAGTAGGAATTGTGGCGTTTCTATTTAATTCCGATTCAGTTTCTGTGTTTCATCGTCAATAAGAAGGTCAGAGGGATACAGTAAACCTGAAGTGAAGCATCGGGATCTATAACTAGTGTCACAGGAATGGTTCAAAACTTAGTCAGTAAGAAGAGTCAGTCTTCTTGTACTTAAGTCGGCATTGTGCCTTCTGTATTTAATTCCGATGCAATTTCCGTGTTTCATCGTCAATAAGGAGGTCAGGGTGATACAGTAAACCTGAAGTGAAGCATCCGAATCCATAACTAGTGTCACAGGAATGGTTCGAAACATAGTCAGTAAATAGAGTCAGTCTTCTTGTACTTCAGTCGGCATTGTGCATTTTGTATTTAATTCCGATGCAATTTCTGTGTTTCATCGTCAATAAGAAGGTCCAAGGGATATAGTAAACTTGGAGTGAAGCATCGGAATCTATAACTGGTGTCACAGGAATGGTTCAAAGCATAGACAGTATTAAGAGTCGGTCTTCATGTACTTAAGTCGGCATTGTTCCTTTTGTATTAAATACCGATGCAATTTCTGTGTTTCATCGTCAATAATAAGGTCCAAGGATTACAGTAAAGCTGAAGTGAAGCATCGGAATCTACAACTAGTGTCACAGGAATGGTTCAAAACATAGTCAGAAAGAAGAGTCAGTCTTCTTGTACTTATGTCGGCATTGTGCCTTTTCTATTTAAATCAGTTGCAATTTCTGTGTTTCATCATCAATAAGAAGGTCCAAAGGATACAGTAAACCTGGAGTGAAGCATCGGAATCTATAACTAGTATCACAGGAATGGTTCAAAACATAGACAGTAAGAATAGTCAGTCTTCTTGTACTTAAGTCGACATTGTGCCTTTTCTATTAATTTCCGATGCAATTTCTGTGTTTCATCGTCAATAAGAAGGACAGAGGGATACAATAAACCTGAAGTGAAGCATCGGAATCTATAACTAATGTCACAGGAATGGTTCAATACGTAGTCAGTAAGAACAGTCAGTCTTCTTGTCCCTAAGTCGGCATTGTGCCTTTTTTATTTAATTCCGATGTAATTTCTGTGTTTCATCGTCAATAAGAAGGTCAAAGGGCGTACAGTAAACCTGGAGTGTGGCATCGGAATCTATAACTAGTGTCACAGGAATGGTTCAAAACATGGACAGAAAGAAGAGTCAGTGTACGTGTACTTAAGTCGGCATTTTGCGATTTGGATTTAATTCCGATGCAATTTCTGTGTTTCCTTGTCAATAAGAAGGTCCAAGGGATACAGTAAACCTGAAGTGAAGCATCGGAATCTATAACTAGTGTCACAGGAATGGTTCAAAACATAGTCAGTAAGAAGAGTCAGTCTTCTTGTCCTTAAGTTGGCATTGTCCCTTTTGTATTTAATTCGGATGCAATTTCTGTGTTTCATCGGCAATAAGGTCAGAGGGATACAGTAAAACTGAAGTGAAGCATCGGAATCCAAAACTAGTGTCACAGGAATGGTTCAAAACATAGACAGTAGGAAGAGTCAGTCCTCTTGTACTTAAGTCCGCATTGTGCCTTTTGTATTTAATTCCGATGCAATTTCTGTGTTTCATCGTCAATAAGATGGTCCAAGGTATACAGTAAACCAGAAGTGAAGCATCGGAATCTATAACTAGTGTCACAGGAATGGTTCAAACATAGTCAGTAGGAAGACTCGGTCTTCATGTACTTATGTCGGCATTGTGCCTTTTGTATTTAATTCCGATGCAATTTCTGTGTTTCATCGTCAATAAGAATGTCCAAGGGTTACAGTAAACCTGAAGTGAAGCATCGGAGTCTATAACTAGTGTCACAGGAATGGTTCAAAGCATAGACAGTAAGAAGGGTCGGTCTTCTTGTACTTAAGTCGGCATTGTGCCTTTTGTATTTAATTCCGATGCAATTTCTGTGTTTCATCGTCAATAAGAAGGTCAGAGGGATACAGTAAACCTGAAGTGAAGCATCGCGATCTATAACTAGTGTCACAGGAATGGTTCAAAGCATAGTCAGTAAGAAGAGTCAGTCTTCTTGTACTTAAGTCGGCATTGTGCCTTTTGTATTTAATTCCGATGCAATTTCTGTGTTTCATCGTCAATAGGAAGGTCAGAGGGTTACAGTAAACCTGAAGTGAAGCTTTGGAATCTATAACTAGTGTCACAGGAATGGTTCAAACATAGTCAGTAGGAAGAGTCGGTCTTCATGTACTTATGTCGGCATTGTGCCTTTTGTATTTAATTCCGATGCAATTTCTGTATTTCATCGTCAATAAGATGGTCCAAGGGATACAGTAAACCTGAAGTGAAGCATCGGAATCTATAACTAGTGTCACTGGAATGGTTCAAAATATAGACAGTGATAAGAGTCAGTCTTCTTGTACTTAAGTCGGCATTGTGCCATTTGTATTTAATTCCGATGCAATTTCTTTGATTCATCGTCAATAAGAAGGCAAAAGGGATACAGTAAACCTGAAGTGAAGCATGGGACTCTACAACTAGTGTCACAGAAATAGTTCTAAACATAGACAGTAGATGAGTCAGTCTTCTTGTACGTAAGTCGGCATTTTGCCTTTTGTATTTAATTCCGATGCAATTTCTGTGTTTCATCGTCTATAAGAAGGTCCAAGTGAAACAGTAAACCTGAAGTGAAGCGTCGGAATATAGAACTAGTGTCACAGGAATGGTTCAAATCATAGTCAGTAATAAGAGTCAGTCTTCTTGTACTTAAGTCGGCATTGTGCCTTTTCTATTTAATTCAGTTGCAATTTCTGTGTTTCATCGTCAATAAGAAGGTCCAATGGATACAGTAAACCTGGAGTGAAGCATTGGAATTTATAACTAGTATCACAGGAATGGAACAAAAAAGAGACAGTAAGAAGAGTCAGTCTTCCTGTACTTAAGTCGACATTGTGCCTTTTCTATTTATTTACGATGCAATTTCTGTGTTTCATCGTCAATAAGAAGGTCAAAGGGATACAATAAACCTTAAGTGAAGCATCGGAATCTATAACTAGTGTCACAGGAATGGTTCAATACATAGTCAGTAAGAACAGTCAGTCTTCTTGTCCCTAAGTCGGCATTATGCCCTTTGGATTTAATTCCGATATAATTTCTGTGTTTCACCGTCAATAAGAAGGTCAAAGGGATACAGTAAACCTGGAGTGTCGCATCGGAATCTATAACTAGTGTCACAGGATTGGTTCAAAACATAGACAGTAAGTAGAGTCAGTTTTCGTGTACTGAAGTCTTCATTGTGCCTTTTCTATTTAATTCCGATGCAATTTCTTTGTCTCATCGTCAATAAAAGGTCCAAGGGATACAGTAAACCTGGAGTGAAGCATCGGAATCTATAACTAGTGTCAATGGAACGGATCAAAACTTAGACAATAAGAAGAGTCAGTCTTCTTGTCCTTAAGTCGGCATTGTGCCTTTTGTATTTAATTCCGATGCAATTTCTGTGTTTCATCCTCAATAAGAATGTCCAAGGGTACAGTAAACCTGAAGTGAAGCATCGGAATCTATAACTAGTGTCACAGGAATGGTTCAAAACATAGTCAGTAAGAAGAGTCAGTCTTCTTGTCCTTAAGTTGGCATTGTCCCTTTTGTATTTAATTCCGATGCAATTTCTGTGTTTCATCGGCAATAAGGTCAGAGGGATACAGTAAAACTGAAGTGAAGCATCGGAATCCAAAACTAGTGTCACAGGAATGGTTCAAAACTTAGACAGTAGGAAGAGTCAGTCCTCTTGTACTTAAGTCCGCATTGTGCCTTTTGTACTTAATTCCGATGCAATTTCTGTGTTTCATCGTCAATAAGAAGGTCCAAGGTATACAGTAAACCAGAAGTGAACCATCGGAATATTTAACTAGTGTCACAGGAATGGGTCAAAACATAGTCAGTAAGAAGAATCCGTCTTCTTGTACTTATGTCGGCATTGTGCCTTTTCTATTTAATTCCGATGGAATTTCTGTGTTTCATCGTCAATAGGAAGGTCCAAGCGATATAGTGAACTTGGAGTGAAGCATCGTAATCTATAATTAGTGTCACAGGAATGGTTCAAAACATAGACAGTAAGAAGAGTCAGTCTTCTTGTACCTAAGTCGACATTGTGCCTTTTCTATTTAATTCCGATGCAATTTCAGTGTTTCATCGTCAATAAGAAGGTCAGAGGGATACAATAAACCTGAAGTGAAGCATCGGAATCTATAACTAGTGTCACAGGAATCGTTCAAAACATTGTCAGTAAGAACAGTCAGTCTTCTTGTACTTAAGTCGGCATTGTGCCTTTTGTATTTAATTCCGTTGCAATTTCTGTGTTTCTTCGTCAATACGAAGGTCCGAGGCATACAGTAAACCTGGAGTGTAACATCGGAATCTATAAGTAGTGTCACAGGAATGGTTCAAAGCATAGACAGTAAGAAGAGTCACTCTTCGAGTACTTAAGTCGGCATTGTGCCTTTTGTATTGAATTCCGATGCAATATCTGTGTTTCATCGTCACTAAGAAGGTCCAAGGGTTACAGTAAACCTGGAGTGAAGCATCGGAATCAATAACTAGTGTCACAGGAATGGTTCAAATCATAGACAGTAAGAAGAGTCAGTCTTCTTGTACTTAAGTCGGCATTGTGCCTTTTTTATTTAATTCCGATGCAAATTCTGTGTTTCATCGTCAATAAGAAGGTCCACGGAATACTGTAATCCTCAAGTGAAGCATCGGAATCCAAAACTAGTGTCACAGGAATGGTTCAAAACATAGACAGTAGGAAGAGTCAGTCCTCTTGTACTTAAGTCCGCATTGTGCCTTTTGTACTTAATTCCGATGCAATTTCTGTGTTTCATCGTCAATAAGAAGGTCCAAGGTATACAGTAAACCAGAAGTGAAGCATCGGAATATATAACTAGTGTCACAGGAATGGGTCAAAACATAGTCAGTAAGAAGAATCAGTCTTCTTGTACTTATGTCGGCATTGTGCCTTTTCTATTTAATTCCGATGCAATTTCTGTGTTTCATCGTCAATAAGAAGGTCCAAGGGATATAGTGGACTTGGAGTGAAGCATCGTAATCTATAACTAGTGTCACAGGAATGGTTCAAAACATAGACAGTAAGAAGAGTCAGTCTTCTTGTACTTAAGTCGACAATGTGATTTTTCTATTTATTTCCGATGCAATTTCTGTGTTTCATCGTCAATAAGAAGGTCCAAGGGATACAGTAAAACTGAAGTCAAGCATCGTCATCTATAACTAGTGTCACAGGAATGGTTCAAATCATAGCCAGTAAGAAGAGTCAGTCTTCTTGTACTTAAGAAGGCTTTGTGGCGTTTCTATTTAACACCGATGCAATTTCTGTGTTTCATCCTCAATAAAAAGGTCAGAGGGATACAGTAAACCTGAATTGAAGCATCGATATCTATAACTATTGTCACAGGAATGGTTCAAATCATAGTCAGTAAGAAGAGTCAGTCTTCTTGTACTTATGTCGGCATTGTGCCTTTTGTATTTAATTCCGATGCAATTTCTGAGTTTCATCGTCAGTAAGAGGGACCAAGGGATACAGTAAACCTGAAGTGAAGCATCGGAACCTATAACTAGTGTCACAGGAATGGTTCAAAGCATAGACAGTAAGAAAAGTCAGTCGTCTTGTACTTAAGTCGGCATTGTGCCTTTTGTATTAAATACCGATGCAATTTCTGTGTTTCATCGTCAATAATAAGGTCCAAGAAATACAGTAAACCTGGAGTGAAGTATCGGATTCTGTAACTAGTGTCACAGGAATGGTTCAAAACATAGACAGTAAGAAGAGTCAGTCTTCTTGTACTTAAGTCGGCATTGTGCCTTTTCTATTTAATTCCGATGCAATTTCTGAGTTTCATCGTCAATGAGAAGGTACAAGGGATACAGTAAAACTGGAGTGAAGCATCGGAATCTATGACTAGTGCCAATGGAATGGTTCAAAACATAGACAGTAAGAAAAGTCAGTCTTCTTGTTCTTAATTCGGCATTGTGCCTTTTGTATTTAATTCAGATGCAATTACTGTATTTCATCGTCAATAAGAAGGTTAAAGGGATACAGTAAACCTGAAGTGAAGCATCGGTATCTATAACTAGTGTCACAGGAATGGTTCAAACATAGACAGTAAGAAGAGTCAGTCTTCTTGTACTTAAGTCGACATTGTGCCTTTTCTATTTATTTCCGATGCAATTTCTGTGTTTCATCGTCAATAAGAAGGTCAGAGGGACACAATAAACCTGAAGTGAAGCATCGGGATCTATAACTAGTGTCACAGGAATGGTTCAAATCATAGTCAGTAAGAAGAGTCAGTCTTCTTGTCCTTAAGTTGGCATTGTGCCCTTCGTATTTAATTCCGATGCAATATCTGTGTTTCATCGTCACTAAGAAGGTCCAAGGGTTACAGTAAACCTGGAGTGAAGCATCGGAATCAATAACTAGTGTCACAGGAATGGTTCAAATCATAGACAGTAAGAAGAGTTAGTCTTCTTGTACTTAAGTCGGCATTGTGCCTTTTTTATTTAATTCCGATGCAAATTCTGTGTTTCATCGTCAATAAGAAGGTCCACGGAATACTGTAATCCTCAAGTGAAGCATCGGAATCTATAACTAGTGTCACAGGAATTGTTCAAAACATAGTCAGTAGGACGAGTCGGTCTTCAAGTACTTAAGTCTGCATTGTGCCTTTTGTATTTAATTTCGATGCAATTTCTGTGTTTCATCGTCAATAAGAAGGTCCAAGGGATACAGTAAACCTGAAGTGAAGCATCGGAATCTATAACTAGTGTCATAGGAATGGTTCAAAGCATAGACAGTAGGAAGAGACAGTCTTCTTGTACTTAAGTCGGCAATGTGCCATTTGTATTTAATTCTGATGCAATTTCTGTGTTTCATCGTCAATAAGAAGGTCCAAGGGATACAGTAAACCTGGAGTGAAGCATCGGAATCTATAAATAGTGTCACAGGAATGGTTCAAAACATAGACAGTAAGAAAATTCAGTCGTCTTGTACTTAAGTCGGCATTGTGCATTTTCTATTTAATTCAGTTGCAATTTCTGTGTTTCATCGACAATAAGAAGGTCCAAGGGATACAGTAAACCTGGAGTTAAGCATCGGAATCTATAACTAGTGTCAGAGGAATGGTTCAAAACATAGACAGCAAGATGAGTCAGTCTTCGAGTACTTAAGTCGGCATTTTTCCCTTTGTATTTAATTCCGATGCAATTTCTGTGTTTCATCGTCAATAAGAAGGTCCAAGGGATACAGTAAAACTGAAGTCAAGCATCGTCATCTATAACTAGTGTCACAGGAATGGTTCAAATCATAGCCAGTAAGAAGAGTCAGTCTTCTTGTACTTAAGAAGGCTTTGTGGCGTTTCTATTTAACACCGATGCAATTTCTGTGTTTCATCGTCAATAAAAAGGTCAGAGGGATACAGTAAACCTGAATTGAAGCATCGGGATCTATAACTAGTGTCACAGGAATGGTTGAAATCATAGTCAGTAAGAAGAGTCAGTCTTCTTGTACTTATGTCGGCATTGTGCCTTTTGTATTTAATTCCGATGCAATTTCTGTGTTTCATCGTCAATGAGAAGGTACAAGGGATACAGTAAAACTGGAGTGAAGCATCGGAATCTATGACTAGTGCCAATGGAATGGTTCAAAACATAGACAGTAAGAAGAGTCAGTCTTCTTGTTCTTAATTCGGCATTTTGCCCTTTGGATTTAATTCTGATGCAATTTCTGTATTTCATCGACAATAAGAAGGTCCAAGGGATACAGTAAAACTGAAGAAAAGCATCGTAATCTATAACTAGTGTCACAGGAATGGTTCAAATCATAGCCAGTAAGAAGAGTCAGTCTTCTTGTACTTAAGAAGGCTTTGTGGCGTTTCTATTTAACACCGATTTAATTTCTGTGTTTCAGCGTCAATAAGAAGGTCAGAGGGATACAGTAAACCTGAATTGAAGCATCGGGATCTATAACTAGTGTCACAGGAATGGTTCAAATCATAGTCAGTAAGAAGAGTCAGTCTTCTTGTACTTATGTCGGCATTGTGCCTTTTGTATTTAATTCCGATGCAATTTCTGAGTTTCATCCTCAATAAGAGGGTCCAAGGGATACAGTAAACCTGAAGTGAAGCATCGGAACCTATAACTAGTGTCACTGGAATGGTTCAAAGCATAGACAGTAAGAAAAGTCAGTCGTCGTGTACTTAAGTCGGCATTTTGCCTTTTCTATTTAATTGCGATGCAATTTCTGTGTTTCATCGTAAATAAGAAGATCCAAGGAATACAGTAAATATCAAGTGAAGCATCGGAATCTATAACTAGTGTCACAGGAATGGTTCAAAACATAGTCAGTAAGAAGAGTCGGTCTTCATGTACTTAAGTCGGCATTGTGCCTTTTGTATTAAATACCGATGCAATTACTGTGTTTCATCGTCAATAATAAGGTCCAAGGGATACAGTAAACCTGAAGTGAAGCACGGGAATCTATAACTAGTGTCACAGGAATGGTTCAATACATAGACAGTAGGTAGAGCCAGTCTTTTTGTACTTAAGTCGGATTGTGCCTTTTGTATTTAATTCCGATGCCATTTCTGTGTTTCGTCGTCAATAAGAACGTCAGAGGGATACAGTAAACCTGAAGTGAAACATCGGAATCCATAGCTAGTGGCACCGGAAAGGTTCAAAATATAGTCTGTAAGAAGAGACAGTCTTCTTGTCCTTAAGTCGGCATTGTGCCTTTTCTATTTAATTCCGATGCAATTTCTGTGTTTCATCGTCAATGAGAAGGTACAAGGGATACAGTAAAACTGGAGTGAAGCATCGGAATCTATGACTAGTGTCAATGGAATGGTTCAAAACATAGACAGTAAGAAGAGTCTGTCTTCTTGTTCTTAATTCGGCATTGTGCCTTTTGTATTTAATTCTGATGCAATTTCTGTGTTTCATCGTCAATAAGAAGGTCCAAGGGAAACAGTAAACCTGAAGTGAAGCATCGGAATATATAACTAGTGTCACAGGAATGGTTCAAAACATAGTCAGTAATAAGAGTCAGTCTTCTTGTACTTAAGTCGGCATTGTGCTTTTTCTATTTAATTCAGTTGCAATTTCTGTGTTTCATCGTCAATAAGAAGGTCCAAGGGATACAGTAAACCTGGAGTGAAGCTTCGGAATTTATAACTAGTATCACAGGAATGGTTCAAAAAAGAGACAGTAAGAAGAGTCAGTCCTCTTGTACTTAAGTCGACATTGTGCCTTTTCTATTTATTTACGATGCAATTTCTATGTTTCATCGTCAAAAAGAAGGTCAGAGGGATACAATAAACCTGAAGTGACGCATCGGAATCTATAACTAGTGTCACAGGAATGGTTCAATACATAGTCAGTAAGAACAGTCCGTCTTCTTGTCCCTAAGTCGGCATTGTAACTTTTTTATTTAATTCCGATATAATTTCTTTGTTTCATCGACAATAAGAAGGTCCAAGGGATACAGTAAACCTGGAGTGAAGTATCGGATTCTGTAACTAGTGTCACAGGAATGGTTCAAAACATAGACAGTAAGAAGAGTCATTCTTCTTGTACTTAAGTCGGCATTGTGCCTTTTCTAATTACTTCCGATGCAATTTCTGTGTTTCATCGTCAATGAGAAGGTACAAGGGATACAGTAAAACTGGAGTGAAGCATCGGAATCTATGACTAGTGCCAATGGAATGGTTCAAAACATAGACAGTAAGAAGAGTCAGTCTCCTTGTTCTTAATTCGGCATTTTGCCCTTTGTATTTAATTCCGATGCAATTTCTGTGTTTCATCGACAATAAGAAGGTCCAAGGGATACAGTAAAACTGAAGTAAGCATCGTAATCTATAACTAGTGTCACAGGAATGCTTCAAATCATAGCCAGTAAGAAGAGTCAGTCTTCTTGTACTTAAGAAGGCTTTGTGTCGTTTCTATTTAACACCGATGCAATTTCTGTGTTTCATCGTCAATAAGAAGGTCAGAGGGATACAGTAAACCTGAATTGAAGCATCGGGATCTATAACTAGTGTCACAGGAATGGTTCAAATCATAGTCAGTAAGAAGAGTCAGTCTTCTTGTAGTTATGTCGGCATTGTGCCTTTTGTATTTAATTCCGATGTAATTTCTGAGTTTCATCGTCAATAAGAGGGTCCAAGGGATACAGTAAACCTGAAGTGAAGCATCGGAACCTATAACAAGTGTCACAGGAATGGTTCAAAGCATAGACAGTAAGAAAAGTCAGTCGTCGTGTACTTAAGTCGGCATTTTGCCTTTTCTATTTAATTCCGATGCAATTTCTGTGTTTCATCGCAAATAAGAAGATCCAAGGGATCCAGTAAACCTCAAGTGAAGCATCGGAATCTATAACTAGTGTCACAGGAATGGTTCAAAACATAGTCAGTAAGAAGAGTCGGTCTTCATGTACTTAAGTCGGCATTGTGCCATTTGTATTAAATACCGATGCAATATCTGTGTTTCATCGTCAATAATAAGGTCCAAGGGATACAGTAAACCTGGAGTGAAGCATCGGAATCTATAACTAGTGTCAATGGAACGGTTCAAAACATAGACAATAAGAAGAGTCAGTCTTCTTGTCCTTAAGTCGGCATTGTGCCTTTTGTATTTAATTCCGTTGCAATTTCTGTGTTTCATCGTCAATAAGAATGTCCAAGGGTACAGTAAACCTGAAGTGAAACATCGGAATCTATAACTAGTGTCACAGGAATGGTTCAAAACATAGTCAGTAAGAAGAGTCAGTCTTCTTGTCCTTAAGTTGGCATTGTCCCTTTTGTATTTAATTCCGATGCAATTTCTGTGTGTCATCGGCAATAAGGTCAGAGGAATACAGTAAAACTGAAGTGAAGCATCGAAATCCAAAACTAGTGTCACAGGAATGGTTCAAAACGTAGACAGTAGGAAGAGTCAGTCCTCTTGTACTTAAGTCCGCATTGTGCCTTTTGTACTTAATTCCGATGCAATTTCTGTGTTTCATCGTCAATAAGAAGGTCCAAGGTATACAGTAAACCAGAAGTGAAGCATCGGAATACATAACTAGTGTCACAGGAATGGGTCAAAACATAGTCAGTAAGAAGAATCCGTCTTCTTGTACTTATGTCGGCATCGTGCCTTTTCTATTTAATTCCGATGCAATTTCTGTGTTTCATCGTCAATAAGAAGGTCCAAGGGATATAGTGAACTTGGAGTGAAGCATCGTAATCTATAACTAGTGTCACAGGAATGGTTCAAAAAATAGACAGTAAGAAGTGTCAGTCTTCTTGTACTTAAGTCGACATTGTGCCTTTTCTATTTAATTTCGATGCAATTTCAGTGTTTCATCGTCAATAAGAAGGTCAGAGGGATACAATAAACCTGAAGTGAAGCATCGAAATCTATAACTAGTGTCACAGGAATGGTTCAAAACATTGTCAGTAAGAACAGTCAGTCTTCTTGTAAAGTCGGCATTGTGCCTTTTGTATTTAATTCCGTTGCAATTTCTGTGTTTCATCGTCAATACGAAGGTCCAAGGCATACAGTAAACCTGGAGTGTAGCATCGGAATCTATAACTAGTGTCACAGGAATGGTTCAAAACATAGACAGTAAGAAGAGTCACTCTTCGCGTACTTAAGTCGGCATTGTGCCTTTTGTATTTAATTCCGATGCAATTTCTGTGTTTCATCGTCAATAAGAAGGTCCAAGGGATACAGTAATCCTGAAGTGAAGCACAGAATCTATAACTAGTGTGACAGAAATGGTTCAAAACATAGTCAGTATGAAGAGTCAGTCTTCTTGTACTTAAGTCTTCATTGTGCCTTTTCTATTTAATTCCAATGCAATTTCTGTGTTTCATCGTCAATAAGTAGGTCAGAGGGATACGGTAAACCTGAAGCGAAGCATCGGAATTTATAGCTAGTGTCACAGGAATGGTTCAAATCATAGTCAGTAAGAAGAGTAAGTCTTCTTGTCCTTAAGTTGGCATTGTGCCTTTCGTATTTCATTCCGATGCAATATCTGTGTTTCATCGTCACTAAGAAGGTCCAAGGGTTACAGTAAACCTGGAGTGAAGCATCGGAATCAATAACTAGTGTCACAGGAATGGTTCAAATCATAGACAGTAAGGAGAGTCAGTCTTCTTGTACTTAAGTCGGCATTGTGCCTTTTTTATTTAATTCCGATGCAAATTCTGTGTATCATCGTCAATAAGAAGGTCCACGGAATACTGTAATCCTCAAGTGAAGCATCGGAATCTATAACTAGTGTCACAGGAATTGTTCAAAACATAGTCAGTACTACGAGTCGGTCTTCATGTACTTAAGTCTGCATTGTGCCTTTTGTATTTAATTTCGATGCAATTTCGGTGTTTCATCGTCAATAAGAAGGTCCAAGGGATACAGTAAACCTGAAGTGAAGCAGTGGAATCTATAACTAGTGTCACAGGAATGGTTCAAACATAGACAGTAGGAAGAGTCAGCCTTCTTGTACTTAAGTCGGCAATGTGCCTTTTGTATTTAATTCCGATGCAATTTCTGTGTTTCATCGTCAATAAGAAGGTCCAAGGGATATAGTATACCTGATGTGAAGCATCGAAATCTATAAATAGTGTTACAGGAATGGTTCCAAACATAGACAGTATGAAGAGTCAGTCTTCTTGTACTTAAGTCGGCATTGTGCCTTTTGTATTAAATTCCGATGCAATGTCTGTGTATCATCGTCAATAAGAAGGTCAGAGGGATACAGTAAACCTGAAGTGAAGCATCAGAATCTATAACTAGTGTCACAGGAATGGTTCAAAACATAGACAGTAAGAAAAGTCAGTCGTCTTGTACTTAAGTCGGCATTGTGCATTTTCTATTTAATTCAGTTGCAATTTCTGTGTTGCATCGACAATAAGAAGGTCCAAGGGATACAGTAAACCTGGAGTTAAGCATCGGAATCTATAACTAGTGTCACAGGAATGGTTCTAAACATAGACAGTAAGAAGAGTCAGTCTTCTTGTACTTATGTCGGCATTGTGCCTTTTGTATTTAATTCCGATGCCATTTCTGTGTTTCGTCATCAATAAGAACGTCAGAGGGATACAGTAAACCTGAAGTGAAGCATCGGAATCCATAGCTAGTGTCACCGGAAAGGTTCAAAACATAGTCTGTAAGAAGAGTCACTCGTTTTGTACTTAATTCGGCATTGTGCATTTTGTGTTTAATTCCGATTCAATTTCTGTGTTTCATCGTCAATAAGACGGTCAGAGGGATACAGTAAACCTGAAGTGAAGCATCGGAATCTATAACTAGTGTCACAGGAATGGTTCAAAACATAGACAGTAGATGAGTCAGTCTTCTTGTCCTTAAGTCGGCATTGTGCTTTTTGTATTTAATTCCGATGAATTTTCTGTGTATCATCGTCAATTAGAAGCACCAAGGGATACAGTAAACCTGGAGTGAAGCATCGGAATCTATAACTAGTATCACAGGAATGGTTCAAAACATAGAGGGTAAGAAGAGTCAGTCTTCTTGTACTTAAGTCGACATTGTGCCTTTTCTATATATTTACGATGCAATTTCTGTGTTTCATCGTCAATAAGAAGGTCAGAGGGATACAATAAACCTGAAGTGAAGCATCGGAATCTATAACTAGTGTCACATGAATGGTTCAATACATAGTCAGTAAGAACAGTCAGTCTTCTTGTCCCTAAGTCGGCATTGTGACTTTTTTATTTAATTCCGATGTAATTTCTGTGTTTCATCGTCAATAAGAAGGTCAAAGGGATACAGTAAACCTGGAGTGTAGCATCGGAATCTATAACTAGTATCACAGGAATGGTTCAAAACATAGACAGTAAGAAGAGTCAGTCTCCTTGTACTTAAGTCGACATTGTGCCTATTCTATATATTTACGATGCAATTTCTGTGTTTCATCGTCAATAAGAAGGTCAGAGGGATACAATAAACCTGAAGTGAAGCATCGGAATCTATAACTAGTGTCACAGGAATGGTTCAATACATAGTCAGTAAGAACAGTCAGTCTTCTTGTCCCTAAGTCGGCATTGTGCCTTTTTTATTTAATTCCGATGTAATTTCTGTGTTTCATCGTCAATAAGAAGGTCAAAGGGATACAGTAAACCTGGAGTGTAGCATCGGAATCTATAACTAGTATCACAGGAATGGTTCAAAACATAGACAGTAAGAAGAGTCAGTCTCCTTGTACTTAAGTCGACATTGTGCCTTTTCTATATATTTACGATGCAATTTCTGTGTTTCATCGTCAATAAGCAAGTCAGAGGGATACAATAAACCTGAAGTCAAGAATCGGAATCTATAACTAGTGTCACAGGAATGGTTCAAAACATAGACAGTAAGAAGTGTCAGTCTTCTTGTCCTTAAGTCGGCATTGTGCCTTTTGTATTTAATTCCGATGCAATTTCTGTGTTTCATCGTCAATAAGAATGTCCAAGGGAACAGTAAACGTGAAGTGAAGCATCGGAATCTATAACTAGTGTCACAGGAATGGTTCAAAACATAGTCAGTAAGAGGAGTCAGTCTTCTTGTCCTTAAGTTGGCATTGTCCCTTTTGTATTTAGTTCCGATGCAATTTCTGTGTTTCATCGGCAATAAGTTCAGAGGGATATAGTAAAACTGAAGTGAAGCATCGGAATCTATAACTAGTGTCACAGGAATGGTTCAAAACATAGGCAGTAGGAAGAGTCAGTCTTCTTGTACTTAAGTCGGCAATGTGCCTTTTCTATTTAATTCTGATGCAATTTCAGTGTTTCATCGTCAATAAGAAGGTCCAAGGGATACAGTAAACCTGAAGTGAAGCATCGGGATCTATAACTAGTGTCACAGGAATGGTTCAAAACATAGTCAGTAAAAAGAGTACGTCGTTTTGTACTTAATTCGGCATTGTGCCTTTTGTGTTTAATTCCGATGCAATATCTGTGTTTCATCGTCAATAAGAAGGTCCAAGGGATACAGTAAACCTAAAGTGAAGCATCGGAATCTATAACTAGTGTCACAGGAATGGTTCAAAACATAGACAGTAAGATGAGTCAGTCTTCTTGTACTTAAGTCGGCATTGTGCCTTTTGTGTTTCATTCCGATGCAATTTCTGTGTTTCATCGTCAGTAAGAAGGTCCAAGGGATACAGTAAACCTCAAGTGAAGCATCGGAATCCATAACTAGTATCACAGGAATGGTTCGAAACATAGTCAGTAGGAAGTGTCGGTCTTCATGTACTTAAGTCGGCATTGTGCCTTTTGTATTTAATTCCGATGCAATTTCTGTGTTTCATCGGCAACAAAGTCAGAGGGATAAGTAAACCTGAAGTGAAGCATCGGAATCTATAACTAGTGTCACAGGAATGGTTCAAAACGTAGACAGTAAGAAGAGGCAGTCTTCTTGTACTTAAGTCTTCATTGTGCCTTTTCTATTTAATTCCGATGCAATTTCTGTGTTTCATCGTCAATAGGAAGGTCCAAGGTATACAGTAAAACTGAAGCGAAACATCGGAACCTATAACTAGTGTCACAGGAATGGTTCAAAACATAGTCAGTAATAAGAGTCAGTCTTCTTGTACTTAAGTCGGCATTGTGCTTTTTCTATTTAATTCAGTGGCAATTTCTGTGTTTCATCGACAATAAGAAGGTCCAAGGGATAGAGTAAACCTGGAGTTAAGATTCGGAATCTAGAACTAGTGTCACAGGAATGGTTCAAAACATAGACAGTAAGAAGAGTCAGTCTCCTTGTACTTAAGTCGACATTGTGCCTTTTCTATTTATTTCCGATGCAATTTCTGTGTTTCATCGTCAATAAGAAGGTCAGAGGGATACAATAAACCTGAAGTGAAGCATCGGAATCTATAACTAGTGTCCCAGGAATGGTTCAAAACATAGTCAGTAAGAACAGTCAGTCTTCCTGTCCCTAAGTCGGCATTGTGCTTTTTTATTTAATTCCGATGCAATTTCTGTGTTTCATCGTCAATAAGAAGGTCCAAGGGATACAGTAAACCTGAAGTGAAGCATCGGAATCTATAACTAGTGTCACAGGAATGGTTCAAAACATAGGCAGTAGGAAGAGTCAGTCTTCTTGTACTTAAGTCGGCAATGTGCCTTTTCTATTTAATTCTGATGCAATTTCAGTGTTTCATCGTCAATAAGAAGGTAAGAGGGATACAGTAAACCTGAAGTAAAGCATCCAAATCTATAACTAGTGTCAGAGGAATGGTTCAAAACATAGACAGGAGGAAGAGTCAGTCTTCGTGTACTTAAGTCGGCATTTTGCCCATTGTATTTAATTCCGATGCAATTTCTGTGTTTCATCTTCAATAAGAAGGTAGAAGGGATACAGTAAAACTGAAGTCAAGCATCGTAATCTATAACTAGTGTCACAGGAATGGTTCAAATCATAGCCAGTAAGAAGAGTCAGTCTTCTTGTACTTAAGTAGACATTGTGCCTTTTGTATTTAATTCCGATGCAATTTCTGTGTTTCATCGTCAATAAGAATGTCCAAGGGAACAGTAAACGTGAAGTGAAGCATCGGAATCTATAACTAGTGTCACAGGAATGGTTCAAAACATAGTCAGTAAGAGGAGTCAGTCTTCTTGTCCTTAAGTTGGCATTGTCCCTTTTGTATTTAGTTCCGATGCAATTTCTGTGTTTCATCGGCAATAAGTTCAGAGGGATATAGTAAAACTGAAGTGAAGCATCGGAATCTATAACTAGTGTCACAGGAATGGTTCAAAACATAGGCAGTAAGAGGAGTCAGTCTTCTTGTCCTTAAGTTGGCATTGTCCCTTTTGTATTTAGTTCCGATGCAATTTCTGTGTTTCATCGGCAATAAGTTCAGAGGGATATAGTAAAACTGAAGTGAAGCATCGGAATCTATAACTAGTGTCACAGGAATGGTTCAAAACATAGGCAGTAGGAAGAGTCAGTCTTCTTGTACTTAAGTCGGCAATGTGCCTTTTCTATTTAATTCTGATGCAATTTCAGTGTTTCATCGTCAATAAGAAGGTCCAAGGGATACAGTAAACCTGAAGTGAAGCATCGGGATCTATAACTAGTGTCACAGGAATGGTTCAAAACATAGTCAGTAAAAAGAGTACGTCGTTTTGTACTTAATTCGGCATTGTGCCTTTTGTGTTTAATTCCGATGCAATATCTGTGTTTCATCGTCAATAAGAAGGTCCAAGGGATACAGTAAACCTAAAGTGAAGCATCGGAATCTATAACTAGTGTCACAGGAATGGTTCAAAACATAGACAGTAAGATGAGTCAGTCTTCTTGTACTTAAGTCGGCATTGTGCCTTTTGTGTTTCATTCCGATGCAATTTCTGTGTTTCATCGTCAGTAAGAAGGTCCAAGGGATACAGTAAACCTCAAGTGAAGCATCGGAATCCATAACTAGTATCACAGGAATGGTTCGAAACATAGTCAGTAGGAAGTGTCGGTCTTCATGTACTTAAGTCGGCATTGTGCCTTTTGTATTTAATTCCGATGCAATTTCTGTGTTTCATCGGCAACAAAGTCAGAGGGATAAGTAAACCTGAAGTGAAGCATCGGAATCTATAACTAGTGTCACAGGAATGGTTCAAAACGTAGACAGTAAGAAGAGGCAGTCTTCTTGTACTTAAGTCTTCATTGTGCCTTTTCTATTTAATTCCGATGCAATTTCTGTGTTTCATCGTCAATAGGAAGGTCCAAGGTATACAGTAAAACTGAAGCGAAACATCGGAACCTATAACTAGTGTCACAGGAATGGTTCAAAACATAGTCAGTAATAAGAGTCAGTCTTCTTGTACTTAAGTCGGCATTGTGCTTTTTCTATTTAATTCAGTGGCAATTTCTGTGTTTCATCGACAATAAGAAGGTCCAAGGGATAGAGTAAACCTGGAGTTAAGATTCGGAATCTAGAACTAGTGTCACAGGAATGGTTCAAAACATAGACAGTAAGAAGAGTCAGTCTCCTTGTACTTAAGTCGACATTGTGCCTTTTCTATTTATTTCCGATGCAATTTCTGTGTTTCATCGTCAATAAGAAGGTCAGAGGGATACAATAAACCTGAAGTGAAGCATCGGAATCTATAACTAGTGTCCCAGGAATGGTTCAAAACATAGTCAGTAAGAACAGTCAGTCTTCCTGTCCCTAAGTCGGCATTGTGCTTTTTTATTTAATTCCGATGCAATTTCTGTGTTTCATCGTCAATAAGAAGGTCCAAGGGATACAGTAAACCTGAAGTGAAGCATCGGAATCTATAACTAGTGTCACAGGAATGGTTCAAAACATAGGCAGTAGGAAGAGTCAGTCTTCTTGTACTTAAGTCGGCAATGTGCCTTTTCTATTTAATTCTGATGCAATTTCAGTGTTTCATCGTCAATAAGAAGGTAAGAGGGATACAGTAAACCTGAAGTAAAGCATCCAAATCTATAACTAGTGTCAGAGGAATGGTTCAAAACATAGACAGGAGGAAGAGTCAGTCTTCGTGTACTTAAGTCGGCATTTTGCCCATTGTATTTAATTCCGATGCAATTTCTGTGTTTCATCTTCAATAAGAAGGTAGAAGGGATACAGTAAAACTGAAGTCAAGCATCGTAATCTATAACTAGTGTCACAGGAATGGTTCAAATCATAGCCAGTAAGAAGAGTCAGTCTTCTTGTACTTAAGTAGACATTGTGCCTTTTGTATTTAATTCCGATGCAATTTCTGTGTTTCATCGTCAATAAGAATGTCCAAGGGAACAGTAAACGTGAAGTGAAGCATCGGAATCTATAACTAGTGTCACAGGAATGGTTCAAAACATAGTCAGTAAGAACAGTCAGTCTTCCTGTCCCTAAGTCGGCATTGTGCTTTTTTATTTAATTCCGATGCAATTTCTGTGTTTCATCGTCAATAGGAAGGTCCAAGGTATACAGTAAAACTGAAGCGAAACATCGGAACCTATAACTAGTGTCACAGGAATGGTTCAAAACATAGTCAGTAATAAGAGTCAGTCTTCTTGTACTTAAGTCGGCATTGTGCTTTTTCTATTTAATTCAGTGGCAATTTCTGTGTTTCATCGACAATAAGAAGGTCCAAGGGATAGAGTAAACCTGGAGTTAAGATTCGGAATCTAGAACTAGTGTCACAGGAATGGTTCAAAACATAGACAGTAAGAAGAGTCAGTCTCCTTGTACTTAAGTCGACATTGTGCCTTTTCTATTTATTTCCGATGCAATTTCTGTGTTTCATCGTCAATAAGAAGGTCAGAGGGATACAATAAACCTGAAGTGAAGCATCGGAATCTATAACTAGTGTCCCAGGAATGGTTCAAAACATAGTCAGTAAGAACAGTCAGTCTTCCTGTCCCTAAGTCGGCATTGTGCTTTTTTATTTAATTCCGATGCAATTTCTGTGTTTCATCGTCAATAAGAAGGTCCAAGGGATACAGTAAACCTGAAGTGAAGCATCGGAATCTATAACTAGTGTCACAGGAATGGTTCAAAACATAGGCAGTAGGAAGAGTCAGTCTTCTTGTACTTAAGTCGGCAATGTGCCTTTTCTATTTAATTCTGATGCAATTTCAGTGTTTCATCGTCAATAAGAAGGTAAGAGGGATACAGTAAACCTGAAGTAAAGCATCCAAATCTATAACTAGTGTCAGAGGAATGGTTCAAAACATAGACAGGAGGAAGAGTCAGTCTTCGTGTACTTAAGTCGGCATTTTGCCCATTGTATTTAATTCCGATGCAATTTCTGTGTTTCATCTTCAATAAGAAGGTAGAAGGGATACAGTAAAACTGAAGTCAAGCATCGTAATCTATAACTAGTGTCACAGGAATGGTTCAAATCATAGCCAGTAAGAAGAGTCAGTCTTCTTGTACTTAAGTAGACATTGTGCTTTTGTATTTAATTCCGATGCAATTTCTGTGTTTCATCGTCAATAAGAATGTCCAAGGGAACAGTAAACGTGAAGTGAAGCATCGGAATCTATAACTAGTGTCACAGGAATGGTTCAAAACATAGTCAGTAAGAGGAGTCAGTCTTCTTGTCCTTAAGTTGGCATTGTCCCTTTTGTATTTAGTTCCGATGCAATTTCTGTGTTTCATCGGCAATAAGTTCAGAGGGATATAGTAAAACTGAAGTGAAGCATCGGAATCTATAACTAGTGTCACAGGAATGGTTCAAAACATAGGCAGTAAGAGGAGTCAGTCTTCTTGTCCTTAAGTTGGCATTGTCCCTTTTGTATTTAGTTCCGATGCAATTTCTGTGTTTCATCGGCAATAAGTTCAGAGGGATATAGTAAAACTGAAGTGAAGCATCGGAATCTATAACTAGTGTCACAGGAATGGTTCAAAACATAGGCAGTAGGAAGAGTCAGTCTTCTTGTACTTAAGTCGGCAATGTGCCTTTTCTATTTAATTCTGATGCAATTTCAGTGTTTCATCGTCAATAAGAAGGTCCAAGGGATACAGTAAACCTGAAGTGAAGCATCGGGATCTATAACTAGTGTCACAGGAATGGTTCAAAACATAGTCAGTAAAAAGAGTACGTCGTTTTGTACTTAATTCGGCATTGTGCCTTTTGTGTTTAATTCCGATGCAATATCTGTGTTTCATCGTCAATAAGAAGGTCCAAGGGATACAGTAAACCTAAAGTGAAGCATCGGAATCTATAACTAGTGTCACAGGAATGGTTCAAAACATAGACAGTAAGATGAGTCAGTCTTCTTGTACTTAAGTCGGCATTGTGCCTTTTGTGTTTCATTCCGATGCAATTTCTGTGTTTCATCGTCAGTAAGAAGGTCCAAGGGATACAGTAAACCTCAAGTGAAGCATCGGAATCCATAACTAGTATCACAGGAATGGTTCGAAACATAGTCAGTAGGAAGTGTCGGTCTTCATGTACTTAAGTCGGCATTGTGCCTTTTGTATTTAATTCCGATGCAATTTCTGTGTTTCATCGGCAACAAAGTCAGAGGGATAAGTAAACCTGAAGTGAAGCATCGGAATCTATAACTAGTGTCACAGGAATGGTTCAAAACGTAGACAGTAAGAAGAGGCAGTCTTCTTGTACTTAAGTCTTCATTGTGCCTTTTCTATTTAATTCCGATGCAATTTCTGTGTTTCATCGTCAATAGGAAGGTCCAAGGTATACAGTAAAACTGAAGCGAAACATCGGAACCTATAACTAGTGTCACAGGAATGGTTCAAAACATAGTCAGTAATAAGAGTCAGTCTTCTTGTACTTAAGTCGGCATTGTGCTTTTTCTATTTAATTCAGTGGCAATTTCTGTGTTTCATCGACAATAAGAAGGTCCAAGGGATAGAGTAAACCTGGAGTTAAGATTCGGAATCTAGAACTAGTGTCACAGGAATGGTTCAAAACATAGACAGTAAGAAGAGTCAGTCTCCTTGTACTTAAGTCGACATTGTGCCTTTTCTATTTATTTCCGATGCAATTTCTGTGTTTCATCGGCAATAAGAAGGTCAGAGGGATACAATAAACCTGAAGTGAAGCATCGGAATCTATAACTAGTGTCCCAGGAATGGTTCAAAACATAGTCAGTAAGAACAGTCAGTCTTCCTGTCCCTAAGTCGGCATTGTGCTTTTTTATTTAATTCCGATGCAATTTCTGTGTTTCATCGTCAATAAGAAGGTCCAAGGGATACAGTAAACCTGAAGTGAAGCATCGGAATCTATAACTAGTGTCACAGGAATGGTTCAAAACATAGGCAGTAGGAAGAGTCAGTCTTCTTGTACTTAAGTCGGCAATGTGCCTTTTCTATTTAATTCTGATGCAATTTCAGTGTTTCATCGTCAATAAGAAGGTAAGAGGGATACAGTAAACCTGAAGTAAAGCATCCAAATCTATAACTAGTGTCAGAGGAATGGTTCAAAACATAGACAGGAGGAAGAGTCAGTCTTCGTGTACTTAAGTCGGCATTTTGCCCATTGTATTTAATTCCGATGCAATTTCTGTGTTTCATCTTCAATAAGAAGGTAGAAGGGATACAGTAAAACTGAAGTCAAGCATCGTAATCTATAACTAGTGTCACAGGAATGGTTCAAATCATAGCCAGTAAGAAGAGTCAGTCTTCTTGTACTTAAGTAGACATTGTGGCGTTTCTGTTTAATTCCGATGCAAATTCTGTGTTTCATCGTCAATAAGAAGGTCAGAGGGATACAGTAAACCTGAAGTGAAGCATCGGGACCTATAACTAGGGTCACAGGAATGGTTCAAATCATAGTCAGTAAGAAGAGTCAGTCTTCTTGTACTTATGTCGGCATTGTGCCTTTTGTATTTAATTCCGATGCAATTTCTGAGTTTCATCGTCAATCAGAGGGTCCAAGGGATACAGTAAACCTGAAGTGAAGCATCGGAACCTATAACTAGTGTCACAGGAATGGTTCAAAGCATAGACAGTAAGAAAAGTCAGTCGTCTTGTACTTAAGTCGGCATTGTGCCTTTTCTATTTAATTCCGATGCAATTTCTGTGTTTCATCGTAAATAAGAAGATACAAGGGATACAGTAAACCTCAAGTGAAGCATCAGAATCTATAACTAGTGTCACAGGTATGGTTCAGAACATAGTCAGTAGGAAGAGTCGGTCTTCATGTACTTAAGTCGGCATTGTGCCTTTTGTATTAAATACCGATGCAATTTCTGTGTTTCATCGTCAATAATAAGGTCCAAGGGAAACAGTAAACCTGAAGTGAAGCATCGGAATCTATAACTAGTGTCACAGGAATGGTTCAATACATAGACAGTCGGAAGAGTCAGTCTTTTTGTACTTAAGTCGGCATTGTGCCTTTTGTATTTAATTCCGATGCCATTTCTGTGTTTCGTCGTCAATACGAACGTCAGAGGGATACACTAAACCTGAAGTGAAGCATCGGAATCCATAGCTAGTGTCACCGGAAAGGTTCAAAACATAGTCAGTAAGAAGAGTCAGTCTTCTTGTCCTTAAGTCGGCATTGTGCCTTTTGTATTTAATTCCGATGAATTTTCTGTGTTTCATCGTCAATAAGAAGGTCCAAAAGATACAGTAAACCTGGAGTGAAGTATCGGATTCTATAACTAGTGTCACAGGAATGGTTCAAAACATAGACAGTAAGAAGAGTCAGTCCTCTTGTACTTAAGTCCGCATTGTGATTTTTGTATTTAATTCCGATGCAATTTATGTGTTTCGTCGTCTATAAGAAGGTCCATGGATTACAGTAAACCTGAAGTGAAGCATCGGAATCTATAACTAGTGTCACAGGAATGGTTCAAAACATAGACAGTAAGAAGAGTCAGTCTTCTCGTTCTTAACTCGGCATTGTGCCTTATGTATTTAATTCCGATGCAATTTCTGTGTTTCATCGTCAACAAGAAGGTCAGAGGGGTACAGTAAACCTGAAGTGAAGCATCGCAATCTATAACGAGTGTCACAGGAATGGTTCAAAACATAGTCAGTAAGAAGAGTCAGTCTTCTTGTACTTATGTCGGCATTGTGCCTTTCGTATTTAATTCCGATGCAATTTTTGTGTTTCATCGTCAATATGAAGGTCAGAGGGATACAGTATACCTGAAGTGAAGCATCGGAATCTATAACTAGAGTCACAGGAATGGTTCAAATCATAGACATTAAGAGGGGTCCGTTTCTTGCACTTAAGTCGGCATTGTGCCTTTTGTATTTAATTCCGATGCAATTTCTGTGTTTCATCGTCAATAAGAAGGTCCAAGGGATGCAGTAAAACTGAAGTCAAGCATCGGAATCTATAACTAGTGTCACAGGAACGGTTATAAACATAGCCAGTAAGAGGAGTCAGTCTTCTTGTACTTAAGTAGGCATTGTGGCGTTTCTATTTAATTCCGATGCAATTTCTGTGTTTCATCGGCAATAAGAAGGTCAGAGGGATACAGTAAACCTGAAGTGAAGCATCGGGATCTATAACTAGTGTCACAGGAATGGTTCAAAACATAGACAGTATGAAAAGTCAGTCGTACTTAAGTCGGCATTGTGCCTTTTCTATTTAATTCCGATGCAATTTCTGTGTTTCATCGTCAATAAGAAGGTCAGAGGGATACAGTAAACCTGAAGTCAAGCATCCGAATCTATAACTAGTGTCACAGGAATGGTTCAAAGCAAAGTCAGTAAAAAGAGTCAGTCTTCTTTTACTTAAGTCGGCATTGTGCCCTTTGTATTTAATTCCGATGCAATTTTTGTGGTTCATCGTCAATAAGAAGGTCAGAGGTGTACAGTTAACCTGAAGTGAAGCATCGGAATCTATGACTAGTGTCACAGGAATAATTCAAAGCATTGTCAGTAAGAAGAGTCAGTCTTCTTATACTTAAGTCGGCATTGTGCATTTTGTGTTTAATTCCGAAGCAATTTCTGTGTTTCATCGTCAATAAGACGGTCCAAGGGATACAGTAAACCTGAAGTGAAGCATCGGAATCTATAACTAGTGTCACAGGAATGGTTCAAAACATAGACAGTAAGATGAGTCAGTTTTCTTGTACTTAAGTCGACATTGTGATTTTTGTGTTTAATTCGGATGCCATTTCTGTGTTTCATCCTCAACAAGAAAGTCAGAGGGATACAGTAAACCCGAAGTGAAGCATCAGAATCTATGACTAGTGTCACAGGAATGGTTCAAAACATAGACAGTAAGATGAGTCAGTCTTCTTGTACTTAAGTCGGCATTGTGCCTTTTGTGTTTCATTCCGATGCAATTTCTGTGTTTCATCGTCAGTAAGAAGGTCCAAGGGATACAGTAAACCTCAAGTGAAGCATCGGAATCCATAACTAGTATCACAGGAATGGTTCGAAACATAGTCAGTAGGAAGTGTCGGTCTTCATGTACTTAAGTCGGCATTGTGCCTTTTGTATTTAAGTCCGATGCAATTTCTGTGTTTCATCGGCAACAAAGTCAGAGGGATAAGTAAACCTGAAGTGAAGCATCGGAATCTATAACTAGTGTCACAGGAATGGTTCAAAACATAGACAGTAAGAAGAGGCAGTCTTCTTGTACTTAAGTCTTCATTGCGCCTTTTCTATTTAATTCCGATGCAATTTCTGTGTTTCATCGTCAATAGGAAGGTCCAAGGTATACAGTAAAACTGAAGTGAAACATCGGAATCTATAACTAGTGTCACAGGAATGGTTCAAAACATAGTCAGTAATAAGAGTCAGTCTTCTTGTACTTAAGTCGGCAATGTGCCCTTTCTATTTAATTCAGTGGCAATTTCTGTGTTTCATCGACAATAAGAAGGTCCAAGGGATAGAGTAAACCTGGAGTTAAGATTCGGAATCTATAACTAGTGTCACAGGAATGGTTCAAAACATAGACAGTAAGAAGAGTCAGTCTCCTTGTACTTAAGTCGACATTGTGCCTTTTCTATTTATTTCCGATGCAATTTCTGTGTTTCATCGTCAATAAGAAGGTCAGAGGGATACAATAAACCTGAAGTGAAGCATCGGAATCTATAACTAGTGTCACAGGAATGGTTCAAAACATAGTCAGTAAGAACAGTCAGTCTTCCTGTCCCTAAGTCGGCATTGTGCTTTTTTATTTAATTCCGATGCAATTTCTGTGTTTCATCGTCAATAAGAAGGTCCAAGGGATACAGTAAACCTGAAGTGAAGCATCGGAATCTATAACTAGTGTCACAGGAATGTTTCAAAACATAGGCAGTAGGAAGAGTCAGTCTTCTTGTACTTAAGTCGGCAATGTGCCTTTTCTATTTAATTCTGATGCAATTTCAGTGTTTTATCGTCAATAAGAAGGTATGAGGGATACAGTAAACCTGAAGTAAAGCATCCAAATCTATAACTAGTGTCAGAGGAATGGTTCAAAACATAGACAGGAGGAAGAGTCAGTCTTCGTGTACTTAAGTCGGCATTTTGCCCATTGTATTTAATTCCGATGCAATTTCTGTGTTTCATCTTCAATAAGAAGGTCCAAGGGATACAGTAAAACTGAAGTCAAGCATCGTAATCTATAACTAGTGTCACAGGAATGGTTCAAATCATAGCCAGTAAGAAGAGTCAGTCTTCTTGTACTTAAGTAGACATTGTGGCGTTTCTGTTTAATTCCGATGCAAATTCTGTGTTTCATCGTCAATAAGAAGGTCAGAGGGATACAGTAAACCTGAAGTGATGCTTCGGGACCTATAACTAGGGTCACAGGAATGGTTCAAATCATAGTCAGTAAGAAGAGTCAGTCTTCTTGTACTTATGTCGGCATTGTGCCTTTTGTATTTAATTCCGATGCAATTTCTGAGTTTCATCGTCAATCAGAGGGTCCAAGGGATACAGTAAACCTGAAGTGAAGCATCGGAACCTATAACTAGTGTCACAGGAATGGTTCAAAGCATAGACAGTAAGAAAAGTCAGTCGTCTTGTACTTAAGTCGGCATTGTGCCTTTTCTATTTAATTCCGATGCAATTTCTGTGTTTCATCGTAAATAAGAAGATACAAGGGATACAGTAAACCTCAAGTGAAGCATCAGAATCTATAACTAGTGTCACAGGTATGGTTCAGAACATAGTCAGTAGGAAGAGTCGGTCTTCATGTACTTAAGTCGGCATTGTGCCTTTTGTATTAAATACCGATGCAATTTCTGTGTTTCATCGTCAATAATAAGGTCCAAGGGAAACAGTAAACCTGAAGTGAAGCATCGGAATCTATAACTAGTGTCACAGGAATGGTTCAATACATAGACAGTCGGAAGAGTCAGTCTTTTTGTACTTAAGTCGGCATTGTGCCTTTTGTATTTAATTCCGATGCCATTTCTGTGTTTCGTCGTCAATACGAACGTCAGAGGGATACACTAAACCTGAAGTGAAGCATCGGAATCCATAGCTAGTGTCACCGGAAAGGTTCAAAACATAGTCAGTAAGAAGAGTCAGTCTTCTTGTCCTTAAGTCGGCATTGTGCCTTTTGTATTTAATTCCGATGAATTTTCTGTGTTTCATCGTCAATAAGAAGGTCCAAAAGATACAGTAAACCTGGAGTGAAGTATCGGATTCTATAACTAGTGTCACAGGAATGGTTCAAAACATAGACAGTAAGAAGAGTCAGTCCTCTTGTACTTAAGTCCGCATTGTGATTTTTGTATTTAATTCCGATGCAATTTATGTGTTTCGTCGTCTATAAGAAGGTCCATGGATTACAGTAAACCTGAAGTGAAGCATCGGAATCTATAACTAGTGTCACAGGAATGGTTCAAAACATAGACAGTAAGAAGAGTCAGTCTTCTCGTTCTTAACTCGGCATTGTGCCTTATGTATTTAATTCCGATGCAATTTCTGTGTTTCATCGTCAACAAGAAGGTCAGAGGGGTACAGTAAACCTGAAGTGAAGCATCGCAATCTATAACGAGTGTCACAGGAATGGTTCAAAACATAGTCAGTAAGAAGAGTCAGTCTTCTTGTACTTATGTCGGCATTGTGCCTTTCGTATTTAATTCCGATGCAATTTTTGTGTTTCATCGTCAATATGAAGGTCAGAGGGATACAGTATACCTGAAGTGAAGCATCGGAATCTATAACTAGAGTCACAGGAATGGTTCAAATCATAGACATTAAGAGGGGTCCGTTTCTTGCACTTAAGTCGGCATTGTGCCTTTTGTATTTAATTCCGATGCAATTTCTGTGTTTCATCGTCAATAAGAAGGTCCAAGGGATGCAGTAAAACTGAAGTCAAGCATCGGAATCTATAACTAGTGTCACAGGAACGGTTATAAACATAGCCAGTAAGAGGAGTCAGTCTTCTTGTACTTAAGTAGGCATTGTGGCGTTTCTATTTAATTCCGATGCAATTTCTGTGTTTCATCGGCAATAAGAAGGTCAGAGGGATACAGTAAACCTGAAGTGAAGCATCGGGATCTATAACTAGTGTCACAGGAATGGTTCAAAACATAGACAGTATGAAAAGTCAGTCGTACTTAAGTCGGCATTGTGCCTTTTCTATTTAATTCCGATGCAATTTCTGTGTTTCATCGTCAATAAGAAGGTCAGAGGGATACAGTAAACCTGAAGTCAAGCATCCGAATCTATAACTAGTGTCACAGGAATGGTTCAAAGCA
This sequence comes from Schistocerca piceifrons, assembly GCF_021461385.2. NCBI lineage: Eukaryota > Metazoa > Arthropoda > Insecta > Orthoptera > Acrididae > Schistocerca > Schistocerca piceifrons. Next base: position 160,521 of record NW_025728114.1, on the reverse strand, counting down.
AAGTCAGTAAAAAGAGTCAGTCTTCTTTTACTTAAGTCGGCATTGTGCCCTTTGTATTTAATTCCGATGCAATTTTTGTGGTTCATCGTCAATAAGAAGGTCAGAGGTGTACAGTTAACCTGAAGTGAAGCATCGGAATCTATGACTAGTGTCACAGGAATAATTCAAAGCATTGTCAGTAAGAAGAGTCAGTCTTCTTATACTTAAGTCGGCATTGTGCATTTTGTGTTTAATTCCGAAGCAATTTCTGTGTTTCATCGTCAATAAGACGGTCCAAGGGATACAGTAAACCTGAAGTGAAGCATCGGAATCTATAACTAGTGTCACAGGAATGGTTCAAAACATAGACAGTAAGATGAGTCAGTTTTCTTGTACTTAAGTCGGCATTGTGATTTTTGTGTTTAATTCGGATGCCATTTCTGTGTTTCATCCTCAACAAGAAAGTCAGAGGGATACAGTAAACCCGAAGTGAAGCATCAGAATCTATGACTAGTGTCACAGGAATGGTTCAAAACATAGACAGTAAGATGAGTCAGTCTTCTTGTACTTAAGTCGGCATTGTGCCTTTTGTGTTTCATTCCGATGCAATTTCTGTGTTTCATCGTCAGTAAGAAGGTCCAAGGGATACAGTAAACCTCAAGTGAAGCATCGGAATCCATAACTAGTATCACAGGAATGGTTCGAAACATAGTCAGTAGGAAGTGTCGGTCTTCATGTACTTAAGTCGGCATTGTGCCTTTTGTATTTAAGTCCGATGCAATTTCTGTGTTTCATCGGCAACAAAGTCAGAGGGATAAGTAAACCTGAAGTGAAGCATCGGAATCTATAACTAGTGTCACAGGAATGGTTCAAAACATAGACAGTAAGAAGAGGCAGTCTTCTTGTACTTAAGTCTTCATTGCGCCTTTTCTATTTAATTCCGATGCAATTTCTGTGTTTCATCGTCAATAGGAAGGTCCAAGGTATACAGTAAAACTGAAGTGAAACATCGGAATCTATAACTAGTGTCACAGGAATGGTTCAAAACATAGTCAGTAATAAGAGTCAGTCTTCTTGTACTTAAGTCGGCAATGTGCCCTTTCTATTTAATTCAGTGGCAATTTCTGTGTTTCATCGACAATAAGAAGGTCCAAGGGATAGAGTAAACCTGGAGTTAAGATTCGGAATCTATAACTAGTGTCACAGGAATGGTTCAAAACATAGACAGTAAGAAGAGTCAGTCTCCTTGTACTTAAGTCGACATTGTGCCTTTTCTATTTATTTCCGATGCAATTTCTGTGTTTCATCGTCAATAAGAAGGTCAGAGGGATACAATAAACCTGAAGTGAAGCATCGGAATCTATAACTAGTGTCACAGGAATGGTTCAAAACATAGTCAGTAAGAACAGTCAGTCTTCCTGTCCCTAAGTCGGCATTGTGCTTTTTTATTTAATTCCGATGCAATTTCTGTGTTTCATCGTCAATAAGAAGGTCCAAGGGATACAGTAAACCTGAAGTGAAGCATCGGAATCTATAACTAGTGTCACAGGAATGTTTCAAAACATAGGCAGTAGGAAGAGTCAGTCTTCTTGTACTTAAGTCGGCAATGTGCCTTTTCTATTTAATTCTGATGCAATTTCAGTGTTTTATCGTCAATAAGAAGGTATGAGGGATACAGTAAACCTGAAGTAAAGCATCCAAATCTATAACTAGTGTCAGAGGAATGGTTCAAAACATAGACAGGAGGAAGAGTCAGTCTTCGTGTACTTAAGTCGGCATTTTGCCCATTGTATTTAATTCCGATGCAATTTCTGTGTTTCATCTTCAATAAGAAGGTCCAAGGGATACAGTAAAACTGAAGTCAAGCATCGTAATCTATAACTAGTGTCACAGGAATGGTTCAAATCATAGCCAGTAAGAAGAGTCAGTCTTCTTGTACTTAAGTAGACATTGTGGCGTTTCTGTTTAATTCCGATGCAAATTCTGTGTTTCATCGTCAATAAGAAGGTCAGAGGGATACAGTAAACCTGAAGTGATGCTTCGGGACCTATAACTAGGGTCACAGGAATGGTTCAAATCATAGTCAGTAAGAAGAGTCAGTCTTCTTGTACTTATGTCGGCATTGTGCCTTTTGTATTTAATTCCGATGCAATTTCTGAGTTTCATCGTCAATCAGAGGGTCCAAGGGATACAGTAAACCTGAAGTGAAGCATCGGAACCTATAACTAGTGTCACAGGAATGGTTCAAAGCATAGACAGTAAGAAAAGTCAGTCGTCTTGTACTTATGTCGGCATTGTGCCTTTTCTATTTAATTCCGATGCAATTTCTGTGTTTCATCGTAAATAAGAAGATCCAAGGGATACAGTAAACCTCAAGTGAAGCATCAGAATCTATAACTAGTGTCACAGGAATGGTTCAGAACATAGTCAGTAGGAAGAGTCGGTCTTCATGTACTTAAGTCGGCATTGTGCCTTTTGTATTAAATACCGATGCAATTTCTGTGTTTCATCGTCAATAATAAGGTCCAAGGGAAACAGTAAACCTGAAGTGAAGCATCGGAATCTATAACTAGTGTCACAGGAATGGTTCGATACATAGACAGTCGGAAGAGTCAGTCTTTTTGTACTTAAGTCGGCATTGTGCCTTTTGTATTTAATTCCGATGCCATTTCTGTGTTTCGTCGTCAATACGAACGTCAGAGGGATATACTAAACCTGAAGTGAAGCATCGGAATCCATAGCTAGTGTCACCGGAAAGGTTCAAAACATAGTCAGTAAGAAGAGTCAGTCTTCTTGTCCTTAAGTCGGCATTGTGCCTTTTGTATTTAATTCCGATGAATTTTCTGTGTTTCATCGTCAATAAGAAGGTCCAAAAGATACAGTAACCCTGGAGTGAAGTATCGGATTCTATAACTAGTGTCACAGGAATGGTTCAAAACATAGACAGTAAGAAGAGTCAGTCTTCTTGTACTTAAGTAGGCATTGTGGCGTTTCTATTTAATTCCGATGCAATTTCTGTGTTTCATCGGCAATAAGAAGGTCAGAGGGATACAGTAAACCTGAAGTGAAGCATCGGGATCTACAACTAGTGTCACAGGAATGGTTCAAAACATAGACAGTATGAAAAGTCAGTCGTACTTAAGTCGGCATTGTGCCTTTTCTATTTAATTCCGATGCAATTTCTGTGTTTCATCGTCAATAAGAAGGTCAGAGGGATACAGTAAACCTGAAGTCAAGCATCCGAATCTATAACTAGTGTCACAGGAATGGTTCAAAACAAAGTCAGTAAAAAGAGTCAGTCTTCTTTTACTTAAGTCGGCATTGTGCCCTTTGTATTTAATTCCGATGCAATTTTTGTGGTTCATCGTCAATAAGAAGGTCAGAGGGGTACAGTTAACCTGCAGTGAAGCATCGGAATCTATAACTAGTGTCACAGGAATAATTCAAAGCATTGTCAGTAAGAAGAGTCAGTCTTCTTGTACTTAAGTCGGCATTGTGCATTTTGTGTTTAATTCCGAAGCAATTTCTGTGTTTCATCGTCAATAAGACGGTCCAAGGGATACAGTAAACCTGAAGTGAAGCATCGGAATCTCTAACTAGTGTCACAGGAATGGTTCAAATCATAGACAGTAAGATGAGTCAGTTTTCTTGTACTTAAGGCGGCATTGTGATTTTTGTGTTTAATTCGGATGCCATTTCTGTGTTTCATCCTCAACAAGAAAGTCAGAGGGATACAGTAAACCTGAAGTGAAGCATCGGAATCTATAGCTAGTGTCACCGGAATGGTTCAAAACAAAGTCACTAAAAAGAGTCAGTCTTCTTGTACTTAAGTCGGCATTGTGCCCTTTGTATTTAATTCCGATGCAATTCTTGTGGTTCATCGTCAATAAGAAGGTCAGAGGGGTACAGTTAACCTGAAGTGAAGCATCGGAATCTATAACTAGTGTCACAGGAATGGTTCAAAGCATTGTCAGTAAGAAGAGTCAGTCTTCTTGTACTTAAGTCGGCATTGTGCCTTTTGTGTTTAATTCCGATGCAATTTCTGTGTTTCATCGTCAATAAGAAGGTCCAAGGGATACTGTAAACCTGAAGTGAAGCATCGGAAACTATAACTATTGTCACAGGAATGGTTCAAAACATAGACAGTAAGTTGAGTCAGTTTTCTTGTACTTAAGTCGGCATTGTGCCTTTTTTATTTAATTCCGATGTAATTTCTGTGTTTGATCGTCAATAAGAAGGTCAAAGGGATACAGTAAACCTGGAGTGTAGCATCGGAATCTATAACTAGTATCACAGGAATGGTTCAAAACATACACAGTAAGAAGAGTCAGTCTTCTTGTACTTAAGTCGACATTGTGCCTTTTCAATATATTTACGATGCAATTTCTGTGTTTCATCGTCACTAAGAAGGTCAGAGGGATACAATAAACCTGAAGTGAAGCATCGGAATCTATAACTAGTGTCACAGGAATGGATCAATACATAGTCAGTAAGAACAGTCAGTCTTCTTGTCCCTAAGTCGGCATTGTGCCTTTTTTATTTAATTCCGATGTAATTTCTGTGTTTCATCGTCAATAAGAAGGTCAAAGGGATACAGTTAACCTGGAGTGTAGCATCGGAATCTATAACTAGTGTCACAGGAATGGTTCAAAACATAGACAGTAAGAAGTGTCAGTCTTCTTGTCCTTAAGTCGGCATTGTGCCTTTTGTATTTAAATCCGATGCAATTTCTGTGTTTCATCGTCAATAAGAATGTCCAAGGGAACAGTAAACGTGAAGTGAAGCATCGGAATATATAACTAGTGTCACAGGAATGGTTCAAAACATAGTCAGTAAGAAGAGTCAGTCTTCTTGTACTTAAGTCGGCATTGTACCTTTTGTATTTAATTCCGATGCAATTTCTGTGTTTCATCGTCAATAAGAAGGTCCACGGAATACTGTAAACCTCAAGTGAAGCATCGGAATCTATAACTAGTGTCACAGGAATTGTTCAAAACATAGTCAGTAGGAAGAGTCGGTCTTCATGTACTTAAGTCTGCAATGTGCCTTTTGTATTTAATTCCGATGCAATTTCTGTGATTCATCGTCAATAAGAAGGTCAGAGGGATACAGTAAACCTGAAGGGAAGCATCGGAATCTATAACTAGTGTCACAGGAATGGTTCAAAACATAGGCAGTAGGAAGAGTCAGTCTTCTTGTACTTAAGTCGGCAATGTGCCTTTTCTATTTAATTCTGATGCAATTTCAGTGTTTTATCGTCAATAAGAAGGTATGAGGGATACAGTAAACCTGAAGTAAAGCATCCAAATCTATAACTAGTGTCAGAGGAATGGTTCAAAACATAGACAGGAGGAAGAGTCAGTCTTCGTGTACTTAAGTCGGCATTTTGCCCATTGTATTTAATTCCGATGCAATTTCTGTGTTTCATCTTCAATAAGAAGGTCCAAGGGATACAGTAAAACTGAAGTCAAGCATCGTAATCTATAACTAGTGTCACAGGAATGGTTCAAATCATAGCCAGTAAGAAGAGTCAGTCTTCTTGTACTTAAGTAGACATTGTGGCGTTTCTGCTTAATTCCGATGCAAATTCTGTGTTTCATCGTCAATAAGAAGGTCAGAGGGATACAGTAAACCTGAAGTGATGCTTCGGGACCTATAACTAGGGTCACAGGAATGGTTCAAATCATAGTCAGTAAGAAGAGTCAGTCTTCTTGTACTTATGTCGGCATTGTGCCTTTTGTATTTAATTCCGATGCAATTTCTGAGTTTCATCGTCAATCAGAGGGTCCAAGGGATACAGTAAACCTGAAGTGAAGCATCGGAACCTATAACTAGTGTCACAGGAATGGTTCAAAGCATAGACAGTAAGAAAAGTCAGTCGTCTTGTACTTAAGTCGGCATTGTGCCTTTTCTATTTAATTCCGATGCAATTTATGTGTTTCATCGTAAATAAGAAGATCCAAGGGATACAGTAAACCTCAAGTGAAGCATCAGAATCTATAACTAGTGTCACAGGAATGGTTCAGAACATAGTCAGTAGGAAGAGTCGGTCTTCATGTACTTAAGTCGGCATTGTGCCTTTTGTATTAAATACCGATGCAATTTCTGTGTTTCATCGTCAATAATAAGGTCCAAGGGAAACAGTAAACCTGAAGTGAAGCATCGGAATCTATAACTAGTGTCACAGGAATGGTTCGATACATAGACAGTCGGAAGAGTCAGTCTTTTTGTACTTAAGTCGGCATTGTGCCTTTTGTATTTAATTCCGATGCCATTTCTGTGTTTCGTCGTCAATACGAACGTCAGAGGGATACACTAAACCTGAAGTGAAGCATCGGAATCCATAGCTAGTGTCACCGGAAAGGTTCAAAACATAGTCAGTAAGAAGAGTCAGTCTTCTTGTCCTTAAGTCGGCATTGTGCCTTTTGTATTTAATTCCGATGAATTTTCTGTGTTTCATCGTCAATAAGAAGGTCCAAAAGATACAGTAAACCTGGAGTGAAGTATCGGATTCTATAACTAGTGTCACAGGAATGGTTCAAAACATAGACAGTAAGAAGAGTCAGTCTTCTTGTACTTAAGTAGGCATTGTGGCGTTTCTATTTAATTCCGATGCAATTTCTGTGTTTCATCGGCAATAAGAAGGTCAGAGGGATACAGTAAACCTGAAGTGAAGCATCGGGATCTACAACTAGTGTCACAGGAATGGTTCAAAACATAGACAGTATGAAAAGTCAGTCGTACTTAAGTCGGCATTGTGCCTTTTCTATTTAATTCCGATGCAATTTCTGTGTTTCATCGTCAATAAGAAGGTCAGAGGGATACAGTAAACCTGAAGTCAAGCATCCGAATCTATAACTAGTGTCACAGGAATGGTTCAAAACAAAGTCAGTAAAAAGAGTCAGTCTTCTTTTACTTAAGTCGGCATTGTGCCCTTTGTATTTAATTCCGATGCAATTTTTGTGGTTCATCGTCAATAAGAAGGTCAGAGGGGTACAGTTAACCTGAAGTGAAGCATCGGAATCTATAACTAGTGTCACAGGAATAATTCAAAGCATTGTCAGTAAGAAGAGTCAGTCTTCTTGTACTTAAGTCGGCATTGTGCATTTTGTGTTTAATTCCGAAGCAATTTCTGTGTTTCATCGTCAATAAGACGGTCCAAGGGATACAGTAAACCTGAAGTGAAGCATCGGAATCTCTAACTAGTGTCACAGGAATGGTTCAAAACATAGACAGTAAGATGAGTCAGTTTTCTTGTACTTAAGGCGGCATTGTGATTTTTGTGTTTAATTCGGATGCCATTTCTGTGTTTCATCCTCAACAAGAAAGTCAGAGGGATACAGTAAACCTGAAGTGAAGCATCGGAATCTATAGCTAGTGTCACCGGAATGGTTCAAAACAAAGTCAGTAAAAAGAGTCAGTCTTCTTGTACTTAAGTCGGCATTGTGCCCTTTGTATTTAATTCCGATGCAATTCTTGTGGTTCATCGTCAATAAGAAGGTCAGAGGGGTACAGTTAACCTGAAGTGAAGCATCGGAATCTATAACTAGTGTCACAGGAATGGTTCAAATCATTGTCAGTAAGAAGAGTCAGTCTTCTTGTACTTAAGTCGGCATTGTGCCTTTTGTGTTTAATTCCGATGCAATTTCTGTGTTTCATCGTCAATAAGAAGGTCCAAGGGATACTGTAAACCTGAAGTGAAGCATCGGAAACTATAACTATTGTCACAGGAATGGTTCAAAACATAGACAGTAAGTTGAGTCAGTTTTCTTGTACTTAAGTCGGCATTGTGCCTTTTTTATTTAATTCCGATGTAATTTCTGTGTTTGATCGTCAATAAGAAGGTCAAAGGGATACAGTAAACCTGGAGTGTAGCATCGGAATCTATAACTAGTATCACAGGAATGGTTCAAAACATAGACAGTAAGAAGAGTCAGTCTTCTTGTACTTAAGTCGACATTGTGCCTTTTCAATATATTTACGATGCAATTTCTGTGTTTCATCGTCAATAAGAAGGTCAGAGGGATACAATAAACCTGAAGTGAAGCATCGGAATCTATAACTAGTGTCACAGGAATGGATCAATACATAGTCAGTAAGAACAGTCAGTCTTCTTGTCCCTAAGTCGGCATTGTGCCTTTTTTATTTAATTCCGATGTAATTTCTGTGTTTCATCGTCAATAAGAAGGTCAAAGGGATACAGTTAACCTGGAGTGTAGCATCGGAATCTATAACTAGTGTCACAGGAATGGTTCAAAACATAGACAGTAAGAAGTGTCAGTCTTCTTGTCCTTAAGTCGGCATTGTGCCTTTTGTATTTAATTCCGATGCAATTTCTGTGTTTCATCGTCAATAAGAATGTCCAAGGGAACAGTAAACGTGAAGTGAAGCATCGGAATATATAACTAGTGTCACAGGAATGGTTCAAAACATAGTCAGTAAGAAGAGTCAGTCTTCTTGTCCTTAAGTTGGCATTGTCCCTTTTGTATTTAGTTCCGATGCAATTTCTGTGTTTCATCGGCAATAAGTTCAGAGGGATATAAAAAAACTGAAGTGAAGCATCGGAATCCAAAATTAGTGTCACAGCAATGGTTCAAAACATAGACAGTAGGAAGAGTCAGTCCTCTTGTACTTAAGTCCGCATTGTGCCTTTTGTATTTAATTCCGATGCAATTTCTGTGTTTCATCGTCAATAAGAAGGTCCAAGGTATACAGTAAACCAGAAGTGAAGCATCGGAATATATAACTAGTGTCACAGGAATTGATCAAAACATAGTCAGTAAGAAGAATCAGTCTTCTTGTACTTAAGTCGGCATTGTACCTTTTCCATTTAATTCCGATTAATTTCTGTGTTTCATCGTCAATAAGAAGGTCAGAGGGATACAGTAAACCTGAAGTGAAGCATCGGGATCTATAACTAGTGTCACAGGAATGGTTCAAAACATAGACAGTATGAAAAGTCAGTCTTCTTGTACTTAAGTCGGCATTGTGCCTTTTGTATTTAATTCCGATGCAATTTCTGTGTTTCATTGTCAATAACAAGGTCCATGGGAAACAGTAAGCCTGGAGTGAAGCATCGGAATCTATAACTAGTGTCACAGGAATGGTTCAAAACATAGACAGTAAGAAGAGTCAGTCTTCTTGTACTTAAGTCGACATTGAGCCTTTTCTATTTAATTCCGATGCAATTTCTGTGTTTCATCGTCAATAAGAAGGTCAGAGGGATACAATAAACCTGAAGTGTAGCATCGGAATCTATAACTAGTGTCACAGGAATGGTTCATAACATAGTCAGTAAGAACAGCCAGTCTTCTTGTCTTTTAGGCGGCATTGTGCCTTTTGAATTTAATTCCGATGCAATTTCTGTGTTTCATCGTCAATAAGAAGGTCCAAGGGAGACAGTAAACCTAGAGTGTAGCATCGGAATCTATAACTAGTGTCACAGGAATGGTTCAAAGCATAGTCAGTAAGAAGAGTCAGTCTTCTTGTACTTAAGTCTTCATTGTGCCTTTTCTATTTAATTCCGATGCAATTTCTGTGTTTCATCGTCATTAAGAAGGTCAGAGGGATACAGCAAACCTGAAGTGAAGCATCGGAATCCAAAACTAGTGTCACAGGAATGGTTCGAAGCATAGACAGTAGGAAGAGTCAGTCTTCTTGTACTTAAGTCGGCATTGTGCCTTTTGCATTTAATACCGATGCAATTTATGTGTTTCATCGTCAATAAGAAGATCCAAGGTATACGGTAAACCTCAAGTGAAGCATCTGAATCTATAACTAGTGTCACAGGAATGTTTCAAAGCATAGTCAGTAAGAAGAGTCAGTCTTCTTGTACTTAGGTCGGCATTGTGCCTTTTCTATTTAATTCCGATTCAATTTCTGTGTTTCATCGTCAATAAGAAGATCCAAGGGATACAGTAAACCTGGAGTGAAGCATCGGAATCTAAAACTAGTGTCACAGGAATTGTTCAAAGCATAGACAGTAAGAAGAGTCAGTCTTCTTGTCCTTAAGTCGGCATTGTGCCTATTGTATTTAATTCCATTGCAATTCCTGTGTTTCATCGTCAATAAGAAGGTCCAAGGGATACAGTAAACCTGGAGTGAAGCATCGGAATCTATAACTAGTGTCACAGGAATGGTTAAAACATAGACAGTAAGAAGAGACATTCTTCTTGTACTCAAATCTGCATTGTGCCATTTGTATTTAATTCTGATGCAATTTCTGTGTTTCATCGTCAATAGGAAGGCCCAAGGGATACAGTAAACCTGGAGTGAAGCATCGGAATCTAAAACTAGTGTCACAGGAATTGTTCAAAACATAGACAGTAAGAAGAGTCAGTCTTCTTGTACTTAAGTCGACATTGTGCCTTTTCCATTTAATTCCGATGCAATTTCTGTGTTTCATCGTCAATAAGAAGGTCAGAGGTATACAGTAAACCTGAAGTGAAACATAGGAATCTATAGCTAGTGTCACAGGAATGGTTCAAAACAAAGTCAGTAAGAAGAGTCAGTCTTCTTGTACTTAAGTAGGCATTGTGGCGTTTCTATTTAATTCCGATGCAATTTCTGTGTTTCATCGGCAATAAGAAGGTCAGAGGGATACAGTAAACCTGAAGTGAAGCATCGGGATCTACAACTAGTGTCACAGGAATGGTTCAAAACATAGACAGTATGAAAAGTCAGTCGTACTTAAGTCGGCATTGTGCCTTTTCTATTTAATTCCGATGCAATTTCAGTGTTTCATCGTCAATAAGAAGGTCAGAGGGATACAGTAAACCTGAAGTCAAGCATCCGAATCTATAACTAGTGTCACAGGAATGGTTCAAAACAAAGTCAGTAAAAAGAGTCAGTCTTCTTTTACTTAAGTCGGCATTGTGCCCTTTGTATTTAATTCCGATGCAATTTTTGTGGTTCATCGTCAATAAGAAGGTCAGAGGGGTACAGTTAACCTGAAGTGAAGCATCGGAATCTATAACTAGTGTCACAGGAATAATTCAAAGCATTGTCAGTAAGAAGAGTGAGTCTTCTTGTACTTAAGTCGGCATTGTGCATTTTGTGTTTAATTCCGAAGCAATTTCTGTGTTTCATCGTCAATAAGACGGTCCAAGGGATACAGTAAACCTGAAGTGAAGCATCGGAATCTGTAACTAGTGTCACAGGAATGGTTCAAAACATAGACAGTAAGATGAGTCAGTTTTCTTGTACTTAAGGCGGCATTGTGATTTTTGTGTTTAATTCGGATGCCATTTCTGTGTTTCATCCTCAACAAGAAAGTCAGAGGGATACAGTAAACCTGAAGTGAAGCATCGGAATCTATAGCTAGTGTCACCGGAATGGTTCAAAACAAAGTCAGTAAAAAGAGTCAGTCTTCTTGTACTTAAGTCGGCATTGTGCCCTTTGTATTTAATTCCGATGCAATTCTTGTGGTTCATCGTCAATAAGAAGGTCAGAGGGGTACAGTTAACCTGAAATGAAGCATCGGAATCTATAACTAGTGTCACAGGAATGGTTCAAAGCATTGTCAGTAAGAAGAGTCAGTCTTCTTGTACTTAAGTCGGCATTGTGCCTTTTGTGTTTAATTCCGATGCAATTTCTGTGTTTCATCGTCAATAAGAAGGTCCAAGGGATACTGTAAACCTGAAGTGAAGCATCGGAAACTATAACTATTGTCACAGGAATGGTTCAAAACATAGACAGTAAGTTGAGTCAGTTTTCTTGTACTTAAGTCGGCATTGTGCCTTTTTTATTTAATTCCGATGTAATTTCTGTGTTTGATCGTCAATAAGAAGGTCAAAGGGATACAGTAAACCTGGAGTGTAGCATCGGAATCTATAACTAGTATCACAGGAATGGTTCAAAACATAGACAGTAAGAAGAGTCAGTCTTCTTGTACTTAAGTCGACATTGTGCCTTTTCAATATATTTACGATGCAATTTCTGTGTTTCATCGTCAATAAGAAGGTCAGAGGGATACAATAAACCTGAAGTGAAGCATCGGAATCTATAACTAGTGTCACAGGAATGGATCAATACATAGTCAGTAAGAACAGTCAGTCTTCTTGTCCCTAAGTCGGCATTGTGCCTTTTTTATTTAATTCCGATGTAATTTCTGTGTTTCATCGTCAATAAGAAGGTCAAAGGGATACAGTTAACCTGGAGTGTAGCATCGGAATCTATAACTAGTGTCACAGGAATGGTTCAAAACATAGACAGTAAGAAGTGTCAGTCTTCTTGTCCTTAAGTCGGCATTGTGCCTTTTGTATTTAATTCCGATGCAATTTCTGTGTTTCATCGTCAATAAGAATGTCCAAGGGAACAGTAAACGTGAAGTGAAGCATCGGAATATATAACTAGTGTCACAGGAATGGTTCAAAACATAGTCAGTAAGAAGAGTCAGTCTTCTTGTCCTTAAGTTGGCATTGTCCCTTTTGTATTTAGTTCCGATGCAATTTCTGTGTTTCATCGGCAATAAGTTCAGAGGGATATAAAAAAACTGAAGTGAAGCATCGGAATCCAAAATTAGTGTCACAGCAATGGTTCAAAACATAGACAGTAGGAAGAGTCAGTCCTCTTGTACTTAAGTCCGCATTGTGCCTTTTGTATTTAATTCCGATGCAATTTCTGTGTTTCATCGTCAATAAGAAGGTCCAAGGTATACAGTAAACCAGAAGTGAAGCATCGGAATATATAACTAGTGTCACAGGAATTGATCAAAACATAGTCAGTAAGAAGAATCAGTCTTCTTGTACTTAAGTCGGCATTGTACCTTTTCCATTTAATTCCGATTAATTTCTGTGTTTCATCGTCAATAAGAAGGTCAGAGGGATACAGTAAACCTGAAGTGAAGCATCGGGATCTATAACTAGTGTCACAGGAATGGTTCAAATCATAGACAGTATGAAAAGTCAGTCTTCTTGTACTTAAGTCGGCATTGTGCCTTTTGTATTTAATTCCGATGCAATTTCTGTGTTTCATTGTCAATAACAAGGTCCATGTGAAACAGTAAGCCTGGAGTGAAGCATCGGAATCTATAACTAGTGTCACAGGAATGGTTCAAAACATAGACAGTAAGAAGAGTCAGTCTTCTTGTACTTAAGTCGACATTGAGCCTTTTCTATTTAATTCCGATGCAATTTCTGTGTTTCATCGTCAATAAGAAGGTCAGAGGGATACAATAAACCTGAAGTGTAGCATCGGAATCTATAACTAGTGTCACAGGAATGGTTCATAACATAGTCAGTAAGAACAGCCAGTCTTCTTGTCTTTTAGGCGGCATTGTGCCTTTTGAATTTAATTCCGATGCAATTTCTGTGTTTCATCGTCAATAAGAAGGTCCAAGGGAGACAGTAAACCTAGAGTGTAGCATCGGAATCTATAACTAGTGTCACAGGAATGGTTCAAAGCATAGTCAGTAAGAAGAGTCAGTCTTCTTGTACTTAAGTCTTCATTGTGCCTTTTCTATTTAATTCCGATGCAATTTCTGTGTTTCATCGTCATTAAGAAGGTCAGAGGGATACAGCAAACCTGAAGTGAAGCATCGGAATCCAAAACTAGTGTCACAGGAATGGTTCGAAGCATAGACAGTAGGAAGAGTCAGTCTTCTTGTACTTAAGTCGGCATTGTGCCTTTTGCATTTAATACCGATGCAATTTATGTGTTTCATCGTCAATAAGAAGATCCAAGGTATACGGTAAACCTCAAGTGAAGCATCTGAATCTATAACTAGTGTCACAGGAATGTTTCAAAGCATAGTCAGTAAGAAGAGTCAGTCTTCTTGTACTTAGGTCGGCATTGTGCCTTTTCTATTTAATTCCGATTCAATTTCTGTGTTCCATCGTCAATAAGAAGGTCCAAGGGATACAGTAAACCTGGAGTGAAGCATCGGAATCTAAAACTAGTGTCACAGGAATTGTTCAAAGCATAGACAGTAAGAAGAGTCAGTCTTCTTGTCCTTAAGTCGGCATTGTGCCTATTGTATTTAATTCCATTGCAATTCCTGTGTTTCATCGTCAATAAGAAGGTCCAAGGGATACAGTAAACCTGGAGTGAAGCATCGGAATCTATAACTAGTGTCACAGGAATGGTTAAAACATAGACAGTAAGAAGAGACATTCTTCTTGTACTCAAATCTGCATTGTGCCATTTGTATTTAATTCTGATGCAATTTCTGTGTTTCATCGTCAATAGGAAGGCCCAAGGGATACAGTAAACCTGGAGTGAAGCATCGGAATCTAAAACTAGTGTCACAGGAATTGTTCAAAACATAGACAGTAAGAAGAGTCAGTCTTCTTGTACTTAAGTCGACATTGTGCCTTTTCCATTTAATTCCGATGCAATTTCTGTGTTTCATCGTCAATAAGAAGGTCAGAGGTATACAGTAAACCTGAAGTGAAACATAGGAATCTATAGCTAGTGTCACAGGAATGGTTCAAAACAAAGTCAGTAAGAAGAGTCAGTCTTCTTGTCCATAAGTCGGTACTGTGATTTTATTTTAATTAATTCCGAAGCAATTTCTGTGTTTCATCGTCAATTGGAAGGTCAGAGGGATACAGCAAACCTGAGGTGAAGCATCGGCATCTATAACTAGTGTTACAGGAATGGTTCAAAACATAGTCAGTAAGAAGAGTCAGTCTTCTTCTCCTTAAGTCGGCATTGTGCCTTTTGTATTTAATTCCGATGCAATTTCTGTGTTTCATCGTCAATAAGAAGGTCACAGGGAACAGTAAACCTGGAGTGAATTATCGGAATCTATAACTAGTGTCAATGGAATGGATCAAAACATAGACAGTAAGAAGAGTCAGTCTTCTTGTACTTAAGTCGGCATTGTGCCTTTTGTATTTAATTCCGATGCAATTTCTGTGTTTCATCGTCAATAAGAAGGTCAGAGGGATACAGTAAGCCTGAAGTGCAACATCGGAATCTATAGCTAGTGTCACAGGAATGGTTCAAAACATAGTCAGTAAGAAGAGTCAGTCTTCTTGTCCTTAAGTCGGCATTGTGCCTTTTGTATTTAATCCCGATGCAATTTCTGTGTTTCATCGTCAATAAGCAGGTCAAAGGGATCCAGTAAGCCTGAAGTGAAGCATCGGAATCTATAACTAGTGTCACAGGAATGGTTCAAAGCATAGACAGTAAGAAGAGACAGTCTTCTTGTACTCAATTCTGCATTGTGTCATTTGTATTTAATTCCGATGCAATTTCTGTGTTTCATCGTCAATAAGAAGGCCCAAGGGATACAGTAAACCTGAAGTGATGCCTCGGAATTTATAACTAGTGTCACAGGAATGGTTCAAAGCATGGTAAGAAGAGTCAGTCTTCTTGTACTTAAGTCGGCATTGTGCCTTTTGTATTTAATTCCGATTCAATTTCTGTGTTTCATCGTCAATAAGAAGGACCAAGGGATACAGTAATCCTGAAGTGAAGCATCGGAATCTATAACTAGTGTCACAGGAATGGTTCAAGACATAGAGAGTAGGAAGAGTCACTCTTCTATTACCTAAGTCGGCATTGTGCCTTTTCAATTTAATTCCGATGCAATTTCAGTGTTTCATCGTAAATAAGAAGGTCAGAGGGATACAGTAAACCTGAAGTGAAGCTTCGGAATCTATAACTAGTGTCACAGGAATGGTTCAAAACATAGGGAGTAAGAAGAGTCCGTCTTCTTGTACTTAAGTCGGCAATGTGTCTTTTGTATTTAATTCCGATGCAATTTCTGTGTTTCATCGTCAGTAAGGAAGTCCAAGGGATACAGTAAACCTGAAGTGAGGCATCGGAATCTACAACTAGTGTTTCAGGAATGGTCCAAAACATAGACAGTAAGAAGAGTCAGTCTTCTTGTACTTAATTCGGCATTGTGCCTTTTCTATATAATTCCGATGCAATTTCTGTGTTTCATCGTCAATAAGAAGGTCAGAGGGATACAGTAAACCTGAAGTGAAGCATCGGAATCTATAACTAGTGTCACAGGAATGGTTCAAAACATAGTCAGTAAGAAGTGTCAGTCTTCTTGTACTTAAGTTTGCATTGTGCCTTTCGTATTTAATTCCGATGCAATATCTCTGTTTCACCGCAATAAGAAGGTCAGAGGGATACAGTAAACCTGAAGTGAAGCATCGGAATCTATAACTATTGTCACAGGAATGGTTTAAAAATAGACAGTAAGAAGAGTCAGTCTTCTTGTACTTAAGTCGGCATTTTGCCTTTTGTATTTAATTCCGATGCAATTTCTGTGTTTCATCGTCAATAAGAAGGTCCAGGGAATACAGTAAACCTCAAGTGAAGCATCGGAATCTATAACTAGTGTCACAGGAATGGTTCAAAACATAGTCAGTAAGTAGAGTCAGTCTTCTTGTACTTAAGTCGGCATTGTGCCCTTCCTATTTAATTCCAATGCAATTTCTGTGTTTCATCGTCAATAAAAAGGTCCATGGGATACAGTAAACCTGGGGTGTAGCATCGGAATCTATAACTAGTGTCACAGGAATGGTTCAAATCATAGACTGTAAGAAGAGGCAGTCTTCGTGTACTTATGTCGGCATTTTGTCTTTTGTGTTTAATTCCGATGCAATTTCTGTGTTTCATCGTCAATAAGAAGGTCCAGGGGATACAGTAAACCTGAAGTGAAGCTTCGGAATCTATAACTAGTGTCACAGGAATGGTTCAAAACATAGTCAGTAAGAAGAGTCAGTCTTCCTGTACTTAAGTTGGCATTGTGCCCTTTTTTTTTAATTCCGATGCATTTTCTGTGTTTTATCGTCAATAACAAGGTCCAAGGGATACAATACACCTGGAGTGAAGCATTGGAATCTATAACTAGTGTCAATGGAATGGTTCAAAACATAGACAGTAAGAAGAGTCAGTCTTCTAGTACATAAGTCGGCATTCTTCCTTTTGTATTTAATTCCGATGCAATTTCTGTGTTTCATGGTCAATAAGGTCAGAGCGTTACAGTAAACCTGAAGTGAAGCATCGGAATCTATAGCTAGTGTCAAAGGAATGGTTCAAAACATAGTCAGTAATAAAAGTCAGTCTTCTTGTCCTTAAGTCGGCATTGTGCCTTTTGTATTTAATTCCGATGCAATTTCTGAGTTTCATCGTCAATTAGAAGGTCCTAGGTATACAGTAAACATGAAGTGAAGCATCGGAATGTATAACTAGTGTCACAGGAATGGTTCAAAATATAGTCAGTAAGAAGAGTCAGTCTTCTTATACTTAAGTCGGCATTGTACATTTTCTATTTAATTCCGATGCAATTTCTGTGTTTCATCGTCAATAACAAGGTCCAAGGGATACAGTAAACCTGGAGTGAAGCATCGGAATCTATAACTAGTGTCAATGGAATGGTTCAAAACATAGTCAGTAAGAAGAGTCAGTCTTCTTATAGTTAAGTCGGCATTGTGCCTTTTGTATTGAATTCCGATGCTATTTCTGTGATTCATCGTCAATAAGAAGGCCCAAGGGATATAGTAAACCTGGAGTGAAGCATCGGAATCTAAAACTAGTATCACAGGAATTGCTCAAATCATAGACAGTAAGAAGAGTCAGTCTTCTTGTACTTAAGTCGGCATTGTGCCTTTTGTATTTAAATCCGAATATATTTCTGTGTTTAATCGTCAATAAGAAGGACCAAGGGATACAGTAAACCTGGAGTGAAGCATCGGAGTCTATAACTAGTGTCACAGGGATGGTTCAAAACATAGACAATAAGAAGAGTCAGTCTTCTTGTACTTAAGTCAGCATTGTGCCTTTTGTATTTAATTCCGATTCAATTTCTGCGTTTCATCGTCAATAAGAAGGTCAGAGGGATACAGTAATCCTGAAGTGAAGCATCGGAATCTATAACTAGTGTCACAGGAATGGTTCAAACCATAGACAGTAAGAAGAGTCAGACTTCTTTTACTTAAGTCGGCATTGTGCCTTTTGTATTAAATTCCGATGCAATTTCTGTGTTTCATCGTCAATAAGAAGGTCCACGGGATACAGTAAACCTGGAGTGAAGCATCTGAGTCTATAAGTAGTGTCACAGGAGTGGTTCAAAAATAGGCAGTTAGAAGAGTCAGTCCTCTTGAACATAATTCGGCATTGTGCCTTTTGTATTTAATTCCGATGCAATTTCTGTGTTTCATCTTCAATAAGAAAGTCAGAGGGATACAGTAAACCTGAAGTGAAGCATCGGAAACCATAACAAGTGTCACAAGAATGGTTCAAAACATAGTCAGTAAGAAGAGTCAGTCTTCTCGTACTTAAGTCGGCATTGTGCCTCTTGTATTTAATTCCGATGCAATTTCTGTGTTTCATCGTCAATAAGAAGGTCCAGGGGATACAGTAAACCTGGAGTGATGCATCGGACTCTATAACTAGTGTCACAGGGACGGTTGAAAACATAGACAGTAAGATGAGTCAGTATTCTTGTACTTAACTCGGCGTTGTGCTTTTTGTATTTATTTCCGATGCAATTTCTGTGTTTCATCGTCACTAAGAAGGTCAGAGGTATACAGTAATCCTGAAGTTAAGCATCGGAATCTATAACTAGTGTCACAGGAATGGTTCAAAGCATAGTCAGTAAGAAGAGTCAGTCTTCTTGTGGTTAAGTCGGCATTGTGCCTTTGTATTGAATTCCGATGCAATTTCTAAGTTTCATCGTCAATAAGAAGGTCCAACCTATACAGTAAACCTGAAGTGAAGCATCGGAATCCATAACTAGTGTCACAGGAATGGTTCAAGGCATAGACAGTAGGAAGAGTCAGTCTTCTATTACTTAAGTCGGCATTGTGCCTTTCCAATTTAATTCCGATGCCATTTCAGTGTTTCATCGTCAATAAGACGGTCAGAGGGATACAGTAAACCTGAAGTGAAGCATCGGAATCTATAACTAGTGTCACAGGAATGGTTCTAAACATGGAGAGTAAGAAGAGTCAGTCTTCTTGTACTTAAGACGGCAATGTGTCTTTTGTATTTAATTCCGATTCATTTCTGTGTTTCATCGTCAATAAGGAAGTCCAAGGGATACAGTACACCTGAAGTGAGGCATCGGAAACTACAACTAGTGTCTCAGGAATGGTTCAAAACATAGACAGTAAGAGGAGTCAGTCTTCTTGTACTTAATTCGGCATTGTGCCTTTTCTATATAATTCCGATGCAATTTCTGTGTTTCATCGTCAATAAGAAGGCCCAAGGGATACAGTAAACCTGAAGTGAAGCATCGGAATCTATAACTAGTGTCACAGGAATGGTTCAAAAATAGACAGTAAGAAGAGTCTGTCTTCTTGTACTTAAGTCGGCACTGTGCCTTTTGTATTTAATTTCGATGCAATTTCTGTGTTACATCGTCAATAAGAAGGTCAGAGGGATACAGTAAACCTGAAGTGAAGCATCGGAATTTATAACTAGTGTCACAGGAATGGTACAAAACATAGTCAGTCAGAAGAGTCAGTCTTCTTGTCCTTAAGTCGTCATTGTGCCTTTTGTATTTAATTCCGATGCAATTTCTGTGTTTCATCGGCAATAAGGTCAGAGGGATACAGTAAACCTTAAGTGAAGCATCGGAATCTATAAGTAGTGTCACAGGAATGGTTCAAAACATAGACAGTAGGAAGAGTCAGTCCTCTTGTACTTAAGTCGGCACTGTGCCTTTTGTATTTAATTCCGATGCAATTTCTGTGTTTCATCGTCAATAAGAAGATCCAAGGTATACAGTAAATCTGAAGTGAAGCATCGGAATCTACAACTAGTGTCACAGGAATGGTTCAAATCATAGTCAGTAAGAAGAGTCAGTCATCTTGTACTTAAGTCGTCATTGTGCCTTTTCTATTTAATTCCGATGCAATTTCTGTGTTTCATCGTCAATAAGAAGGTCAGAGGGATACAATAGACCTGAAGTGAATCATCGGAATCTATAACTAGTGTCACAGGAATGGTTCAAAACATAGTCAGTATGAACAGTCAGACTTCTTGTCCTTAAGTCGGCATTGTACCTTTTGTAATTAATTCCGATGCAATATCTGTGTATCATTGTCAATAAGAAGGTCCAAGGGATAGAGTAAACCTGGAGTGTAGCATCGGAATCTATAACTAGGGTCACAGGAATGGTTCAAAACACAGACGGTAAGTAGAGGCAGTCTTCATGTACTTAAGTCGGCATTGTGCTTTTCTATTCAATTCCGATGCAGTTTCTGTGTTTCATCGTCAATTAGAAGGTCGGAGGGATAGAGTAAACCTGAAGTGAAGCATCGGAATCATTAACTAGTGTCACAGGATTGGTTCAAAACATAGTCAGTAAGAAGAGTCAGTCTTCTTGTACTTAAGTTGGCATTGTGCCTTTCGTATTTAATTCCGATACAATTTCTGTGTTTCACCGGCAATAAGAAAGTCAGAGGGATACAGGAAACCTGAAGTGAAGCATCGGAATCTATAACTAGTGTCACAGGAATGGTTCATACACAGACAGTAAGAAGAGTCAGTTTTCATGTACTTAAGTCGGCATTGTGCCTTTTGTATTTCATTCCGATGCAATTTCTGTGTTTCATCGTCAATAGGAAGATCGGAGGGATACAGTAAACCTGAAGTGAAGAAACGGAATCTATAACTAGTGTGACAGAATGGTTCAAAACATAGTCAGTAAGAAGAGTCAGCCTTCTTGTCCTTAAGTCGGCATTGTGCTCTTGTACTTAATTCCGATGCAATTTCTGTGTTTCAATGTCAATAAGAAGGTACAAGGGATACAGTAAACCTGGAGTGAAGCATCGGAATCTATAACTAGTGTCACAGTAATGGTTCAAAACATAGACAGTAAGAAGAGTCAGACGTCTTGTACTTAAGTCGGCATTGTGCCTTTTGTAATTAATTCCGATGCAATATCTGTGATTCATCGTCAATAAGAGGGCCAAAGGGATACAGTAAACCTGAAGTGAAGCATCGGACTCTATTAATAGTGTCACAGAAAAGGTTCAAATCATAGACAGTAGAAGAGTCAGTCTTCTTGTACTTAAGTCGGCATTATGCCTTTTGTATTTAATTCCGATGCAATTTCTGTGTTTCATCGTCAATAAGAAGGTCCAAGGGAAACAGTAAACCTGAAGTGAAGCATCGGATTCTATAACTAGTGTCACAGGAATGGTTCAAACATAGTCAGAAAGAACAGTCCGTCTTCTTGTCCTTAAGTCGGCATTGTGCCTTTTGTATTTAATTCCGACACAATTTTTGTGTTTCATCGTCAATAAGAAGGTCCAAGGGATAGAGTAAACCTGGAGTGTAGTATGGGAATCTATAACTAGTGTCACAGGAATGGATCAAATCATAGACAGTAAGAAGAGTCAGTCTTCGTGTACTCAAGTCGCCATTTCGCCTTTTGTATTTAATTCCGATGCAATTTCTGTGTTTCATCTTCAATAAGAAGGTCCAAGGGATACAGTAAACCTGGAGTGAAGCATCGGAATCTATAACTAGTGTCAATGGAATGGTTCAAAGCATAGACAGTAAGAAGAGTCAGTCTTCTTGTACGTAAGTCGGCATTGTGCATTTGTATTTAATTCCGATGCAATTTCTGTGTTTCATCGTCAATAAGAAGGTCTGAGGGATACAGTATACCTGATGTGAAGCATCGGAATCTATAGCTAGTGTCACAGGAATGGTTCAAGTCATAGTCAGTAAGAAGAGTCAGTCTTCTTGTCCTTAAGTCGGCATTGTGCCTTTTGTATTTAATTCTGATGCAATTCCTGTGTTTCATCGTCAATAAGAGGGTCCAAGGGATACAGTGAACCTGAAGTTTTATCGGAATCTACAACTAGTGTCACAGGAATGGTTCAAAACATAGTCAGTAAGAAGAGTCAGTCTTCTTGTACTTAAGTTGGCATTGTGCCTTTCGAATTTAATTCCGATACAATTTCTGTGTTTCACCGGCAATAAGAAGGTCAAAGGGATACAGGAAACCTGAAGTGAAGCATCGGAATCTATAACTAGTGTCACAGGAATGGTTCAAACAGAGACAGTAAGAAGAGTCACTTTTCTTGGCCTTAAGTCGGCATTGTGACTCTTGTATTTAACTCTGATGCTATTTCTGTGTTTCATCGTGAATAAGAAGGTCCAAGGGATACTGTAAACCTGGAGTGAAGCATCGGAATCTATAACTAGTGTCACAGTAATGGTTCAAAACATAGACAGTAAGAAGAGTCAGACGTCTTGTACTTAAGTCGGCATTGTGCCTTTTGTATTTACTTCCGATGCAATTTCTGTGTTTCATCGTCAACAAGAAGGTCCAAGGGATACAGTAAACCTGAAGTGAAGCATCGGAATCCATAACTAGCGTCACTGGAATGGTTCAAAATATAGAGAGTAAGAAGAGTCAGTCTTCTTGTACTTAAGTCGCCATTGTGCCTTTTGTAATTAATTCCGATGCAATTTCTGTGATTCATCGTCAATAAGAAGGCCCAAGGGATACAGTAAACCTGAAGTGAAGCATCGGACTCTATAAATAGTGTCACAGAAAAGGTTCAAATCATAGACCGTAGAAGAGTCAGTCTTCTTGTACTTAAGTCGGCATTTACGCCTTTTGTATTTAATTCCGATGCATTTTCTGTGTTTCATCGTCAATAAGAAGGTCCAAGGGAAACAGTAAACCTGAAGTGAAGCATCGGAATCTATAACTAGTGTCACAGGAATGGTTCAAACATAGTCAGAAAGAACAGTCCGTCTTCTTGTCCTTAAGACGGCATTTAGTCTTTTGTATTTAATTCCGACACAATTTCTGTGTTCCATCGTCAATAAGAAGGTCCAAGGGATAGAGTAAACCTGGAGTGTACCATGGGAATCTATAACTAGTGTCACAGGAATGGATCAAATCATAGTCAGTAAGAGGAGTCAGTCTTCGTGTACTCAAGTCGGCATTTCGCCTTTTGTATTTAATTCCGATGCAATTTCTGTGTTTCATCGTCAATAAGAAGGTCCAAGGGATACAGTAAACCTGAAGTGAAGCATTGGAATCTATAACTAGTGTCACAGGAATGGTTCAAAACATAGTCAGTAAGAAGAGTCAGTCCTCTTGTACTTAAGTCTTCATTCTGCCTTTTCTATTTAATTCCGATGCAATTTCTGTGTTTCATCTTCAATAAGAAGGTCCAAGGGATACAGTAAACCTGGAGTGAAGCATCGGAATCTATAACTAGTGTCACAGGAATGGTTCAAGTCATAGTCAGTAAGAAGAGTCAGTCTTCTTGTCCTTAAGTCGGCATTGTGCCTTTTGTATTTAATTCTGATGCAATTCCTGTGTTTCATCGTCAATAAGAGGGTCCAAGGGATACAGTGAACCTGAAGTGAATTATCGGAATCTACAACTAGTGTCACAGGAATGGTTCAAAACATAGTCAGTAAGAAGAGTCAGTCTTCTTGTACTTAAGTTGGCATTGTGCCTTTCGAATTTAATTCCGATACAATTTCTGTGTTTCACCGGCAATAAGAAGGTCAAAGGGATACAGGAAACCTGAAGTGAAGCATCGGAATCTATAACTAGTGTCACAGGAATGGTTCAAACAGAGACAGTAAGAAGAGTCACTTTTCTTGGCCTTAAGTCGGCATTGTGCCTCTTGTATTTAACTCTGATGCTATTTCTGTGTTTCATCGTGAATAAGAAGGTCTAAGGGATACTGTAAACCTGGAGTGAAGCATCGGAATCTATAACTAGTGTCACAGTAATGGTTCAAAACATAGACAGTAAGAAGAGTCAGACGTCTTGTACTTAAGTCGGCATTGTGCCTTTTGTATTTACTTCCGATGCAATTTCTGTGTTTCATCGTCAACAAGTCGGTCCAAGGGATACAGTAAACCTGAAGTGAAGCATCGGAATCCATAACTAGCGTCACTGGAATGGTTCAAAATATAGACAGTAAGAAGAGTCAGTCTTCTTGTACTTAAGTCGCCATTGTGCCTTTTGTATTTAATTCCGATGCAATTTCTGTGATTCATCGTCAATAAGAAGGCCCAAGGGATACAGTAAACCTGAAGTGAAGCATCGGACTCTATAAATAGTGTCACAGAAAAGGTTCAAATCATTGACCGTAGACGAGTCAGTCTTCTTGTACTTAAGTCGGAATTTACGCCTTTTGTATTTAATTCCGATGCAATTTCTGTGTTTCATCGTCAATAAGAAGGTCCAAGGGAAACAGTAAACCTGAAGTGAAGCATCGGAATCTATAACTAGTGTCACAGGAATGCTTCAAACATAGTCAAAAAGAACAGTCCGTCTTCATGTCCGTAAGTCGGCATTGTGCCTTTTGTATTTAATTCCGACACAATTTCTGTGTTTCATCGTCAATAAGAAGGTCCAAGGGATAGAGTAAACCTGGAGTGTAGCATGGGAATCTATAACTAGTGTCACAGGAATGGATCAAATCACAGACAGTAAGAAGAGTCAGTCTTCGTGTACTCAGGTCGGCATTTCGCCTTTTGTATTTAATTCCGATGCAATTTCTGTGTTTCATCGTCAATAAGAAGGTCCAAGGGATACAGTAACCTGAAGTGAAGCACTGGAATCTATAACTAGTGTCACAGGAATGGTTCAAAACATAGTCAGTAAGAAGAGTCAGTCTTCTTGTACTTAAGTCTTCATTGTGCCTTTTCTATTTAATTCCGATGCAATTTCTGTGTTTCATCTTCAATAAGAAGGTCCAAGGGATACAGCAAACCTAGAGTGAAGCATCGGAAACTATAACTAGTGTCAATGGAATGGTTCAAAGCATAGACAGTAAGAAGAGTTAGTCTTCTTGTACGTAAGTCGGCATTGTGGCTTTTGTATTTAATTCCGATGCAAGTTCAGTGTTTCATCGTCAATAAGAAGGTCTGAGGGATACAGTATACCTGATGTGAAGCATCGGAATCTATAGCTAGTGTCACAGCACTGGTTCAAGTCATAGTCAGTAAGAAGAGTCAGTCTTCTTGTCCTTAAGTCGGCATTGTGCCTTTTGTATTTAATTCTGATGCAATTCCTGTGTTTCATCGTCAATAAGAGGGTCCAAGGGATACAGTGAACCTGAAGTGATGCATCGGAATCTACAACTAGTGTCACAGGAATGGTTCAAAACATAGACAGTAAGAAGAGTCAGCCTTCTTGTACTTAAGTCGGCATTGTGCTTTTTCTATTTAATTCCGATGCAATTGCCGTGTTTAATCGTCAATAAGAAGGTGAGAGGGATACAGTATACCTGAAGTGAAGCATCGGAATCTATAACTAGTGTCACAGGAATGGTTCAAAACATAGTCAGTAAGAAGAGTCAGTCTTCTTGTACTGAAGTTGGCATTGTGATTTTCGAATTTAATTCCGATACAATTTCTGTGTTTCACCGGGATTAAGAAGGTCAAAGGGATACAGGAAACCTGAAGTGAAGCATCGGAATCTATAACTAGTGTCACAGGAATGGTTCAAACATAGACAGTAAGAAGAGTCAGTTTTCTTGGCCTTAAGTCGGCATTGTGCCTCTTGTATTTAACTCCGATGCTATTTCTGTGTTTCATCGTCAATAAGAAGGTCCAAGGGATACTGTGAACCTGGAGTGAAACATCGCAATCTATAACTACTGTCACAGTAATGGTTCAAAGCATAGACAGTAAGAAGAGTCAGACGTCTTGTTCTTAGGTCGGCATTGTGCCTTTTGTAATTAATTCCGACGCAATTTCTGTGTTTCATCATCAATAAGAAGGTCCAAGGGATACAGTAAACCTGAAGTGAAGCATCGGAATCTATAACTAGTGTCACTGGAATGGTTCAAAATATAGACAGTAAGAAGAGCCAGTCTTCTTGTACTTAAGTCGGCATTGTGCCTTTTGTAATTCATTCCGATGCAATTTCTGTGATTCATCGTCAATAAGAAGGCTCAAGGGAACCAGTAAACATGAAGTGAAGCATCGGGCTCTATAACTAGTGTCACAGAAATGGTTCAAAACATAGACAGTAGAAGAGTCAGTCTTCTTGTACTTAAGTCGGGATTGTGCCTTTTGTATTTAATTCCGATGCAATTTCTGTGTTTCATCGTCAATAAGAAGGTCCAAGGGATAGAGTAAACCTGGAGTGTAGTATGGGAATCTATAACTAGTGTCATAGGAATGGATCAAATCATAGACAGTAAGAAGAGTCAGTCTTCGTGTACTCAAGTCGCCATTTCGCCTTTTGTATTTAATTCCGATGCAATTTCTGTGTTTCATCTTCAATAAGAAGGTCCAAGGGATACAGTAAACCTGGAGTGAAGCATCGGAATCTATAACTAGTGTCAATGGAATGGTTCAAAGCATAGACAGTAAGAAGAGTCAGTCTTCTTGTACGTAAGTCGGCATTGTGCATTTGTATTTAATTCCGATGCAATTTCTGTGTTTCATCGTCAATAAGAAGGTCTGAGGGATACAGTATACCTGATGTGAAGCATCGGAATCTATAGCTAGTGTCACAGGAATGGTTCAAGTCATAGTCAGTAAGAAGAGTCAGTCTTCTTGTCCTTAAGTCGGCATTGTGCCTTTTGTATTTAATTCTGATGCAATTCCTGTGTTTCATCGTCAATAAGAGGGTCCAAGGGATACAGTGAACCTGAAGTTTTATCGGAATCTACAACTAGTGTCACAGGAATGGTTCAAAACATAGTCAGTAAGAAGAGTCAGTCTTCTTGTACTTAAGTTGGCATTGTGCCTTTCGAATTTAATTCCGATACAATTTCTGTGTTTCACCGGCAATAAGAAGGTCAAAGGGATACAGGAAACCTGAAGTGAAGCATCGGAATCTATAACTAGTGTCACAGGAATGGTTCAAACAGAGACAGTAAGAAGAGTCACTTTTCTTGGCCTTAAGTCGGCATTGTGACTCTTGTATTTAACTCTGATGCTATTTCTGTGTTTCATCGTGAATAAGAAGGTCCAAGGGATACTGTAAACCTGGAGTGAAGCATCGGAATCTATAACTAGTGTCACAGTAATGGTTCAAAACATAGACAGTAAGAAGAGTCAGACGTCTTGTACTTAAGTCGGCATTGTGCCTTTTGTATTTACTTCCGATGCAATTTCTGTGTTTCATCGTCAACAAGAAGGTCCAAGGGATACAGTAAACCTGAAGTGAAGCATCGGAATCCATAACTAGCGTCACTGGAATGGTTCAAAATATAGAGAGTAAGAAGAGTCAGTCTTCTTGTACTTAAGTCGCCATTGTGCCTTTTGTAATTAATTCCGATGCAATTTCTGTGATTCATCGTCAATAAGAAGGCCCAAGGGATACAGTAAACCTGAAGTGAAGCATCGGACTCTATAAATAGTGTCACAGAAAAGGTTCAAATCATAGACCGTAGAAGAGTCAGTCTTCTTGTACTTAAGTCGGCATTTACGCCTTTTGTATTTAATTCCGATGCATTTTCTGTGTTTCATCGTCAATAAGAAGGTCCAAGGGAAACAGTAAACCTGAAGTGAAGCATCGGAATCTATAACTAGTGTCACAGGAATGGTTCAAACATAGTCAGAAAGAACAGTCCGTCTTCTAGTCCTTAAGACGGCATTTAGTCTTTTGTATTTAATTCCGACACAATTTCTGTGTTTCATCGTCAATAAGAAGGTCCAAGGGATAGAGTAAACATGGAGTGTACCATGGGAATCTATAACTAGTGTCACAGGAATGGATCAAATCATAGTCAGTAAGAGGAGTCAGTCTTCGTGTACTCAAGTCGGCATTTCGCCTTTTGTATTTAATTCCGATGCAATTTCTGTGTTTCATCGTCAATAAGAAGGTCCAAGGGATACAGTAAACCTGAAGTGAAGCATTGGAATCTATAACTAGTGTCACAGGAATGGTTCAAAACATAGTCAGTAAGAAGAGTCAGTCCTCTTGTACTTAAGTCTTCATTCTGCCTTTTCTATTTAATTCCGATGCAATTTCTGTGTTTCATCTTCAATAAGAAGGTCCAAGGGATACAGTAAACCTGGAGTGAAGCATCGGAATCTATAACTAGTGTCACAGGAATGGTTCAAGTCATAGTCAGTAAGAAGAGTCAGTCTTCTTGTCCTTAAGTCGGCATTGTGCCTTTTGTATTTAATTCTGATGCAATTCCTGTGTTTCATCGTCAATAAGAGGGTCCAAGGGATACAGTGAACCTGAAGTGAATTATCGGAATCTACAACTAGTGTCACAGGAATGGTTCAAAACATAGTCAGTAAGAAGAGTCAGTCTTCTTGTACTTAAGTTGGCATTGTGCCTTTCGAATTTAATTCCGATACAATTTCTGTGTTTCACCGGCAATAAGAAGGTCAAAGGGATACAGGAAACCTGAAGTGAAGCATCGGAATCTATAACTAGTGTCACAGGAATGGTTCAAACAGAGACAGTAAGAAGAGTCACTTTTCTTGGCCTTAAGTCGGCATTGTGCCTCTTGTATTTAACTCTGATGCTATTTCTGTGTTTCATCGTGAATAAGAAGGTCTAAGGGATACTGTAAACCTGGAGTGAAGCATCGGAATCTATAACTAGTGTCACAGTAATGGTTCAAAACATAGACAGTAAGAAGAGTCAGACGTCTTGTACTTAAGTCGGCATTGTGCCTTTTGTATTTACTTCCGATGCAATTTCTGTGTTTCATCGTCAACAAGTCGGTCCAAGGGATACAGTAAACCTGAAGTGAAGCATCGGAATCCATAACTAGCGTCACTGGAATGGTTCAAAATATAGACAGTAAGAAGAGTCAGTCTTCTTGTACTTAAGTCGCCATTGTGCCTTTTGTATTTAATTCCGATGCAATTTCTGTGATTCATCGTCAATAAGAAGGCCCAAGGGATACAGTAAACCTGAAGTGAAGCATCGGACTCTATAAATAGTGTCACAGAAAAGGTTCAAATCATTGACCGTAGACGAGTCAGTCTTCTTGTACTTAAGTCGGAATTTACGCCTTTTGTATTTAATTCCGATGCAATTTCTGTGTTTCATCGTCAATAAGAAGGTCCAAGGGAAACAGTAAACCTGAAGTGAAGCATCGGAATCTATAACTAGTGTCACAGGAATGCTTCAAACATAGTCAGAAAGAACAGTCCGTCTTCATGTCCTTAAGTCGGCATTGTGCCTTTTGTATTTAATTCCGACACAATTTCTGTGTTTCATCGTCAATAAGAAGGTCCAAGGGATAGAGTAAACCTGGAGTGTAGCATGGGAATCTATAACTAGTGTCACAGGAATGGATCAAATCACAGACAGTAAGAAGAGTCAGTCTTCGTGTACTCAGGTCGGCATTTCGCCTTTTGTATTTAATTCCGATGCAATTTCTGTGTTTCATCGTCAATAAGAAGGTCCAAGGGATACAGTAACCTGAAGTGAAGCACTGGAATCTATAACTAGTGTCACAGGAATGGTTCAAAACATAGTCAGTAAGAAGAGTCAGTCTTCTTGTACTTAAGTCTTCATTGTGCCTTTTCTATTTAATTCCGATGCAATTTCTGTGTTTCATCTTCAATAAGAAGGTCCAAGGGATACAGCAAACCTAGAGTGAAGCATCGGAAACTATAACTAGTGTCAATGGAATGGTTCAAAGCATAGACAGTAAGAAGAGTTAGTCTTCTTGTACGTAAGTCGGCATTGTGCCTTTTGTATTTAATTCCGATGCAAGTTCAGTGTTTCATCGTCAATAAGAAGGTCTGAGGGATACAGTATACCTGATGTGAAGCATCGGAATCTATAGCTAGTGTCACAGCACTGGTTCAAGTCATAGTCAGTAAGAAGAGTCAGTCTTCTTGTCCTTAAGTCGGCATTGTGCCTTTTGTATTTAATTCTGATGCAATTCCTGTGTTTCATCGTCAATAAGAGGGTCCAAGGGATACAGTGAACCTGAAGTGATGCATCGGAATCTACAACTAGTGTCACAGGAATGGTTCAAAACATAGACAGTAAGAAGAGTCAGCCTTCTTGTACTTAAGTCGGCATTGTGCTTTTTCTATTTAATTCCGATGCAATTGCCGTGTTTAATCGTCAATAAGAAGGTGAGAGGGATACAGTATACCTGAAGTGAAGCATCGGAATCTATAACTAGTGTCACAGGAATGGTTCAAAACATAGTCAGTAAGAAGAGTCAGTCTTCTTGTACTGAAGTTGGCATTGTGATTTTCGAATTTAATTCCGATACAATTTCTGTGTTTCACCGGGATTAAGAAGGTCAAAGGGATACAGGAAACCTGAAGTGAAGCATCGGAATCTATAACTAGTGTCACAGGAATGGTTCAAACATAGACAGTAAGAAGAGTCAGTTTTCTTGGCCTTAAGTCGGCATTGTGCCTCTTGTATTTAACTCCGATGCTATTTCTGTGTTTCATCGTCAATAAGAAGGTCCAAGGGATACTGTGAACCTGGAGTGAAACATCGCAATCTATAACTACTGTCACAGTAATGGTTCAAAGCATAGACAGTAAGAAGAGTCAGACGTCTTGTTCTTAGGTCGGCATTGTGCCTTTTGTAATTAATTCCGACGCAATTTCTGTGTTTCATCATCAATAAGAAGGTCCAAGGGATACAGTAAACCTGAAGTGAAGCATCGGAATCTATAACTAGTGTCACTGGAATGGTTCAAAATATAGACAGTAAGAAGAGCCAGTCTTCTTGTACTTAAGTCGGCATTGTGCCTTTTGTAATTCATTCCGATGCAATTTCTGTGATTCATCGTCAATAAGAAGGCTCAAGGGAACCAGTAAACATGAAGTGAAGCATCGGGCTCTATAACTAGTGTCACAGAAATGGTTCAAAACATAGACAGTAGAAGAGTCAGTCTTCTTGTACTTAAGTCGGGATTGTGCCTTTTGTATTTAATTCCGATGCAATTTCTGTGTTTCATCGTCAATAAGAAGGTCCAAGGGATAGAGTAAACCTGGAGTGTAGTATGGGAATCTATAACTAGTGTCATAGGAATGGATCAAATCATAGACATTAAGAAGAGTCAGTCTTCGTGTACTCAAGTCGCCATTTCGCCCTTTGTATTTAATTCCGATGCAATTTCTGTGTTTCATCTTCAATACGAAAGTCCAAGGGATACAGTAAACCCGGAGTGAAGCATCGGAATCTATAACTAGTGTCAATGGAATGGTTCAAAGCATAGACAGTAAGAAGAGTCAGTCTTCTTGTACGTAAGTCGGCATTGTGCCTTCTGTATTTAATTCCGACGCAATTTCTGTGTTTCATCGTCAATAAGAAGGTCTGAGGGATACAGTATACCTGATGTGAAGCATCGGAATCTATAGCTAGTGTCACAGGAATGGTTCAAGTCATAGTCAGTAAGAAGAGTCAGTCTTCTTGTCCTTAAGTCGGCATTGTGCCTCTTGTATTTAATTCTGATGCAATTCCTGTGTTTCATCGTCAATAAGAGGGTCCAAGGGATACAGTGAACCTGAAGTGAAGCAACGGAATCTACAACTAGTGTCACAGGAATGGTTCAAAACATAGACAGTAAGAAGAGTCAGCCTTCTTGTACTTAAGTCGGCATTGTGCTTTTTCTATTTTATTCCGATGCAATTGCCGTGTTTCATCGTCAATAAGAAGGTCAGAGGGTTACAGTAAACCTGAAGTGAAGCATCGGAATCTATAACTAGTGTCACAGGAATGGTTCAAAACATAGTCAGTAAGAGAGTCAGTCTTCTTGTACTTAAGTTGGCATTGTGCCTTTGGAATTTAATTCCGATACAATTTCTGTGTTTCACCGCCAATAAGAAGGTCAAAGGGATACAGGAAACCTGAAGTGAAGCATCGGAATCTATAACTAGTGTCACAGGAATGGTTCAAACACAGACAGTAAGAAGAGTCACTTTTCTTGGCCTTAAGTCGGCATTGTGCCTCTTGTATTTACCTCTGATGCTATTTCTGTGTTTCATCGTCAATAAGAATGTCCAAGGGATACTGTAAACCTGGAGTGAAGCATCGGAATCTGTAACTAGTGTCACAGTAATGGTTCAAAACATAGACAGTAAGAAGAGTCAGACGTCTTGTACTTAAGTCGGCATTGTGCCTTTTGTATTTACTTCCGATGCAATTTCTGTGTTTCATCGGCAACAAGAAGGTCCAAGGGATACAGTAAACCTGAAGTGAAGCATCGGAATCCATAACTAGCGTCACTGGAATGGTTCAAAATATAGACAGTAAGAAGAGTCAGTTTTCTTGTACTTAAGTCGCCATTGTGCCTTTTGTAATTAATTCCGATGCAATTTCTGTGATTCATCGTCAATAAGAAGGCCCAAGGGATACAGTAAACCTGAAGTGAAGCATCGGAATCTATAACTAGTGTCACAGGAATGGTTCAAACATAGTCAGAAAGAACAGTCCGTCTTCTTGTCCTTAAGTCGGCATTGTGCCTTTTGTATTTAATTCCGACACAATTTCTGTGTTTCATCGTCAATAAGAAGGTCCAAGGGATAGAGTAAACCTGGAGTGTACCATGGGAATCTATAACTAGTGTCACAGGAATGGATCAAATCATAGTCAGTAAGAGGAGTCAGTCTTCGTGTACTCAAGTCGGCATTTCGCCTTTTGTATTTAATTCCGATGCAATTTCTGTGTTTCATCGTCAATAAGAAGGTCCAAGGGATACAGTAAACCTGAAGTGAAGTATTGGAATCTATAACTAGTGTCACAGGAATGGTTCAAAACATAGTCAGTAAGAAGAGTCAGTCTTCTTGTACTTAAGTCTTCATTGTGCCTTTTCTATTTAATTCCGATGCAATTTCTGTGTTTCATCTTCAATAAGAAGGTCCAAGGGATACAGTAAACCTGGAGTGAAGCATCGGAATCTATAACTAGTGTCAATGGAATGGTTCAAAGCATAGACAGTAAGAAGAGTCAGTCTTCTTGTACGTAAGTCGGCATTGTGCATTTGTATTTAATTCCGATGCTATTTCTGTGTTTCATCGTCAATAAGAAGGTCTGAGGGATACAGTATACCTGATGTGAAGCATCGGAATCTATAGCTAGTGTCACAGGAATGGTTCAAGTCATAGTCAGTAAGAAGAGTCAGTCTTCTTGTCCTTAAGTCGGCATTGTGCCTTTTGTATTTAATTCTGATGCAATTCCTGTGTTTCATCGTCAATAAGAGGGTCCAAGGGATACAGTGAACTGAAGTGAAGCATCGGAATCTACAACTAGTGTCACAGGAATGGTTCAAAACATAGACAGTAAGAAGAGTCAGCCTTCTTGTACTTAAGTCGGCATTGTGCTTTTTCTATTTAATTCCGATGCAATTGCCGTGTTTCATCGTCAATAAGAAGGTCAGAGGGATACAGTAAACCTGAAGTGAAGCATCGGAATCTATAACTAGTGTCACAGGAATGGTTCAAACACAGACAGTAAGAAGAGTCACTTTTCTTGGCCTTAAGTCGGCATTGTGCCTCTTGTATTTAACTCTGATGCTATTTCTGTGTTTCATCGTGAATAAGAAGGTCCAAGGGATACTGTAAACCTGGAGTGAAGCATCGGAATCTATAACTAGTGTCACAGTAATGGTTCAAAACATAGACAGTAAGAAGAGTCAGACGTCTTGTACTTAAGTCGGCATTGTGCCTTTTGTATTGACTTCCGATGCAATTTCTGTGTTTCATCGTCAACAAGAAGGTCCAAGGGATACAGTAAACCTGAAGTGAAGCATCGGAATCCATAACTAGCGTCACTGGAATGGTTCAAAATATAGACAGTAGGAAGAGTCAGTCTTCTTGTACTTAAGTCGCCATTGTGCCTTTTGTAATTAATTCCGATGCAATTTCTGTGATTCATCGTCAATACGAAGGCCCAAGGGATACAGTAAACCTGAAGTGAAGCATCGGACTCTATAAATAGTGTCACAGAAAAGGTTCAAATCATTGACCGTAGAAGAGTCAGTCTTCTTGTACTTAAGTCGGCATTTACGCCTTTTGTATTTAATTCCGATGCAATTTCTGTGTTTCATCGTCAATAAGAAGGTCCAAGGGAAACAGTAAACCTGAAGTGAAGCATCGGAATCTATAACTAGTGTTACAGGAATGCTTCAAACATAGTCAGAAAGAACAGTCCGTCTTCTTGTCCTTAAGTCGGCATTGTGCCTTTTGTATTTAATTCCGACACAATTTCTGTGTTTCATCGTCAATTAGAAGGTCCAAGGGATAGAGTAAACCTGGAGTGTAGCATGGGAATCTATAACTAGTGTCACAGGAATGGATCAAATCATAGACAGTAAGAAGAGTCAGTCTTCGTGTACTCAAGTCGGCATTTCGCCTTTTGTATTTAATTCCGATGCAATTTCTGTGTTTCATCGTCAATAAGAAGGTCCAAGGGATACAGTAAACCTGAAGTGAAGCATTGGAATCTATAACTAGTGTCACAGGAATGGTTCAAAACATAGTCAGTAAGAAGAGTCATTCTTCTTGTACTTAAGTCTTCATTGTGCCTTTTCTATTTAATTCCGATGCAATTTCTGTGTTTCATCTTCAATAAGAAGGTCCAAGGGATACAGTAAACCTGAAGTGAAGCATCGGAATCTATAGCTAGTGTCACAGGACTGGTTCAAGTCATAGTCAGTAAGAAGAGTCAGTCTTCTTGTCCTTAAGTCGGCATTGTGCCTTTTGTATTTAATTCTGATGCAATTCCTGTGTTTCATCGTCAATAAGAGGGTCCAAGGGATACAGTGAACCTGAAGTGATGCATCGGAATCTACAACTAGTGTCACAGGAATGGTTCAAAACATAGACAATAAGAAGAGTCAGCCTTCTTGTACTTAAGTCGGCATTGTGCTTTTTCTATTTAATTCCGATGCAATTGCCGTGTTTAATCGTCAATAAGAAGGTGAGAGGGATACAGTAAACCTGAAGTGAAGCATCGGAATCTATAACTAGTGTCACAGGAATGGTTCACAACATAGTCAGTAAGAAGAGTCAGTCTTCTTGTACTTAGGTTGGCATTGTGCCTTTCGAATTTAACTCCGATACAATCTCTGTGTTTCACCGGGATTAAGAAGGTCAAAGGGATACAGGAAACCTGAAGTGAAGCATCGGAAACTATAACTAGTGTCACAGGAATGGTTCAAACATAGACAGTAAGAAGAGTCAGTTTTCTTGGCCTTAAGTCGGCATTGTGCCTCTTGTATTTAACTCCGATGCTATTTCTGTGTTTCATCGTCAATAAGAAGGTCCAAGGGATACTGTAAACCTGGAGTGCAGCATCGCAATCTATAACTACTGTCACAGTAATGGTTCAAAACATAGACAGTAAGAAGAGTCAGACGTCTTGTTCTTAGGTCGGCATTGTGCCTTTTGTAATTAATTCCGATGCAATTTCTGTGTTTCATCGTCAATAAGAAGGTCCAAGGGATACAGTAAACCTGAAGTGAAGCATCGGAATCTATAACTAGTGTCACTGGAATGGTTCAAAATATAGACCGTAAGATGAGCCAGTCTTCTTGTACTTAAGTCGGCATTGTGCCTTTTGTAATTCATTCCGATGCAATTTCTGTGATTCATCGTGAATAAGAAGGCTCAAGGGAACCAGTAAACCTGAAGTGATGAATGGGGCTCTATAACTAGTGTCACAGAAATGGTTCAAAACATAGACAGTAGAAGAGTCGGTCTTCTTGTACTTAGGTCGGGATTGTGCCTTTTGTATTTAATTCCGATGCAATTTCTGTGTTTCATCGTCAATAAGAAGGTCCAAGGAAACAGTAAACCTGAAGTGAAGCATCGGAATCTATAACTAGTGTCACAGGAATGGTTCAAAACATAGTCAGTAAGAAGAGTCAGACGTCTTGTACTTAAGTCGGCATTGTGCCTTTTGTATTTAATTCCGATGCAATTTCTGTTGTTCATCGTCAATAATAAGGTCCAAGGGATACAGTAAAGCTGAAGTGAAGCATCGGAATCTATAACTAGTGTCACTGGAATGGTTCAAAATATAGACAGTAAGAAGAGTAAGTCTTCTTGTGCTTAAGTCGGCATTGTGCCTTTTGTAATTAATTCCGATGCGATTTCTGTGATTCATCGACAATAAGAAGGCCCAAGGGATCCAGTAAACCTGAAGTGAAGCATCGGACTCTATAACTAGTGTCTCAGAAATGGTTCAAAACATAGACAGTAGAAGAGTCAGTCTTCTTGTACTTAAGTCGGCATTGTGCCTTTGGTATTTAATTCCGATGCAATTTCTGTGTTTCATCGTCAATAAGAAAGTCCAAGGGATACAGTAAACCTGAATTGAAGCATCGGAATCTATAACTAGTGTCACAGGAATGGTTCAAGACATAGACAGTAGGAAGAGTCAGTCTTCTAGTACTTAAGCCGGCATTGTGCCTTTTCAATTTAATTCCGATGCAATTTCAGTGTTTCATCGTCAATAAGACGGTCAGAGGGATACAGTAAACCTGGAGTGAAGCATCGGAATCTATAACTAGTGTCACAGTAACGGTTCAAAGCATAGACAGTAAGAAGAGTCAGACGTCTTGTACTTAAGTCGGCATTGTGCCTTTTGTATTTACTTCCGATGCAATTTCTGTGTTTCATCGTCAATACGAAGGTCCAAGGGATACAGTAAACCTGAAGTGAAGCATCGGAATCCATAACTAGTGTCAATCGAATGGCTCAAAACATAGACAGTAAGAAGAGTCAGTCTTCTTGTACTTAAGTCGGCATTGTGCCTTTTGTATTTAATTCCGATGCATTTTCAGTGTTTTATCGTCATTAAGAAGGTCAGAGGGATATAGTAAACCTGATGTGAAGCATCCGAATCTATAGCTAGTGTCACAGCAATGGTTCAA
Organism: Schistocerca piceifrons; assembly: GCF_021461385.2. Classification (NCBI taxonomy): domain Eukaryota; kingdom Metazoa; phylum Arthropoda; class Insecta; order Orthoptera; family Acrididae; genus Schistocerca; species Schistocerca piceifrons. The sequence continues at coordinate 123,802 of NW_025728114.1, read as the reverse complement.
AACATAGTCAGTAAGAAGAGTCAGTCTTCTTGTCCTTAAGTAGGCATTGTGCCTTTTGTATTTAATTCCGATGCAATTTCTGTGTTTCATCGTCAATAAGAAGGTCCAAGGGATACAGTAAACCTCAAGCGAAGCATCGGAATCTATAACAAGTGTCACAGGAATGGTTCAAACATAGTCAGTAGGAAGAGTCGGTATTCATGTACTTATGTCGGCATTGTGCCTTTTGTATTTAATTCCGATGTAATTTCTGTGTTTCATCGTCAATAAGAAGGTCCAAGGGATACAGTAAACCTGAAGTGAAGCATCGGAATCTATAACTAGTGTCACAGGAATGGTTCAAAACATAGACGGTAGGAAGAGTCAGTCTTCTTGTACTTAAGTCGGCATTGTGCGTTTTGTATTTAATTCCGATGCAAATTCTGTGTTTCATCGTCAATAAGAAGGTCAGAGGGATACAGTATACCTGATGTGAAGCATCGGAATCTATAGCTAGTGTCACAGGACTGGTTCAAGTCATAGTCAGTAAGAAGAGTCAGTCTTCTTGTCCTTAAGTCGGCATTGTGCCTTTTGTATTTAATTCTGATGCAATTCCTGTGTTTCATCGTCAATAAGAGGGTCCAAGGGATACAGTGAACCTGAAGTGATGCATCGGAATCTACAACTAGTGTCACAGGAATGGTTCAAAACGTAGACAATAAGAAGAGTCAGCCTTCTTGTACTTAAGTCGGCATTGTGCTTTTTCTATTTAATTCCGATGCAATTGCCGTGTTTAATCGTCAATAAGAAGGTGAGAGGGATACAGTAAACCTGAAGTGAAGCATCGGAATCTATAACTAGTGTCACAGGAATGGTTCAAAACATAGTCAGTAAGAAGAGTCAGTCTTCTTGTACTTAAGTTGGCATTGTGCCTTTCGAATTTAACTCCGATACAATCTCTGTGTTTCACCGGGATTAAGAAGGTCAAAGGGATACAGGAAACCTGAAGTGAAGCATCGGAAACTATAACTAGTGTCACAGGAATGGTTCAAACATAGACAGTAAGAAGAGTCAGTTTTCTTGGCCTTAAGTCGGCATTGTGCCTCTTGTATTTAACTCCGATGCTATTTCTGTGTTTCATCGTCAATAAGAAGGTCCAAGGGATACTGTAAACCTGGAGTGCAGCATCGCAATCTATAACTACTGTCACAGTAATGGTTCAAAACATAGACAGTAAGAAGAGTCAGACGTCTTGTTCTTAGGTCGGCATTGTGCCTTTTGTAATTAATTCCGATGCAATTTCTGTGTTTCATCGTCAATAAGAAGGTCCAAGGGATACAGTAAACCTGAAGTGAAGCATCGGAATCTATAACTAGTGTCACTGGAATCGTTCAAAATATAGACAGTAAGATGAGCCAGTCTTCTTGTACTTAAGTCGGCATTGTGCCTTTTGTAATTCATTCCGATGCAATTTCTGTGATTCATCGTCAATAAGAAGGCTCAAGGGAACCAGTAAACCTGAAGTGAAGAATCGGGCTCTATAACTAGTGTCACAGAAATGGTTCAAAACATAGACAGTAGAAGAGTCGGTCTTCTTGTACTTAAGTCGGGATTGTGCCTTTTGTATTTAATTCCGATGCAATTTCTGTGTTTCATCGTCAATAAGAAGGTCCAAGGAAACAGTAAACCTGAAGTGAAGCATCGGAATCTATAACTAGTGTCACAGGAATGGTTCAAAACATAGTCAGTAAGAAGAGTCAGACGTCTTGTACTTAAGTCGGCATTGTGCCTTTTGTATTTAATTCCGATGCAATTTCTGTTGTTCATCGTCAATAATAAGGTCCAAGGGATACAGTAAAGCTGAAGTGAATCATCGGAATCTATAACTAGTGTCACTGGAATGGTTCAAAATATAGACAGTAAGAAGAGTAAGTCTTCTTGTGCTTAAGTCGGCATTGTGCCTTTTGTAATTAATTCCGATGCAATTTCTGTGATTCATCGACAATAAGAAGGCCCAAGGGATCCAGTAAACCTGAAGTGAAGCATCGGACTCTATAACTAGTGTCTCAGAAATGGTTCAAAACATAGACAGTAGAAGAGTCAGTCTTCTTGTACTTAAGTCGGCATTGTGCCTTTGGTATTTAATTCCGATGCAATTTCTGTGTTTCATCGTCAATAAGAAAGTCCAAGGGATACAGTAAACCTGAAGTGAAGCATCGGAATCTATAACTAGTGTCACAGGAATGGTTCAAGACATAGACAGTAGGAAGAGTCAGTCTTCTAGTACTTAAGCCGGCATTGTGCATTTTCAATTTAATTCCGATGCAATTTCAGTGTTTCATCGTCAATAAGACGGTCAGAGGGATACAGTAAACCTGGAGTGAAGCATCGGAATCTATAACTAGTGTCATAGTAACGGTTCAAAGCATAGACAGTAAGAAGAGTCAGACGTCTTGTACTTAAGCCGGCATTGTGCCTTTTGTATTTACTTCCGATGCAATTTCTGTGTTTCATCGTCAATACGAAGGTCCAAGGGATACAGTAAACCTGAAGTGAAGCATCGGAATCCGTAACTAGTGTCAATGGAATGGCTCAAAACATAGACAGTAAGAAGAGTCAGTCTTCTTGTACATAAGTCGGCATTGTGCCTTTTGTATTTAATTCCGATGCATTTTCAGTGTTTTATCGTCATTAAGAAGGTCAGAGGGATATAGTAAACCTGATGTGAAGCATCCGAATCTATAGCTAGTGTCACAGCAATGGTTCAAAACATAGTCAGTAAGAAGAGTCAGTCTTCTTGTCCTTAAGTAGGCATTGTGCCTTTTGTATTTAATTCCGATGCAATTTCTGTGTTTCATCGTCAATAAGAAGGTCCAAGGGATACAGTAAACCTCAAGCGAAGCATCGGAATCTATAACTAGTGTCACAGGAATGGTTCAAACATAGTCAGTAGGAAGAGTCGGTATTCATGTACTTATGTCGGCATTGTGCCTTTTGTATTTAATTCCGATGTAATTTCTGTGTTTCATCGTCAATAAGAAGGTCCAAGGGATACAGTAAACCTGAAGTGAAGCATCGGAATCTATAACTAGTGTCACAGGAATGGTTCAAAACATAGACGGTAGGAAGAGTCAGTCTTCTTGTACTTAAGTCGGCATTGTGCGTTTTGTATTTAATTCCGATGCAAATTCTGTGTTTCATCGTCAATAAGAAGGTCAGAGGGATACAGTAAACCTGAAGTGAAGCATCGCAATCTATAACTAGTGTCACAGGAATGGTTCAAAACATAGTTAGTAAGAAGAGTCAGTCTTCTTGTACTTAAGTCGGAATTGTGCCTTTTGTATTTAATTCCGATGCAATTTCTGTGTTTCATCGTCAATAAGAAGTTCAGAGGGATACAGTAAACCTGAAGTGAAGCATCGGTATCTATAACTAGTGTGACAGGAATGGTTCAAACATAGACAGTAAGAAGGGTCAGTCTTCTTGTACTTAAGTCGGCATTGTGCCTTTTCTATTTAGTTCCGATGCAATTTCTGTGTTTCATCGTCAATAACAAGGTCCAAGGGATACAGTAAACCTGGAGTGAAGCATCGGTATCTATAACTAGTGTGACAGGAATGGTTCAAACATAGACAGTAAGAAGGGTCAGTCTTCTTGTACTTAAGTCGGCATTGTGCCTTTTGTATTTAATTCTGATGCAATTTCTGTGTTTCATCGTCAATAAGAAGGTCAGAGGGATACAGTAAACCTGAAGTGAAGCATCAGAAACTATAACTAGTGTCACAGGAATGGTTCAAAACATAGACAGTAGGAAGAGTCAGTCTTCTTGCACTTAAGTCGGCATTGTGCCTTTTGTATTTAAATCCGATGCAATTTCTGTGTTTCATCGTCGATAAGAAGGTCAGAGGGATACAGTAAACCTGAAGTGAAGCATCGGAATCCTAAACTAGTGTCACAGGAATGGTTCAAAACATAGACATTAGGAAGAATCTGTCTTCTTGTTCTTAAGTCGGCATTGTGCCTTTTGTATTTAATTCCGATGCAATGTCTGTGTTTCATCGTCAATAAGAAGGTCCACGGTATACAGTAAACCTGAAGTGAAGCATCGGAATCTATGACTAGTGTCACAGGAATGGTTCAAAACATTGTCAGTAAGAAGAGTCAGTCTTCTTGTACCTAAGTCGGCATTGTGCCCTTTCTATTTAATTCCGATGCAATTTTAGTCTTTCATCGTCAATAAGAAGGTCCAAGGGATACAGTAAACCTGGAGTGAAGCATCGGAATCTAAAACTAGTGTCACAAGAATGGTTCAAGACATAGACAGTAAGAAGAGTCAGTCTTCTTGTATTTAAGTCGACGTTGGGCCTTTCTATGTAATTCCGATGCAATTTCTGTGTTTCATCGTCAATAAGAGGGTCAGAGGGATACAATAAACCTGAAGTGAAGCATCGGAATCTATAACTAGTGTCACAGGAATGGTTCAAAACATAGACAGTAAGAAGAGTCAGTCTTCGTGTACTGAAGTCGGCATTTTGCCTTTTGTATTTAACTCCGATTCAATTTCTGTGTTTCATCGTCAATAAGAAGGTCCAAGGCGTACAGTAAACCTCAAGCGAAGCATCGGAATCTATAACTAGTGTCACAGGAATGGTTCAAACATTGTCAGTAGGAAGAGTCGGTATTCATGTACTTATGTCGGCATTGTGCCTTTTGTATTTAATTCCGATGCAATTTCTGTGTTTCATCGTCAATAAGAAGGTCCAAGGGATACAGTAAACCTGAAGTGAAGCATCGGAATCTATAACTAGTGTCACAGGAATGGTTCAAAGCATAGACGGTAGGAAGAGTCAGTCCTCTTGTACTTAAGTCGGCATTGTGCGTTTTGTATTTAATTCCGATGCAAATTCTGTGTTTCATCGTCAATAAGAAGGTCAGAGGGATACAGTAAACCTGAAGTGAAGCATCGCAATCTATAACTAGTGTCACAGGAATGGTTCAAAACATAGTTAGTAAGAAGAGTCAGTCTTCTTGTACTTAAGTCGGAATTGTGCCTTTTGTATTTAATTCCGATGCAATTTCTGTGTTTCATCGTCAATAAGAAGTTCAGAGGGATACAGTAAACCTGAAGTGAAGCATCGGTATCTATAACTAGTGTGACAGGAATGGTTCAAACATAGACAGTAAGAAGGGTCAGTCTTCTTGTACTTAAGTCGGCATTGTGCCTTTTCTATTTAGTTCCGATGCAATTTCTGTGTTTCATCGTCAATAACAAGGTCCAAGGGATACAGTAAACCTGGAGTGAAGCATCGGTATCTATAACTAGTGTGACAGGAATGGTTCAAACATAGACAGTAAGAAGGGTCAGTCTTCTTGTACTTAAGTCGGCATTGTGCCTTTTGTATTTAATTGTGATGCAATTTCTGTGTTTCATCGTCAATAAGAAGGTCAGAGGGATACAGTAAACCTGAAGTGAAGCATCAGAAACTATAACTAGTGTCACAGGAATGGTTCAAAACATAGACAGTAGGAAGAGTCAGTCTTCTTGCACTTAAGTCGGCATTGTGCCTTTTGTATTTAAATCCGATGCAATTTCTGTGTTTCATCGTCGATAAGAAGGTCAGAGGGATACAGTAAACCTGAAGTGAAGCATCGGAATCCTAAACTAGTGTCACAGGAATGGTTCAAAACATAGACAGTAGGAAGAATCAGTCTTCTTGTTCTTAAGTCGGCATTGTGCCTTTTGTATTTAATTCCGATGCAATGTCTGTGTTTCATCGTCAATAAGAAGGTCCACGGTATACAGTAAACCTGAAGTGAAGCATCGGAATCTATGACTAGTGTCACAGGAATGGTTCAAAACATTGTCAGTAAGAAGAGTCAGTCTTCTTGTACCTAAGTCGGCATTGTGCCTTTTCTATTTAATTCCGATGCAATTTTTGTCTTTCATCGTCAATAAGAAGGTCCAAGGGATACAGTAAACCTGGAGTGAAGCATCGGAATCTAAAACTGGTGTCACAAGAATGGTTCAAAACATAGACAGTAAGAAGAGTCAGTCTTCTTGTATTTAAGTCGACGTTGGGCCTTTTCTATGTAATTCCGATGCAATTTCTGTGTTTCATCGTCAATAGGAGGGTCAGAGGGATACAATAAACCTGAAGTGAAGCATCGGAATCTATAACTAGCTCACAGTAATGGTTCAAAAGATAGACAGTAAGAAGAGTCAGTCTTCTTGTACTTAAGTCGGCATTGTGCCTTTTGTATTTAATTCCGATGAAATTTCCTTGTTTCTTCGTCAATAAGAAGGTCTAAGGGATACAGTAAACCTGAAGTGAAGCATCGGAATCTATATCTAGTGTCACAGGAATAGTTCAAAGCATAGTCAGTAAGAAGAGTCAGTCTTCTTGTACTTAAGTCGGCATTTTGTATTTTATTCCGATGTAATTTCCGTGTTTCATCGTCAATGAGAATGTCTGAGGGATACAGTAAACCTGAAGTGAAGCATCGGGATCTATAACTAGTGTCACAGGAGTGTTTCAAATCATTGACAGTAGGAAGAGTCAGTCTTCTTGTACTTAAGTCGTCATTGTGCCTTTTGTATTTAATTCCGATGCAATTTCTGTATTTCATCGTCAATAAGCATGTCCAAGGGGTACAGTAAACCTGAAGGGAGGCATCGGAATCTATTACTAGAGTCACAGGAATGGTTCAAAACAAAGTCAGTAAGAAGAGTCAGTCTTCTTGTCCTTATGTCGGCATTGTGCCTTTTGTATTTAATTCCGCTGCAATTTCTGTGTTTCATCGTCAATAAGAAGATCCAAGGGATACGGTAAACCTGGAGTGTAGCATCGGAATCTATAAATAGTGTCACAGGAATGGTTTAAAACATAGTCAGTAAGAAGAGTCAGTCTTCGTGTACTTAAGTCGGCATTTTGCATTTTGTATTTAATTCCGATGCAATTTCTGTGTTTCATCGTCAATAAGAAGGTCCATGTGATACAGTAAACCTGAAGTGAATCATCGAAATCTATAACTAGTGTCACAGGAATGGTTCATATCATAGTCACTAAGAAGAGTCAGACTTCTTGTACTTATGTCGGAATTGTGCATTTTCTATTTAATTCCTATGCAATTTCTGTGTTTCAACGTCAATAATAAGGTCAAATGGATACAATAAGCTTGGAGTGAAGCATCGGAATCTATGACTAGTGTCAATGTAATGGTTCAAATCATAGACCGTAAGAAGGGTCAGTCTTCTTGTACTTAAGTCGGCATTGTGCCTTTTGTATTTAATTCCGATGCAATTTCTGTGTTTCATCGTCAATAAGAAGGTCCAAGGGATACAGTAAACTTGAAGTGATGCATCGGAATTTATAACTAGTGTCACAGGAATGGTTCAAACCATAGTCAGTAGGATGAATCGGTCTTCATGTACTTAAGTCGCCATTATGCCTTTTGTATTTAATTCCGATGCAATATCTGTGTTTGATCGTCAATAGGAAGTTCCAAGGGATACAGCAAACCTCAAGTGTAGCATCAGAATCTATAACTAGTGTTACAGGAATGGTTCAAAACATAGACAGTAGGAAGAGTCAGACTTCTTGTACTTAAGTCGGCATTGTGCCATTTGTATTCAATTCCGATGCAATTTCTGTGTTTCATCGTCAATAAGAAGGTCCAAGGGATACAGTAGACCTGAAGTGAAGCATCAGAATCTATAACTAGTGTCACAGGAATGGTTCAAAACATAGACAGTAAGAGGAGTCAGTGTTCTTGTACTTAAGTCGGCATTGTGCCTTTCCTATTTAATTCCGATGCAATTTATGTGTTTCATCGTCAATAAGAAGGTCCAAGGGGTACAGTAAACCTGAAGTGAAGCATCAGAATCTATAAATAGTGTCACAGGAATGGTTCAAAACATAGTCACTAAGAAGAGTCAGTCTTCTTGTACTTTAGTCGGCATTGTGCATTTTGTATTTAATTTCGTTGCAATTTCTGTGTTTCATCGTCAATAAGAAGGTCCGAGGGATACAGTAAACCTGAAGTGAAGCATCCGAATCTATAACTAGTGTCACAGGAATGGTTCAAAACATAGACAGTAGGAAGAGTCAGACTTCTTGTACTTAAGTCGGCATTGTGCCATTTGTATTTAATTCCGATGCAATTTCTGTGTTTCATCGTCAATAAGAAGGTCGAAGGGATACAGTAGACCTGAAGTGAAGCATCGGAATCTATAACTAGTGTCACAGGAATGGTTCAAAACATAGTCAGTAAAAGAGTCAGTCTTCTTGTACTTAAGTCGGCATTGTGCCTTTTGTATTTAATTCCGATACAATTTCTGTGTTTCATCGTCAATAAGAAGGTCAGAGGGATACTGTAAACCTGAAATGAGCATCGGCATCTATAACTAGTGTCACAGGAATGGTTCAAAACAGTCAGTAAGAAGAGTCAGTCTTTTTGTACTTAAGTCGGCATTGTGCCTTTGTATTTAATTCCGATGCAATTTCTGTGTTTCATCGTCAATAAGGCGGTCCAAGGGATACAGTAAACCTGAAGTGAAGCATCGGAATCTACAATTAGTGACACATAAATGGTTCAAAACATAGACAGAAGGAAGAGTCAGTCTTCTTGTACTTAAGTCGGCATTGTGCCTTTTGTATTTAATTCCGATGCAATTTCTGTACTTCATCGTCAATAAGGAGGTCCAAGGGATACAGTAAACCTGAAGTGAAGCATCACAAACTATAACTAGTGTCACAGGAATGGTTCAAAACAAAGTTAGTAAGAAGAGTCATTCTTCTTGTCCTTATGTCGGCATTGTGCCTTTTGTATTTAATTCCGGTGCAATTTCTGTGTTTCATCGTCAATAACAAGGTCCAAGGGATACAGTAAACCTGGAGTGTAGCATCGGAATCTATAACTAGTGTCACAGCAATGGTTCAAAACATAGACAGTAAGAAGAGTCAGTCTTCGTGTACTTAAGTCGTCATTTTGCCTTTTGTATTTAATTCCGATGCAATTTCTGTGTTTCATCGTCAATAAGACGGTCCAAGGGATACAGTTAACCTGAAGTGAATCATCAGAATCTATTACTTGTGTCACAGGAATGGTTCAAAACATAGTCAGTAAGAAGAGTCAGTCATCTTGTACTTATGTCGGCATTGTGCCTTTTCTACTTAATTCCAATGCAATTTCTGTGTTTCATCGTCGATAACAAGGGCAAAGGGATGCAGTAAACCTGGAGTGAGCATCGGAATCTATTACTAGTGTCAATGAAATGGTTCAAATCATAGACAGTAAGAAGAGTCAGTCTTCTTGTACTTCAGTCGGATTAGTGCCTTTTGTATTTAATTCCGATGCAATTTCTGTGTTTCATCGTCAATAAGAAGGTCCAAGGGATACAGTAAACCTGAAGTGAATCATCGGAATCTATAACTAGTGTCACAGGAAGTGTTCAAAACATCGTCTGTAGGAAGAGACGATCTTCTTGTACATAAGTCGGCATTGTGATTTTTGTATTTAACTCCGATGCAATTTCTGTGTTTCATCGTCAATAAGAAGGTCCAAGGGATACAGAAAACCTGAAGTGAAGCATCAAAATCTATAACTAGTGTCACAGGAATGGTTCAAAGCATAGACAGTAAGACAAGTCAGTCGCCTAGTACTTAAGTCGACATTGTGTATTTTCTATTTAATTCCGATGCAATTTCTGTGTTTCATCGTCAATAAGAAGGTCAGAGGGATACAGTAAACCTGAACTGATCATCGGAATCTATAACTAGTGTCATAGGAATGGTTCAATACTTAGTCAGTAAGAAGAGTCAGTCTTTTTGTACTTAAGTCGGCATTGTGCCTTTAGTGTTTACCTCCAATGCAATTTCTGTGTTTCATCGTCAATAAGAAGGTCCAAGGGATACAGTAAACCTGAAGTGAAGCATCGGAATCTATAACTAGTGTCACAGGAATGGTTTAAATCATTGAAAGTAGGAAGAGTCAGTCTTCTTGTACTTAAGTCGGCAATGTGCCTTTTGTATTTAATTCCGATGCAATTTCTGTGTTTCATCGTCAATAAGAAGGTCAGAGGGATACAGTAAACCTGAAGTGAAGCATCGCAATCTATAACTAGTGTCACAGGAATGGTTCAAAACAAAGTTAGTAAGAAGGGTCAGTCTTCTTGTACTTAAGTCGGCAATGTGCCTTTTGTATTTAATTCCGATGCAATTTCTGTGTTTCATCGTCAATAAGAAGGTCCAAGGGATACAGTAAAACTGAAGTCATGCATCGGAATCTATAACTAGTGTCACAGGAATGGTTCAAACATAGACAGTAAGAAGAGTCAGTCTTCTTGTACTTAAGTAAGCATTGTGGCGTTTCTATTTAATTCCGATTCAATTTCTGTGTTTCCTCGTCAATAAGAATGTCAGAGGGATACAGTAAACCTCAAGTGAAGCATCGGAATCTATAACTAGTGTCACAGGAATGTTTCAAACATAGTCAGTAGGAATAGTCAGTCTTCTTGTACTTAAGTCGGCATTGTGCCTTTTCTATTTAGTTCCGATGCAATTTCTGTGTTTCATCGTCAATAACAAGGTCCAAGGGATACAGTAAACCTGGAGTGAAGCATCGGTATCTATAACTAGTGTGACAGGAATGGTTCAAACATAGACAGTAAGAAGGGTCAGTCTTCTTGTACTTAAGTCGGCATTGTGCCTTTTGTATGTAATTCTGATGCAATTTCTGTGTTTCATCGTCAATAAGAAGGTCAGAGGGATACAGTAAACCTGAAGTGAAGCATCAGAAACTATAACTAGTGTCACAGGAATGGTTCAAAACATAGACAGTAGGAAAAGTCAGTCTTCTTGCACTTAAGTCGGCATTGTCCCTTTTGTATTTAATTCCGATGCAATTTCTGTGTTTCATCGTCGATAAGAAGGTCAGAGGGATACTGTAAAACTGAAGTGAAGCATCGGAATCCTAAACTAGTGTCACAGGAATGGTTCAAAACATAGACAGTAGGAAGAATCAGTCTTCTTGTTCTTAAGTCGGCATTGTGCCTTTTGTATTTAATTCCGATGCAATCTCTATGTTTCATCGTCAATAAGATGGTCCACGGTATACAGTAAACCTGAAGTGAAGCATCGGAATCTATGACTAGTGTCACAGGAATGGTTCAAAATATTGTCAGTAAAAAGAGTCAGTCTTCTTGTACCTAAGTCGGCATTGTGCCTTTTCTATTTAATTCCGATGCAATTTTTGTCCTTCATCGTCAATAAGAAGGTCCAAGGGATACAGTAAACCTGGAGTGAAGCATCGGAATCTAAAACTAGTGTCACAAGAATGGTTCAAAACATAGACAGTAAGAAGAGTCAGTCTTCTTGTATTTAAGTCGACGTTGGGCCTTTTCTATGTAATTCCGATGCGTTTTCTGTGTTTCATCGTCAATAAGAGGGTCAGAGGGATACAATAAACCTGAAGTGATGCATCGGAATCTATAACTAGTGTCACAGGAATGGTTCAAATCATAGACAGTAAGAAGAGTCAGTCTTCGTGTTCTGAAGTCGGCATTTTGCCTTTTGTATTTAACTCCGATTCAATATCTGTGTTTCATCGTCAATAAGAAGGTCCAAGGCGTACAGTAAACCTGGAGTGAAGCATCGGAATCTATAACTAGCTCACAGTAATGGTTCAAAAGATAGACAGTAAGAAGAGTCAGTCTTCTTGTACTTAAGTCGGCATTGTGCCTTTTGTATTTAATTCCGATGAAATTTCCTTGTTTCTTCGTCAATAAGAAGGTCTAAGGGATACAGTAAACCTGAAGTGAAGCATCGGAATCTATATCTAGTGTCACAGGAATGGTTCAAAACATAGTCAGTAAGAAGAGTCAGTCTTCTTGTTCTCAAGTCGTCATTGTGCCTTTTGTATTTAATTCCGCTGCAATATCTGTGTTTCATCGTCAATAACAAGGTCAAAGGGATACAGTAAACCTGGGGTGAACAATCGGAATCTATAACTGGTGTCAATGGAATGGTTCAAATCATAGACAGTATGAAGAGTCAGTCTTCTTGTACTTAAGTCGGCATTGTGCCTTTTGTATTTAATTCCGTTGCAATTTCTGTGTTTCGCCGTCAATAAGAAGGTCCAAGGGATACAGTAAACCTGAAGTGAAGCATCGGAATCCATAACTAGTGTCACAGGAATGGTTCAAATCATAGACAGTAGGAAGAGTCAGTCTTCTTGTAATTAAGTCGTCATTGTGCCTTTTGTATTTAATTCCGATGCGATTTCTGTGTTTCATCGTCAACAAGCATGTCCAAGGGGTACAGTAAACTGAAGGGAGGCATCGGAATCAATTACTAGAGTCACAGGAATGGTTCAAAACAAAGTCAGTAAGAAGAGTCAGTCTTCTTGTCCTTATGTCGGCATTGTGCCTTTTGTATTTAATTCCGCTGCAATTTCTGTGTTGCATCGTCAATACGAAGATCCAAGGGATACGGTAAACCTGGAGTGTAGCATCGGAATCTATAAATAGTGTCACAGGAGTGGTTTAAAACATAGTCAGTAAGAAGAGTCAGTCTTCGTGTACTTAAGTCGGCATTCTGCATTTTGTATTTAATTCCGATGCAATTTCTGTGTTTCATCGTCAATAAGAAGGTCCAAGGGATACAGTAAACCTGAAGTGAAGCATCGGAATTTATAACTAGTGTCACAGGAATGGTTCAAATCATAGTCAGTAGGATGAATCGGTCTTCATGTACTTAAGTCGCCATTATGCCTTTTGTATTTAATTCCGATGCAATATCTGTGTTTGATCGTCAATAGGTAGTTCCAAGGGATACAGCAAACCTCAAATGTAGTATCAGAATCTATAACTAGTGTTAAAGGAATGGTTCAAAACATAGACAGTAGGAAGAGTCAGACTTCTTGTACTTAAGTCGGCATTGTGCCATTTATATTTAATTCCGATGCAATTTCTGTGTTTCATCGTCAATAAGACGGTCCAAGGGATACAGTAGACCTGAAGTGAAGCATCGGAATCTATAACTAGTGTCACAGGAATGGTTCAAAACATAGACAGTAAGAGGAGTCAGTGTTCTTGTACTTAAGTCGGCATTGTGCCTTTTCTATTTAATTCCGATGCAATTTATGTGTTTCATCGTCATTAAGAAGGTCCAAGGGGTACAGTAAACCTGAAGTGAAGCATCAGAATCTATAACTAGTGTCACAGGAATGGTTCAAAACATAGTCACTAAGAAGCGTCAGTCTTCTTGTAATTTAGTCGGCATTGTGCATTTTGTATTTAATTTCGTTGCAATTTCTGTGTTTCATCGTCAATAAGAAGGTCAGAGGGATACTGTAAACCTGAAATGAGCATCGGAATCTATAACTAGTGTCACAGGAATGGGTCAAAACAGTCAGTAAGAAGAGTCAGTCTTTTTGTACTTAAGTCGGCATTGTGCCTTTGTATTTAATTCCGATGCAATTTCTGTGTTTCATCGTCAATAAGGCGGTCCAAGGGATACAGTAAACCTGAAGTGAAGCATCGGAATCTATAACTAGTGTCACAGAAATGGTTCAAAACATAGACAGAAGGAAGAGTCAGTTTTCTTGTACTTAAGTCGGCATTGTGCCTTTTGTATTTAATTCCGATGCAATTTCTGTACTTCTTCGTCAATAAGAAGGTCCAAGGGATACAGTAAACCTGAAGTGAAGCATCACAAACTATAAGTAGTGTCACAGGAATGGTTCAAAACAAAGTTAGTAAGAAGAGTCAGTCTTCTTGTCCTTATGTCGGCATTGTGCCTTTTGTATTTAATTCCGATGCAATTTCTGTGTTTCATCGTCAATAACAAGGTCCAAGGGATACAGTAAACCTGGAGTCTAGCATCGGAATCTATAACTAGTGTCACAGCAATGGTTCAAAACATAGACAGTAAGATGAGTCAGTCTTCGTGTACTTAAGTCGTCATTTTGCCTTTTGTATTTAATTCCGATGCAATTTCTGTGGTTCATCGTCAATAAGACGGTCCAAGGGATACAGTTAACCTGAAGTGAATCATCGGAATCTATTACTTGTGTCACAGGAATGGTTCAAATCATAGTCAGTAAGAAGAGTCAGTCATCTTGTACTTATGTCGGCATTGTGCCTTTTCTACTTAATTCCAATGCAATTTCTGTGTTTCATCGTCGATAACAAGGGCAAAGGGATACAGTAAACCTGGAGTGAGCATCGGAATCAATTACTAGTGTCAATGAAATGGTTCAAATCATAGACAGTAAGAAGAGTCAGTCTTCTTGTACTTCAGTCGGCATAGTGCCTCTTGTATTTAATTCCGATGCAATTTCTGTGTTTCATCGTCATTAAGAAGGTCCAAGGGATACAGTAAACCTGAAGTGAATCATCGGAATCTATAACTAGTGTCACAGGAAGGGTTCAAAACATCGTCTGTAGGAAGAGACGGTCTTCTTGTACATAAGTCGGCATTGTGCCTTTTGTATTTAATTCCGATGCAATTTCTGTGTTTCATCGTCAATAAGAAGGTCCAAGGGATACAGAAAACCTGAAGTGAAGCATCAAAATCTATAACTAGTGTCACAGGAATGGTTCAAACATAGACAGTAAGACAAGTCAGTCGCCTAGTACTTAAGTCGACATTGTGCATTTACTATTTAATTCCGATGCAATTTCTATGTTTCATCGTCAATAAGAAGGTCAGAGGGATACAGTAAACCTGAAGTGAGCCTCGGAATCTATAACTAGTGTCATAGGAATGGTTCAATACTTAGTCAGTAAGAAGAGTCAGTCTTTTTGTACTTAAGTCGGCATTGTGCCTTTAGTGTTTACCTCCAATGCAATTTCTGTGTTTCATCGTCAATAAGAAGGTCCAAGGGATACAGTAAACCTGAAGTGAAGCATCGTAATCTATAACTAGTGTCACAGGAATGGTTCAAAACATAGACAGAAATAAGAGTCAGTCTTCTTGTACTTAAGTCGGTATTGTGCCTTTTGTATTTAATTCCGATGCAATTTCTGTGTTTCATCGTCAATAAGAAGCTCCAAAGGATACAGTAAATCTGAAGTGAAGCATTGGAATCTATAACTAGTGTCACAGGAATGGTTCAAAACATAGTCAGTAAGAAGAGTCAGTCTTCTTGTTCTCAAGTCGTCATTGTGCCTTTTGTATTTAATTCCGCTGCAATATCTGTGTTTCATCGTCAATAACAATGTCAAAGGGATACAGTAAACCTGGGGTGAACAATCGGAATCTATAACTGGTGTCAATGGAATGGTTCAAATCATAGACAGTATGAAGAGTCAGTCTTCTTGTACTTAAGTCGGCATTGTGCCTTTTGTATTTAATTCCGTTGCAATTTCTGTGTTTCGCCGTCAATAAGAAGGTCCAAGGGATACAGTAAACCTGAAGTGAAGCATCGGAATCCATAACTAGTGTCACAGGAATGGTTCAAATCATAGACAGTAGGAAGAGTCAGTCTTCTTGTAATTAAGTCGTCATTGTGCCTTTTGTATTTAATTCCGATGCGATTTCTGTGTTTCATCGTCAACAAGCATGTCCAAGGGGTACAGTAAACTGAAGGGAGGCATCGGAATCAATTACTAGAGTCACAGGAATGGTTCAAAACAAAGTCAGTAAGAAGAGTCAGTCTTCTTGTCCTTATGTCGGCATTGTGCCTTTTGTATTTAATTCCGCTGCAATTTCTGTGTTGCATCGTCAATACGAAGATCCAAGGGATACGGTAAACCTGGAGTGTAGCATCGGAATCTATAAATAGTGTCACAGGAGTGGTTTAAAACATAGTCAGTAAGAAGAGTCAGTCTTCGTGTACTTAAGTCGGCATTCTGCATTTTGTATTTAATTCCGATGCAATTTCTGTGTTTCATCGTCAATAAGAAGGTCCAAGGGATACAGTAAACCTGAAGTGAAGCATCGGAATTTATAACTAGTGTCACAGGAATGGTTCAAATCATAGTCAGTAGGATGAATCGGTCTTCATGTACTTAAGTCGCCATTATGCCTTTTGTATTTAATTCCGATGCAATATCTGTGTTTGATCGTCAATAGGTAGTTCCAAGGGATACAGCAAACCTCAAATGTAGTATCAGAATCTATAACTAGTGTTAAAGGAATGGTTCAAAACATAGACAGTAGTAAGAGTCAGACTTCTTGTACTTAAGTCGGCATTGTGCCATTTATATTTAATTCCGATGCAATTTCTGTGTTTCATCGTCAATAAGACGGTCCAAGGGATACAGTAGACCTGAAGTGAAGCATCGGAATCTATAACTAGTGTCACAGGAATGGTTCAAAACATAGACAGTAAGAGGAGTCAGTGTTCTTGTACTTAAGTCGGCATTGTGCCTTTTCTATTTAATTCCGATGCAATTTATGTGTTTCATCGTCATTAAGAAGGTCCAAGGGGTACAGTAAACCTGAAGTGAAGCATCAGAATCTATAACTAGTGTCACAGGAATGGTTCAAAACATAGTCACTAAGAAGCGTCAGTCTTCTTGTAATTTAGTCGGCATTGTGCATTTTGTATTTAATTTCGTTGCAATTTCTGTGTTTCATCGTCAATAAGAAGGTCAGAGGGATACTGTAAACCTGAAATGAGCATCGGAATCTATAACTAGTGTCACAGGAATGGGTCAAAACAGTCAGTAAGAAGAGTCAGTCTTTTTGTACTTAAGTCGGCATTGTGCCTTTGTATTTAATTCCGATGCAATTTCTGTGTTTCATCGTCAATAAGGCGGTCCAAGGGATACAGTAAACCTGAAGTGAAGCATCGGAATCTATAACTAGTGTCACAGAAATGGTTCAAAACATAGACAGAAGGAAGAGTCAGTTTTCTTGTACTTAAGTCGGCATTGTGCCTTTTGTATTTAATTCCGATGCAATTTCTGTACTTCTTCGTCAATAAGAAGGTCCAAGGGATACAGTAAACCTGAAGTGAAGCATCACAAACTATAAGTAGTGTCACAGGAATGGTTCAAAACAAAGTTAGTAAGAAGAGTCAGTCTTCTTGTCCTTATGTCGGCATTGTGCCTTTTGTATTTAATTCCGATGCAATTTCTGTGTTTCATCGTCAATAACAAGGTCCAAGGGATACAGTAAACCTGGAGTCTAGCATCGGAATCTATAACTAGTGTCACAGCAATGGTTCAAAACATAGACAGTAAGATGAGTCAGTCTTCGTGTACTTAAGTCGTCATTTTGCCTTTTGTATTTAATTCCGATGCAATTTCTGTGGTTCATCGTCAATAAGACGGTCCAAGGGATACAGTTAACCTGAAGTGAATCATCGGAATCTATTACTTGTGTCACAGGAATGGTTCAAATCATAGTCAGTAAGAAGAGTCAGTCATCTTGTACTTATGTCGGCATTGTGCCTTTTCTACTTAATTCCAATGCAATTTCTGTGTTTCATCGTCGATAACAAGGGCAAAGGGATACAGTAAACCTGGAGTGAGCATCGGAATCAATTACTAGTGTCAATGAAATGGTTCAAATCATAGACAGTAAGAAGAGTCAGTCTTCTTGTACTTCAGTCGGCATAGTGCCTCTTGTATTTAATTCCGATGCAATTTCTGTGTTTCATCGTCATTAAGAAGGTCCAAGGGATACAGTAAACCTGAAGTGAATCATCGGAATCTATAACTAGTGTCACAGGAAGGGTTCAAAACATCGTCTGTAGGAAGAGACGGTCTTCTTGTACATAAGTCGGCATTGTGCCTTTTGTATTTAATTCCGATGCAATTTCTGTGTTTCATCGTCAATAAGAAGGTCCAAGGGATACAGAAAACCTGAAGTGAAGCATCAAAATCTATAACTAGTGTCACAGGAATGGTTCAAACATAGACAGTAAGACAAGTCAGTCGCCTAGTACTTAAGTCGACATTGTGCATTTACTATTTAATTCCGATGCAATTTCTATGTTTCATCGTCAATAAGAAGGTCAGAGGGATACAGTAAACCTGAAGTGAGCCTCGGAATCTATAACTAGTGTCATAGGAATGGTTCAATACTTAGTCAGTAAGAAGAGTCAGTCTTTTTGTACTTAAGTCGGCATTGTGCCTTTAGTGTTTACCTCCAATGCAATTTCTGTGTTTCATCGTCAATAAGAAGGTCCAAGGGATACAGTAAACCTGAAGTGAAGCATCGGAATCTATAACTAGTGTCACAGGAATGGTTCAAAACATAGACAGTAATAAGAGTCAGTCTTCTTGTACTTAACTCGGCATTGTGCCTTTTGTATTTAATTCCGATACAATTTCTGTGTTTCATCGTCAATAAGAAGGTCAGAGGGCTACAGTAAACCTGAAGTGAAGCATCGGAATCTATAACTAGTGTCACAGGAATGGTTCAAAACATTGAAAGTAGGAAGAGTCAGTCTTCTTGTACTTAAGTCGGCAATGTGCCTTTTGTATTTAATTCCGATGAAATTTCTGTGTTTCATCGTCAATAAGAAGGTCCAAGGGATACAGTAAACCTGAAGTGAAGCATCGTAATCTATAACTAGTGTCACAGGAATGGTTCAAAACATAGACAGAAATAAGAGTCAGTCTTCTTGTACTTAAGTCGGTATTGTGCCTTTTGTATTTAATTCCGATGCAATTTCTGTGTTTCATCGTCAATAAGAAGCTCCAAAGGATACAGTAAATCTGAAGTGAAGCATTGGAATCTATAACTAGTGTCACAGGAATCGCTCAAAACATAGACAGTACGAGGAGTCAGTCTTCTTGTACTTAAGTCGGCATTGTGCTTTTCTATTTAATTCCGACGCAATTTATGTCTTTCATCGTCAATACGAAGGTCCAAGGGGTACAAGAAACCTGAAGTGAAGCATCAGAATCTATAACTAGTGTCACAGGAATGGTTCAAAACATAGTCAATAAGAAGAGTCAGTCTTCTTGTACTTTAGTCGGCATTGTGCCTTTTGTATTTAATTCCGTTGCAATTTCTGTGTTTCATCATCAATAAGAAGGTCCGAGGGATACAGTAAACCTGGAGTGAGGCATTAGAATCTATAACTAGTGTCACAGGAATGGTTTTAAACATAGACAGTAAGAAGAGTCAGTCTTCTTGTACTTAAGTCGGCATTGTGCCTTTTGTATTTAATTCCGATGCAATTTCTGTGTTTCATCGTGAATAAGAAGTCGATGGGATACAGTAGACCTGAATTGAAGCATCGGAATCTATAACTAGTGTCACAGGAATGGTTCAAAACATAGGCAGTAAGAAGAGTCAGTCTTCTTGTACTTAAGTCGGCATTGTGCCTTTTGTACTTAATTCCGATGCAATTTCTGTGTTTCTTCGTCAATACGAAGGTCCAAGGGATACAGTAAACCTGGAGTGAAGCATCGGAATCTATAACTAGTGTCACAAGAATGGTTCAAAACATAGTCAGTAAGAAGAGTCAGTCTTCTTGTAGTTAAGTCGGCATTGTGCCTTTTGTATTCAATTCCCATGCAATTTCTGCGTTTCATCGTCAATAAAAAGTTGAGAGGGATACAGTAAACCTGAAGTGAAGCATCGGAATCTATAACTAGTGTCACAGGAATGGTTCAAGACTTCGTCAGTAAGAAGAGTCAGTCTTTTTGTACTTAAGTCGGATTTGTGAATTTTGTGTTTAATTCCGATGCAATTTCTGTGTTTCATCGTCTATAAGAAGGTCCAAGGGATACAGTAAAACTGAAGTGAAGCATCGGAATCTATAACTAGTGTCACAGGAATGGTTCAAGACTTAGTCAGTAAGAAGAGTCAGTCTTTTTGTACTTAAGTCGGAATTGTGAATTTTGTGTTTAATTCCGATGCAATTTCTGTGTTTCATCGTCAATTAGAAGGTCAGAGGGATACAGCAAACCTGAAGTGAAACATCGGAATCCAAAACTAGTGTCACAGGAATGGTTCAAAACATAGACAGTAGGAAGAGTCAGTCTTTTTGTACTTAAGTCGGCATTGTGCCTTTTGTATTTAACTCCGATGCAATTTCTGTGTTTCATCGTCAATAAGAAGGTCCCAGGGATACAGTAGGCCTGAAGTGAAGCATCGGAATCTATAACTAGTGTCACAGGAATGGTTCAAAACATTGACAGTCAGAAATGTCAGTCGTCTTGTACTTAAGTCGGCATTGTGCATTTTCTATTTAATTCCGATGCAATTTCAGTGTTTCATCGTCAATAAGAAGGTCAGAGGGATACTGTAAACCTGAAGGGAGCATAGGAATGTATAACTAGTGTCACAGGAATGGTTCAAAACATTGTCAGTAAATAGAGACAGTCTTTTTGTACTTAAGTCGGCATTGTGCCTTTGTATTTAATTCCGATGCAATTTCTGTATTTAATCGTCAATAAGGCGGTCCAAGTCATACAGTAAACCTGAAGTGAAGCATGGGAATCTATAACTAGTGTCACAGGAATGGTTCAAAACATAGACAGAAGGAAGAGTCAGTCTTCTTGTACTTAAGTCGGCATTGTGCCTTTTGTATTTAATTCCGATGCAATTCCTGTATTTCATCGTCAATAAGGAGGTCCAAGGGATACAGTAAACCTGAAGTGAAGCATCACAATCTATAACTAGTTTCACAGGAATGGTTCAAAACAAAGTCAGTAAGAAGAGTCAGTCTTCTTGTCCTTATGTCGGCATTGTGCCTTTTGTATTTAATTCCGATGCAATTTCTGTGTTTCATCGTCAATAACAAGGTCCAAGGGATACAGTAAACCTGGAGTGTAGCATCGGAATCTATAACTAGTGTCACAGGAATGGTTCAAAACATAGACAGTAAGAAGAGTCAGTCTTCGTGTACTTAAGTCTTCATTTTGCCTTTTGTATTTAATTCCGATGCAATTTCTGTGTTTCATCGTCAATAAGACGGTCCAACGGATACAGTTAACCTGAAGTGAATCATCGGAATCTATAACTTGTGTCACAGGAATGGTTCAAAACATAGTCAGTAAGAAGAGTCAGTCCTCTTGTACTTAAGTCGGCATTGTGCCTTTTCTACTTAATTCCAATGCAATTTCTGTGTTTCACCGTCAATAACAAGGGCAAAGGGATACAGTAAACCTGGAGTGAGCATCAAAATCTATACCTAGTGTCATTGGAATGTTTCAAATCATAGACAGTAAGAAGAGTTAGTCTTCTTGTACTTCAGTCGGCATTGTGCCTTTTGTATTTAATTCCGATGCAATTTCTGTGTTTCATCGTCAATAAGAAGGTCCGAGGGATACAGTAAACCTGAAGTGAAGCATCGGAATCTATAACTAGTGTCACAGGAAGGGTTCAAAGCATCGTCAGTAGGAAGAGACGGTCTTCTTGTACATAAGTCGGCATTGTGCCTTTTGTATTTAATTCCGATGCAATTTCTGTGTTTCATCGTCAATAAGAAGGTCCAAGGGGTACAGAAAACCTGAAGTGAAGCATCAAAATTTATAACTAGTGTCACAGGAATGGTTCAAAACATAGACAGTAAGAAAAGTTAGTCGCCTAGTACTTAAGTCGGTATTGTGCATTTTCTATTAAATTCCGATGCAATTTCTGTCTTTCATCGTCAATAAGAAGGTCGGAGGGATACAGTAAACCTGAAGTGAGCATCGGAATCTATAACTAGTGTCACAGGAATGGTTCAAAACTTAGTCAGTAAGAAGAGTCAGTCTTTTTGTACTTAAGTCGGCATTGTGCCTTTTGTGTTTAATTCCGATGCAATTTCTGCGTTTCATTGTCAATAAGAAGGTCCAAGGGACACAGTAAACCTGAAGTGAAGCATCGGAATCTATAACTAGTGTCACAGGAATGGTTCAAAACATAGACAGTAATAAGAGTCAGTCTTCTTGTACTTAACTCGGCATTGTGACTTTTGTATTTAATTCCGATACAATTTCTGTGCTTCATCGTCAATAAGAAGATCAGAGGGCTACAGTAAACCTGAAGTGAAGCATCGGAATCTATAACTAGTGTCACAGGAATGGTTCAAAACATTGAAAGTAGGAAGAGTCAGTCTTCTTGTACTTAAGTCGGCAATGTGCCTTTTGTATTTAATTCCGATGCAATTTCTGTGTTTCATCGTCAATAAGAAGGTCCAAGGGATACAGTAAACCTGAAGTGAAGCATCGGAATCTATAACTAGTGTCACAGGAATGGTTCAAAACATAGACAGTAAGAAGAGTCAGTCTTCTTGTACTTAAGTCGGTATTGTGCCTTTTGTATTTAATTCCGATGCAATTTCTATGTTTCATCGTCAATAAGAAGCCCCAAGGGATTCAGTAAACCTGAAGTGAAGCATTGGAATCTATAACTAGAGTCACAGGAATGCTTCAAAACATAGACAGTAAGAAGAGTCAGTCTTCTTGACCTAAAGTAGGCATTGTACCTTTTGTATTTAATTCCGATTTAATTTCTGTGTTTCTTCGTCAATTCGAAGGTCCAAGATATACAGTAAACCTGGGGTGAAGCATCGGAATCTATAACTAGTGTCACAAGAATGGTTCAAAACATAGTCAGTAAGAAGAGTCAGTCTTCTTGTAGTTACGTCGGCATTGTGCCTTTTGTATTCAATTCCCATGCAATTTCTCTGTATCATCGTCAATAAAAAGTTCAGAGGGATACAGTAAACCTGAAGTGAAGCTTCGGAATCTATAACTAGTGTCACAGGAATGGTTCAAGGCTTAGTCAGTAAGAAGAGTCAGTCTTTTTGTACTTAAGTCTGAATTGTGAATTTTGTGTTTAATTCCGATGCAATTTCTGTGTTTCATCGTCTATAAGAAGATCCAAGGGCTACAGTAAACCTGAAGTGAAGCATCGGAATCTATAACTAGTGTCACAGGAATTGTTCAAAGCATTGACAGTAGGAAGAGTCAGTCTTCTTGTACTTAAGTCGGCATTGTGTCTTTTGTATTTAATTCCGATGCAATTTCTGTGTTTCATCGTCAATAACAAGGTCCAAGGGATACAGTAAACTTGAAGTGAAGCATAGGAATGTATAACTAGTGTCACAGGAATGGTTCATAACATAGACAGTAAGAAGAGTCAGTCTTCTTGTACTTAAGTCGGCATTGTGCCTTTTGTATTTAATTCCGATGCAATTTCTGTGTTTCATTGTGAATAAGAAGGTCGATGGGATACAGTAGACCTGAAATGAAGCATCGGAAACTATAACTAGTGTCACAGGAATGGTTCAAAACATAGACAGTAAGAAGAGTCAGTCTTCTTGTACTTAAGTCGGCATTGTACATTTTCTATTTAATTCCGATGCAATTTCTGTGTTTCATCGTCAATAAGAAGGTCCAAGGGATAAGGTAAACCTGGAGTGAAGCATCGGAATCTATAACTAGTGTCAATGGAATGGTTCAAAACATAGACAGTAAGAAGAGTCAGTCTTCTTGTACTTAAGTCGGCATTGTGCCTTTTGTATTTAATTCCGGTGCAATTTCTGTGTTTCATCGACAATAAGAAGGTCAGAGGGGTACCGTAAACCTGAAGTGAAGCATCGGAATCTATAACTAGAGTCACAGGAATGGTTCAAAACATAGACAGTAAGAAGGGTCAGTCTTCTTGAACTAAAGTCGGCATTGTGCCTTTTGTATTTCATTCCGTTGCAATTTCTGTGTTTCTTCGTCAATAAGAAGGTCCAAGGGATAAGGTAAACCTGGAGTGAACCATCGGAATCTATATCTAGTGTCACAAGAATGGCTCAAAACATAGTCAGTAAGAAGAGTCAGTCTTCTTGTAGTTAAGTCGGCATTGTGCCTTTTGTATTTAATTCCGATGCAATTTCTGTGATTCATCGTCAACAAAGAGTTCAGAGGGATACAGTAAACCTGAAGTGAAGCATCGGAATCTATAACTAGTGTCACAGGATTGGTCAAAACATAGACATTAGGAAGAGTCAGTCTTCTTGTACCTAAGTCGGCATTGTGCCTTTTGTATTTAATTCGGATGCAATTTCTTTGTTTCATCGTCTATAGGAAGGTCAGAGGGATACAGCAAACCTGAAGTGAAGCATCGGAATCTATAACTAGTGTCACAGGATTGGTTCAAAACAAAGACAGTAAGACGTGTCCATCTTCTTGTACTTGAGTCGGCATTGTTCCTTTTTTATTTAATTCCGATGCCATATCTGTGTTTCATCGTCAATAAGAAGGACCAAGGGATACAGTAAACCTGAAGTGAAGCATCGGAATCTATCACTAGTGTCACAGGAATGGTTCAAACCATAGTCAGTAAGAGGCGTTAGTCTTCTCGTACTTAAGTCGGCATTGTGTCTTTTCTATTTAATTCTGATGCAATTTCTGTGTTTCATCGTCAATAAGAAGGTCCAAGGGTACAGTAAACCTGGAGTGAAGCACCGGAATCAATAACTAGTGTCACAGGAATAGTTCAAAACATAAACAGTAAGAAGAGTCAGTCTTCTTGTAATTAAGTCGTCATTGTTCCTTTTCTATTTAATTCCGATGCAATATCTGTGTTTCATCGTCAATAAGAAGGTCCAAGGGATACAGTAAACCAGACGTGAAGCATCGGAATCTTTAAGTAGTGTCACAGGAATGGTTCAAAACATAGTCAGCAAGAAGCGTCAGTCGTCTTGTACATAAGTCGGCATTGTTCTTTTCTATTTCATTCTGATGCAATTCCTGTGTTTCGTCGTCAATAACAAGGTCCAAGGGAAACAGTATACCTGGAGTGAAGCACCGGAATCTATAACTAGTGTCACAGTAATGGATCAAAGCATAGACTGTTAGAAGAGTCAGTCTTCTTGTACTGTAGTCGGCATTGTGCCTTTTGTATTTAATTCCGATGCAATTTCTGTGTTTTATCGTCAATAAGAAGGTCCAACGGATACAGCAAACCTGGAGTGAAGCATCGGAATCTATAACTAGTGTCACTGGAATGGTTCAAATCATAGACAGTAGGAAGATTCAGTCTTCTTGTTCTTAAGTCGGTTATTGTGCCTTTTGTATTTAATTCCGATGCAATTTCTGTGTTTCATCGTCAATAAGAAGTTCCTAGGGACACAGTAAACCTGAAGTGAAGCATCGGAAAATATAACTAGTGTCACAGGAATGGTTCAAAACATAGACTGTAAGAAGAGTCAGTCTTCTTGTACATAAGTCGGCATTGAGCCTATTGTATTTAATTCCGATGCAATTTCTGTGTTTCTTCGTCAATAAGAAGGTCCAAGGGATACAGTAAACCTGAAGTGAAGCATCGGAATTATAAACAGGTCTCACAGGAAAGGATCAAAACATAGACAGTAAGATGAGTCAGTTTTCTTGTAGTTAGGTATTCAATGTGACTTTTGTATTTAATTCCGATGCAATTTCTGTGTTTCATCGTCAATAAGTAGGTCCAAGGGGTACAGTAAACCTAAGGTGAAGCATCGGAATCTAAAAGTCGTCTCACAGGAAAGGTTCAAAGCATAGACAGTAAGAAGACTCAGTCTCCTTGTACTTAAGTCGCATTGTGCCTTTTGTATTTAATTCCGATGCAATTTCTGTGTTTCATCGTCAATAAGTAGGTCCAAGGGATACAGTAAACCTCAAGTGAAGCATCGGAATCTATCCCTAGTGTCACAGGAATGGTTCAAAATATAGACAGTAAGAAGAGTCAGTCTTCTTGTACTTATGTCGGCATTGTGCCTTTTGTATTTAATTCCGATGCAATTTCTGTGTTTCATCGTCATTAAGAAGGTCCAAGGGATACAGTAAACCTGGAGTGAAGCATCGGAATCTATAACTAGTGTCAATGGAATGGTTCAAAACATAGACAGTAAGAAGAGTCAGTCTTCTTGTACTTAAGTCGGCATTGTGCCTTTTGTATTTAATTCCGATGCAATTTCTCTTTCATCGACAATAAGAAAGTCAGAGGGGTACCGTGAACCTGAATTGAAGCATCGGAATCTATAACTAGAGTCACAGGAATGGTTCAAAACATAGACAGTAAGAAGGGTCAGTCTTCTTGAACTAAAGTCGGCATTGTGCCTTTTGTATTTAATTCCGATGCAATTTCTGCGTTTCTTCGTCAATAAGAAGGTCCAAGGGATTAGGTAAACCTGGAGTGAAGCATCGGAATCTATAATTAGTGTCACAAGAATGGTTCAAAACATAGTCAGTAAGAAGAGTCAGTCTTCTTGTAGTTAAGTCGGCATTGTGCCTTTTGTATTTAATTCCGATGCAATTTCTGTGATTCATCGTCAATAAAAGGTTCAGAGGGATACAGTAAACCTGAAGTGAAGCATCGGAATCTATAACTAGTGTCACAGGAATGGTCAAAACATAGACAGTAGGAAGAGTCAGTCTTCTTGTACTTAAGTCGGCATTGTGCCTTTTGTATTTAATTCGGATGCAATTTCTTTGTTTCATCGTCTATAGGAAGGTCAGAGGGATACAGCAAACCTGAAGTGAAACATCGGAATCTATAACTAGTGTCACAGGAATGGTTCAAAAGCAAAGACAGTAAGAAGTGTCAGTCTTCTTGTACTTAAGTCGTCATTGTTCCTTTTCTATTTAATTCCGATGCCATGTCTGTGTTTCATCGTCAATAAGAAAGTCCAAGGGATACAGTAAACCTGAAGTGAAGCATCGGAATCTATCACTAGTGTCACAGGAATGGTTCAAACCATAGTCAGTAAGAGGCGTTAGTCTTCTCGTACTTAAGTCGGCAATGTGCCTTTTCTATTTAATTCTGATGCAATTTCTGTGTTTCATCGTCAATAAGAAGGTGCAAGGGTACAGTAAACCTGGAGTGAAGCACCGGAATCTATAACTGGTGTCACAGGAATGGTTCAAGAAGAGTCAGTCTTCTTGTACTTTAGTCGGCATTGCGCCTTTTGTACTCAATTCCGATGCAATTTCTGTGTTTCATAGTCAATAAGAAGGTCCAAGGGATACAGTAAACCTGTAGTGAAGCATCGGAATCTATAACTAGTGTCACAGGAATCTTTCAAATCATAGACAGTAAGAGGAGTCAGTGTTCTTGTACTTAAGTCGGCATTGTGCCTTTTCTATTTAATTCCGATGCAATTTATTTGTTTCATCGTCAATAAGAAGGTCCAAGGCGTACAGTAAACCTGAAGTGAAGCATCAGAATCTATAACTAGTGTCACAGGAATGGTTCCAAACACAGACAGTAGGAAGAGTAAGACTTCTTGTACTTAAGTCGGCATTGTGCCATTTGAATTTAATTCCGATGCAATTTCTGTGTTTCATCGTCAATAAGAAGGTCCCAGGGATACAGTAGGCCTGAAGTGAAGCATCGGAATCTATAACTAGTGTCACAGGAATGGTTGAAAACATAGACAGTCAGAAATGTCAGTTGTCTTGTACTTAAGTCGGTATTGTGCATTTTCTATTTTCTTCCGATGCAATTTCAGTGTTTCATCGTCAATAAGAAGGTCAGAGGGATACTGTAAACCTGAAGTGAGCATCGGAATGTATAACTAGTGTCACAGGAATGGTTCAAAACATTGTCAGTAAATAGAGACAGTCTTTTTGTACTTAAGTCTTCATTGTGCCTTTGTATTTAATTCCGATACAATTTCTGTGTTTCATCGTCAATAAGGCGGTCCAAGGGATACAGTGAACCTGAAGTGAAGCATCACAATCTATAACTAGTGTCACAGGAATGGTTCAAAACAAAGGCAGTAAGAAGAGTCAGTCTTCTTGTCCTTATGTCGGCATTGTGCCTTTTGTATTTAATTCCGATGCAATTTCTGTGTTTCATCGTCAACAACAAGGTCCAAGGATACAGTAAACCTGGAGTGTAGCATCGGAATCTATAACTAGTGTCACAGGAATGGTTCAAAACATAGACAGTAAGTAGATTCAGTCTTCGTGTACTTAAGTCGTCATTTTGCTTTTTGTATTTAATTCCGATGCAATTTCTGTGTTTCATCGTCAATAAGACGGTCCAAGGGATACAGTTAACCTGAAGTGAATCATCGGAATCTATAACTTGTGTCACCGGAATGGTTCAAAACATAGTCAGTAAGAAGAGTCAGTCTTCTTGTACTTAAGTCGGCATTGTGCCTTTTCTACTTAATTCCAATGCAATTTCTGTGTTTCATCGTCAATAACAAGGGCAAAGGGATACATTAAACCTGGAGATAGCATCAAAATCTATAACTAGTGTCAATGGAATGGTTCCAATCATAGACAGTAAGTAGAGTCAGTCTTCTTGTACTTCAGTCGGCATTGTGCCTTTTGTATTTAATTCCGATGCAATTTCTGTGTTTCATCGTCAATAAGAAGCTCCAAGGGATACAGTAAACCTGAAGTGAAGCATCGGAATCTATAACTAGTGTCACAGGAAGGGTTCAAAACATCGTCAGTTGGAAGAGACGGTCTTCTTGTACATAAGTCGGCATTGTGCCTTTTGTATTTAATTC
The DNA here is from genome assembly GCF_021461385.2 of Schistocerca piceifrons. Lineage (NCBI taxonomy): Eukaryota > Metazoa > Arthropoda > Insecta > Orthoptera > Acrididae > Schistocerca > Schistocerca piceifrons. Next base: position 95,431 of record NW_025728114.1, on the reverse strand, counting down.
CGATGCAATTTCTGTGTTTCATCGTCAATGAGAAGGTCCAAGGGATACAGAAAACCTGAAGTGAAGCATCAAAATCTATAACTAGTGTCACAGGAATATTTTAAAGCATAGACAGTAAGAAAAGTCAGTCGCCTAGTACTTAAGTCGGTATTGTGCATTTTCTATTTAATTCCGATGCAATTTCTGTGTTTCATCGTCAATAAGAAGGTCAAAGGGATACAGTAAACCTGAAGTGAGCATCGGAATCAATAACTAGTGTCACAGGAATGGTTCAAAACTTAGTCAGTAAGAAGAGTCAGTCTTTTTGTACTTAAGTCGGCATTGTGCCTTTTGTGTTTAATTCCGATGCAATTTCTGTGTTTTATCGTCAATAAGAAGGTCCAAGGGACACAGTAAACCTGAAGCGAAGCATCGGAATCTATAACTAGTGTCACAGGAATGGTTCAAACATAGACAGTAATAAGAGTCAGTCATCTTGTACTTAACTCGGCATCGTGCCTTTTGTATTTAATTCCGATACAATTTCTGTGTTTCAATGTCAATAAGAAGATCAGAGGGCTACAGTAAACCTGAAGTGAAGCATCGGAATCTATAACTAGTGTCACAGGAATGGTTCAAAGCATTGAAAGTAGGAAGAGTCAGTCTTCTTGTACTTAAGTCGGCAATGTGCCTTTTGTATTTAAGTCCGATGCAATTTCTGTGTTTCATCGTCAACAAGAAGCTCCAAGGGATACAGTAAACCTGAAGTGAAGCATCGGAATCTATAACTAGTGTCACAGGAATGGTTCAAAACATATGCAGTAAGAAGACTCAGTCTTCTTGTACTTAAGTCGGCATTGTGCTTTTTGTACTTAATTCCGATGCAATTTCTGTGTTTCATCGAAAGTAAGAAGGTCAGAGGGGTACCGTAAACCTGAAGCGAAGCATCGGAATCTATAACTAGAGTCACAGGAATGCTTCAAAACATAGACAGTAAGAAGAGTCAGTCTTCTTGACCTAAAGTAGGCATTGTACCTTTTGTATTTAATTCCGATTTAATTTCTGTGTTTCTTCGTCAATTCGAAGGTCCAAGGGATACAGTAAACCTGGAGTGAAGCATCGGAATCTATAACTAGTGTCACAAGAATGGTTCAAAGCATAGTCAGTAAGAAGAGTCAGTCTTCTTGTAGTTAAGACGGCATTGTGCCTTTTGTATTCATTTCCCATGCAATTTCTGTGTTTCATCGTCAATAAAATGTTCAGATTGATACAGTAAACCTGAAGTGAAGCTTCGGAATCTATAACTAGTGTCACAGGAATGGTTCAAGACTTAGTCAGTAAGAAGAGTCAGTCTTTTTGTACTTAAGTCGGAATTGTGAATTTTGTGATTAATTCCGATGCAATTTCTGTGTTTCATCGTCTATAAGAAGGTCCAAGGGATACAGTAAACCTGAAGTGAAGCATCGGAATCTATAACTAGTGTCACAGGAATTGTTCAAAACACTGACAGTAGGAAGAGTCAGTCTTCTTGTACTTAAGTCGGCATTGTGCCTTTTGTATTTAATTCCGATGCAATTTCTGAGTTTCATCGTCAATAAGAAGGTCCAAGGGATACAGTAAACCTGAAGTGAAGCATCGGAATGTATAACTAGTGTCACAGGAATGGTTCATAACATAGGCAGTAAGAAGAGTCAGTCTTCTTCTACTTAAGTCGGCATTGTGCCTTTTGCATTTAATTCCGATGCAATTTCTGTGTTTCATTGTGAATAAGAAGGTCGATGGGATACAGTAGACCTGAATTGAAGCATCGGAAACTATAACTAGTGTCACAGGAATGGTTCAAAACATAGACAGTAAGAAGAGTCAGTCTTCTTGTCCTTAAGTCGGCATTGTGCCTTTTGTATTTAATTCTGATGCAATTTCTGTGTTTCATCGTCAATTAGAAGGTCAGAGGGATACAGCAAACCTGAAGTGAAACATCGGAATCCAAAACTAGTGTCACAGGAATGGTTCAAAACATAGACAGTAGGAAGAGTCAGTCTTCTTGTACTTAAGTCGGCATTGTGCCTTTTGTATTTAATTCCGAGGCAATTTCTGTGTTTCATCGTCAATAAGGAAGTCCAAGGGATACAGTAAACCTGAAGTGAAGCATCACAATCTATAACTAGTGTCACAGGAATGGTTCAAAACAAAGTCAGTAAGAAGAGTCAGTCTTCTTGTCCTTATGTCGGCATTGTGCCTTTTGTATTTAATTCCGATGCAATTTCTGTGTTTCATCGTCAATAACAAGGTCCAAGGATACAGTAAACCTGGAGTGTAGCATCGGAATCTATAACTAGTGTCACAGGAATGGTTCAAAACATAGACGGTAAGTAGAGTCAGTCTTCGTGTACTTAAGTCGTCATTTTGCCTTTTGTACTTAATTCCGATGCAATTTCTGTGTTTCATCGTCAATAAGACGGTCCAAGGGAGACAGTTAACCTGAAGTGAATCATCGGAATCTATAACTTGTGTCACAGGAATGGTTCAAAACATAGTCAGTAAGAAGAATCAGTCTTCTTGTACTTAAGTCTGCATTGTGCCTTTTCTACTTAATTCCAATGCAATTTCTGTGTTTCATCGTCAATAACAAGGGCAAAGGGATACAGTAAACGTGGAGTGAGCATCAAAATCTATAACTAGTGTCAATGGAATGGTTCAAATCATAGACAGTAAGAAGAGTCAGTCTTCTTGTACTTCAGTCGGCATTGTGCCTTTTGTATTTAATTCCGATGCAATTTCTGTGTTTCATCGTCAATAAGAAGGTCCAAGGGATACAGTAAACCTGAAGTGAAGCATCGGAATCTATAACTAGTGTCACAGGAAGGGTTCAAAACATCGTCGGTAGGAAGATACGGTCTTCTTGTACATAAGTCGGCATTGTGCCTTTTGTATTTAATTCCGATGCAATTTCTGTGTTTCATCGTCAATAAGAAGGCCCAAGGTATACAGAAAACCTGAAGTGAAGCATCAAAATCTATAACTAGTGTCACAGGAATGGTTCAAAACATAGACAGTAAGAAAAGTCAGTCGCCTAATACTTAAGTCGGTATTGTGCATTTTCTATTTAATTCCGATGCAATTTCTGTGTTTCATCGTCAATAAGAAGGTCAGAGGGATACAGTAAACCTGAAGTGAGCATCGGAATATATAACTAGTGTCACAGGAATGGTTCAAAACTTAGTCAGTAAGAAGAGTCAGTCTTTTTGTACTTAAGTCGGCATTGTGCCTTTTGTGTTTAATTCCGATGCAATTTCTGTGTTTCATCGTCAATAAGAAGGTCCAAGGGACACAGTAAACCTGAAGCGAAGCATCGGAATCTATAACTAGTGTCACTGGAATGGTTCAAAACATAGACAGTAATAAGAGTCAGTCTTCTTGTACTTAACTCGGCATTGTGCCTTTTGTATTTAATTCCGATACAATTTCTGTGTTTCATCGTCAATAAGAAGATCAGAGGGCTACAGTAAACCTGAAGTGTTAGCATCGGAATCTATAACTAGTGTCACAGGAATGGTTCAAAACATTGAAAGTAGGAAGAGTCAGTCTTCTTGTACTTAAGTCGGCAATGTGCATTTTGTATTTAATTCCGATGCAATTTCTGTGTTTCATCGGCAATAAGAAGGTCCAAGGGATACAGTAAACCTGAAGTGAAGCATCGGAATCTATAACTAGTGTCACAGGAATGGTTCAAAACACAGACAGTAAGAAGAGTCAGTCTTCTTGTACTTAAGTCGGTATTGTGCCTTTTGTATTTAATTACAATGCAATCTCTATGTTTCATCGTCAATAAGAAGCCCCAAGGGGTACAGTAAACCTGAAGTGAAGCATTGGAATCTATAACTAGTGTCACAGGAATGGTTCAAAACATAGACATTACAAGGAGTCTGTCTTCTTGTACTTAAGTCGGCATTGTGCTTTTCTATTTAATTCCGACGCAATTTATGTGTTTCATCGTCAATAAGAACGTCCAAGGGGTACAAGAAACCTGAAGTGAAGCATCAGAATCTATAACTAGTGTCACAGGAATGGTTCAAAACGTAGTCAATAAGAAGAGTCAGTCTTCTTGTACTTAAGTCGGCATTGTGCCTATTGTATTTAATTCCGATGCAATTTCTGTGTTTCATCGTGAATTAGAAGGTTGATGGGATACAGTAGACCTGAATTGAAGCATCGGAATCTATAACTAGTGTCACAGGAATGGTTCAAAACATATGCAGTAAGAAGAGTCAGTCTTCTTGTAGTTAAGTCGGCATTGTGCCTTTTGTATTCAATTCCCATGCAATTTCTGTGTTTCATCGTCAATAAAAAGTTCAGAGGGATACAGTAAACCTGAAGTGAAGCTTCGGAATCTATAACTAGTGTCACAGGAATGGATCAAGACTTAGTCAGTAAGAAGAGTCAGTCTTTTTGTACTTAAGTCGGAATTGTGAATTTTGTTTTTAATTCCGATGCAATTTATGTGTTTCATCGTCTATAAGAAGGTCCAAGGGATACAGTAAACCTGAAGTGAAGCGTCGGAATTTATAACTAGTGTCACAGGAATTGTTCAAAACATTGACAGTAGGAAGAGTCAGTGTTCTTGTACTTAAGTCGGCATTGTGTCTTTTGTATTTAATTCCGATGCAATTTCTGTGTTTCATCGTCAATAACAAGGTCCAAGGGATACAGTAAACCTGAAGTGAAGCATCGGAATGTATAACTAGTGTCACAGGAATGGTTCATAACATAGACAGTAAGAAGAGTCAGTCTTCTTGTACTCAAGCCGGCATTGTGCCTTTTGTATTTAATTCCGATGCAATTTCTGTGTTTCATTGTGAATAAGAAGGTCGATGGGATACAGTAGACCTGAATTGAAGCATCGGAAACTATAACTAGTGTCACAGGAATGGTTCAAAACATAGACAGTAAGAAGAGTCAGTCTTCTTGTCCTTAAGTCGGCATTGTGCCTTTTGTATTTAATTCCGATGCAATTTCTGTGCTTCATCGTCAATTAGAAGGTCAGAGGGATACAGCAAACCTGAAGTGAAACATCGAAATCCAAAACTAGTGTCACAGGAATGGTTCAAAACATAGACAGTAGGAAGAGTCAGTCTTCTTGTACTTAAGTCGGCATTGTGCCTTTTGTATTTAATTCCGAGGCAATTTCTGTGTTTCATCCTCAATTAGAAGTTCCAAGGTATACAGTAATCATGAAGAGATGCGTCGGAATGTATAACTAGTGTCACAGGAATGGTTCAAACATAGTCAGTAAGAAGAGTCAGTCTACTTGTACTTAAGTCGGCATTGTACATTTTCTATTTAATTCCGATGCAATTTCTGTGTTTCATCGTCAATAACAATGTCCAAGGGATACAGTAAACCTGGAGTGAAGCATCGGAATCTATAACTAGTGTCAATGGAATGGTTCAAAACATACACAGTAAGAAGAGTCAGTCTTCTTGTACTTAAGTCGGCATTGTGCCTTTTGTATTTAATTCCGATGCAATTTCTGTGTTTCATCGACAATAAGAAGGTCAGAGGGGTACCGTAAACCTGAAGTGAAGCATCGGAATCTATAACTAGAGTCACAGGAATGGTTCAAAACATAGACAGTAAGAAGGGTCAGTCTTCTTGAACTAATGTCGGCTTTGTGCCTTTTGTATTTCATTCCGTTGCAATTTCTGTGTTTCTTCGTCAATAAGAAGGTCCAAGGGATTAGGTAAACCTGGAGTGAAGCATCGGAATCTATAACTAGTGTCACAAGAATGGCTCAAAACATAGTCAGTAAGAAGATTCAGTCATCTTGTAGTTAAGTCGGCATTGTGTCTTTTGTATTTAATTCCGATGCAATTTCTGTGATTCATGGTCAATAAAAAGTTCAGAGGGATACGGTAAACCTGAAGTGAAGCATCGGAATCTATAACTAGTGTCACAGGAATGGTCAAAACATAGACAGTAGGAAGAGTCAGTCTTCTTGTACTTAAGTCGGCATTGTGCCTTTTGTATTCAATTCCCATGCAATTTCTGTGTTTCATCGTCAATAAAAAGTTCAGAGGGATACAGTAAACCTGAAGTGAAGCTTCGGAATCTATAACTAGTGTCACAGGAATGGATCAAGACTTAGTCAGTAAGAAGAGTCAGTCTTTTTGTACTTAAGTCGGAATTGTGAATTTTGTTTTTAATTCCGATGCAATTTATGTGTTTCATCGTCTATAAGAAGGTCCAAGGGATACAGTAAACCTGAAGTGAAGCGTCGGAATTTATAACTAGTGTCACAGGAATTGTTCAAAACATTGACAGTAGGAAGAGTCAGTGTTCTTGTACTTAAGTCGGCATTGTGTCTTTTGTATTTAATTCCGATGCAATTTCTGTGTTTCATCGTCAATAACAAGGTCCAAGGGATACAGTAAACCTGAAGTGAAGCATCGGAATGTATAACTAGTGTCACAGGAATGGTTCATAACATAGACAGTAAGAAGAGTCAGTCTTCTTGTACTCAAGCCGGCATTGTGCCTTTTGTATTTAATTCCGATGCAATTTCTGTGTTTCATTGTGAATAAGAAGGTCGATGGGATACAGTAGACCTGAATTGAAGCATCGGAAACTATAACTAGTGTCACAGGAATGGTTCAAAACATAGACAGTAAGAAGAGTCAGTCTTCTTGTCCTTAAGTCGGCATTGTGCCTTTTGTATTTAATTCCGATGCAATTTCTGTGCTTCATCGTCAATTAGAAGGTCAGAGGGATACAGCAAACCTGAAGTGAAACATCGAAATCCAAAACTAGTGTCACAGGAATGGTTCAAAACATAGACAGTAGGAAGAGTCAGTCTTCTTGTACTTAAGTCGGCATTGTGCCTTTTGTATTTAATTCCGAGGCAATTTCTGTGTTTCATCCTCAATTAGAAGTTCCAAGGTATACAGTAATCATGAAGAGATGCGTCGGAATGTATAACTAGTGTCACAGGAATGGTTCAAACATAGTCAGTAAGAAGAGTCAGTCTACTTGTACTTAAGTCGGCATTGTACATTTTCTATTTAATTCCGATGCAATTTCTGTGTTTCATCGTCAATAACAATGTCCAAGGGATACAGTAAACCTGGAGTGAAGCATCGGAATCTATAACTAGTGTCAATGGAATGGTTCAAAACATACACAGTAAAAAGAGTCAGTCTTCTTGTACTTAAGTCGGCATTGTGCCTTTTGTATTTAATTCCGATGCAATTTCTGTGTTTCATCGACAATAAGAAGGTCAGAGGGGTACCGTAAACCTGAAGTGAAGCATCGGAATCTATAACTAGAGTCACAGGAATGGTTCAAAACATAGACAGTAAGAAGGGTCAGTCTTCTTGAACTAATGTCGGCTTTGTGCCTTTTGTATTTCATTCCGTTGCAATTTCTGTGTTTCTTCGTCAATAAGAAGGTCCAAGGGATTAGGTAAACCTGGAGTGAAGCATCGGAATCTATAACTAGTGTCACAAGAATGGCTCAAAACATAGTCAGTAAGAAGATTCAGTCATCTTGTAGTTAAGTCGGCATTGTGTCTTTTGTATTTAATTCCGATGCAATTTCTGTGATTCATGGTCAATAAAAAGTTCAGAGGGATACGGTAAACCTGAAGTGAAGCATCGGAATCTATAACTAGTGTCACAGGAATGGTCAAAACATAGACAGTAGGAAGAGTCAGTCTTCTTGTACTTAAGTCGGCATTGTGCCTTTTGTATTTAATTCGGATGCATTTCTTTGTTTCATCGTCTATAGGAAGGTCAGAGGGATACAGCAAACCTGAAGTGAAGCATCGGAATCTATAACTAGTGTCACAGGAATGGTTCAAAACAAAGACAGTAAGAAGTGTCAGTCTTCTTGTACTTAAGTCGGCATTGTTCCTTTTCTATTTAATTCCGATGACATATCTGTGTTTCATCGTCAATAAGAAGGTCCAAGGGATACAGTAAACCTGAAGTGAAGCATCCGAATCTATCACTAGTGTGACAGGAACGGTTCAAACCATAGTCAGTAAGAGGCGTTAGTCTTCTCGTACTTAAGTCGGCATTGTGCCTTTTCTAATTAATTCTGATGCAATTTCTGTGTTTCATCGTCAATAAGAAGGTCCAAGGGTACAGTAAATCTGGAGTGAAGCACCGGAATCTATAATTAGTGTCACAGGAATGGTTCAAAACATAGACTGTAAGAAGAGTCAGTCTTCTTGTACTTTAGTCGGCATTGCGCCTTTTGAATTCATTTCCGATGAAATTTCTGTGTTTCATAGTCAATAAGAAGGTCCAAGGGATACAGTAAACCTGTGGTGAAGCATCGGAATCTATAACTAGTGTCACAGGAATGGTTCAAAACATAAACAGTAAGAAGAGTCAGTCTTCTTGTAATTAAGTCGGCATTGTTCCTTTTCTATTTAATTCCGATGCAATATCTGTGCTTCATCGTCAATAAGAAGGTCCAAGGGATACAGTAAACCAGACGTGAAGCATCGGAATCTTTAAGTAGTGTCACAGGAATGGCTCAAAACATAGTCAGTATGAAGCGTCAGTCTTCTTGTACTTAAGTCGGCATTGTTCTTTTCTATTTCATTCTGATGCAATTCCTGTGTTTCGTCGTCAATAAGAAGGTCCAAGGGAAACAGTATACCTGGAGTGAAGCACCGGAATCTATAACTAGTGTCACAGTAATGGTTCAAAGCATACACTGTTAGAAGAGTCAGTCTTCTTGTACTGTAGTCGGCATTGTGCCTTTTGTATTTAATTCCGATGCAATTTCTGCGTTTTATCGTCAATAAGAAGGTCCAACGGATACAGTAAACCTGGAGTGAAGCATCGGAATCTATAACTAGTGTCAATGGAATGGTTCAAAACATAGTCAGTAAGAAGAGTCAGTCGTCTTGTAGTTAAGTCGGCATTGTGCCTTTTGTATTTAATTCTGATGCAATTTCTGTGATTCATCGTCAATAAAAAGTTCAGAGGGATACAGTAAACCTGAAGTGAAGCATCGGAATCTATAACTAGTGTCACAGGAATGGTCAAAACATAGACAGTAGGAAGAGTCAGTCTTCTTGTACTTAAGTCGGCATTGTGCCTTTTGTATTTAATTCGGATGCAATTTCTTTGTTTCACCGTCTATAGGAAGGTCAGAGGGATACAGCAAACCTGAAGTGAAGCATCGGAATCTATAAGTAGTGTCACAGGAATGGTTCAAAACAAAGACAGTAAGAAGTGTCAGTCTTCTTGTACTTAAGTCGGCATTGTTCCTTTTCTATTTAATTCCGATGCCATGTCTGTGTTTCATCGTCAATAAGAGGGTCCAAGGGATACAGTAAACCTGAAGTGAAGCATCGGAATCTAACACTAGTGTCACAGGAATGGTTCAAACCATAGTCAGTAAGAGGCGTTAGTCTTCTCGTACTTAAGTCGGCATTGTGCCTTTTCTATTTAATTCTGATGCAATTTCTGTGTTTCATCGTCAATAACAAGGTGCTAGGGTACAGTAAACCTTGAGTGAAGCACCGGAATCTATAACTAGTGTCACAGGAATGGTTCAAGAAGAGTCAGTCTTCTTGTACTTTTGTCGGCATTGCGCCTTTTGTATTCAATTCCGATGCAATTTCTGTGTTTCATAGTCAATAAGAAGATCCAAAGGATACAGTAAACCTGTAGTGAAGCATCGGAATCTATAACTAGTGTCACAGGAATGGTTCAAAACATAAACAGTAAGAAGAGTCAGTCTTCTTGTACTTAAGTCGGCATTGTGCCTTTTGTATTTAATTCCGATGCAATTTCTGCGTTTTATCGTCAATAAGAAGGTCCAACGGATACAGTAAACCTGGAGTGAAGCATCGGAATCTCTAACTAGTGTCACTGGAATGGTTCAAAACATAGACAGTAAGAAGAGTCAGTCGTCTTGTACTTAATTCTGCATTGTGCCTTTTGTATTTATTTCCGATGCAATTTCTGTGTTTCATCGTCAATAAGAAGGTCCAAGGGATACAGTAAACCTGAAGTGAAGCATCGGAATTTATAACTAGTGTCACAGGAATGGTTCGAAACATAGTCAGTAAGAAGAGTCAGTCTTCTTGTACTTAAGTCATCATTGTGCATTTTCTATTTAATTCTGATGCAATTTCTGTGTTTCATCGTCAATAAGAAGATCAGAGGGATACAGTAAACCGGAAGTGAAGCATCGCAATCTATAACTAGTGTCAATGGAATGGTTCAAAACATAGATAGTAGGAATAGTCAGTCTTCTTGTACTTTAGTCGGCATTGCGCCTTTTGTATTCAATTCCGATGCAATTTCTGTGTTTCATCGTCAATAACATGGTCCAAGGATACAGTAAACCTGGAGTGTAGCATCGGGATCAATAACTAGTGTCACAGGAATGGTTCAAAACATAGAAAGTAAGTAGAGTCAGTCTTCGTGTACTTAAGTCGTCATTTGGCCTTTTGTACTTAATTCCGATGCAATTTCTGTGTTTCATCGTCAATAAGACGGTCCAAGGGATACAGTTAACCTGAAGTGAATCATCGGAATCTATAACTTGTGTCACAGGAATGGTCCAAAACATAGTCAGTAAGAAGAGTCAGTCTTCTTGTACTTATGTCTGCATTGTGCCTTTTCTACTTAATTCCAATGCAATTTCTGTGTTTCATCGTCAATAAGAAGGTCAGAGGGATACAGTAAACCTGAAGTGAGCATCGGAATCTATAACTAGTGTCACAGGAATGGTTCAAAACTTAGTCAGTAAGAAGAGTCAGTCTTTTTGTACTTAAGTCGGCATTGTGCCTTTTGTGTTTAATTCCGATGCAATTTCTGTGTTTCATCGTCAATAAGAAGGTCCAAGGCACACAGTAAACCTGAAGCGAAGCATCGGAATCTATAACTAGTGTCACTGGAATGGTTCAAAACATAGACAGTAATAAGAGTCAGTCTTCTTGTACTTAACTCGGCATTGTGCCTTTTGTATTTAATTCCGATACAATTTCTGTGTTTCATCGTCAATAAGAAGATCAGAGGCCTACAGTAAACCTGAAGTGAAGCATCGGAATCTATAACTAGTGTCACAGGAATGGTTCAAAACATTGAAAGTAGGAAGAGTCAGTCTTCTTGTACTTAAGTCGGCAATGTGCATTTTGTATTTAATTCCGATGCAATTTCTGTGTTTCATCGTCAATAAGAAGGTCCAAGGGATACAGTAAACCTGAAGTGAAGCATCGGAATCTATAACTAGTGTCACAGGAATGGTTCAAAACATAGACAGTAAGAAGAGTCAGTCTTCTTGTACTTAAGTCGGTATTGTGCCTTTTGTATTTAATTCCGATGCAATTTCTATGTGTCATCGTCAATAAGAAGCCCCAAGGGATACAGTAAACCTGAAGTGAAGCATTGGAATCTATAACTAGTGTCACAGGAATGGTTCAATCCATAGACAGTACAAGGAGTCTGTCTTCTTGTACTTAAGTCGGCATTGTGCTTTTCTATTTAATTCCGACGCAATTTATGTGTTTCATCGTCAATAAGAAGGTCCAACGGGTACAAGAAACCTGAAGTGAAGCATCAGAATCTATAACTAGTGTCACAGGAATGGTTCAAAACGTAGTCAATAAGAAGAGTCAGTCTTCTTCTACTTAAGTCGGCATTGTGCCTATTGTATTTAATTCCGATGCAATTTCTGTGTTTCATCGTGAATAAGAAGGTCGATGGGATACAGTAGACCTGAATTGAAGCATCGGTATCTATAACTAGTGTCACAGGAATGGTTCAAAACGTATGCAGTAAGAAGAGTCAGTCTTCTTGTAGTTAAGTCGGCATTGTGCCTTTTGTATTCAATTCCCATGCAATTTCTGTGTTTCATCTTCAATAAAAAGTTCAGAGGGATACAGTAAACCTGCAGTGAAGCTTCGGAATCTATAACTAGTGTCACAGGAATGGATCAAGACTTAGTCAGTAAGAAGAGTCAGTCTTTTTGTACTTAAGTCAGAATTGTGAATTTTGTTTTTAATTCCGATGCAATTTCTGTGTTTCATCGTCTATAAGAAGGTCCAAGGGATACAGTAAACCTGAAGTGAAGCATCGGAATCTATAACTAGTGTCACAGGAATTGTTCAAAACATTGACAGTAGGAAGAGTCAGTCTTCTTGTACTTAAGTCGGCATTGTGCCTTTTGTATTTAATTCCGATGCAATTTCTGTGTTTCATCGTCAATAAGAAGGTCCAAGGGATACAGTAAACCTGAAGTGAAGCATCGGAATGTATAACTAGTGTCACAGGAATGGTTCATAACATAGACAGTAAGAAGAGTCAGTCTTCTTGTTCTTAAGTCGGCATTGTGAGTTTTGTATTTAATTCCGATGCAATTTCTGTGTTTCATTGTGAATAAGAAGGTCGATGGGATACAGTAGACCTGAATTGAAGCATCGGAAACTATAACTAGTGTCACAGGAATGGTTCAAAACATAGACAGTAAGAAGAGTCAGTCTTCTTGTCCTTAAGTCGGCATTGTGCCTTTTGTATTTAATTCCGATGCAATTTCTGTGTTTCATCGTCAATAAGAAAGACAGAGGGATACAGTAAACCTGAAGTGAAGCATCGGAATCTATAGCTAGTGTCACAGGAATGGTTCAAAACATAGTCACTAAGAAGAGACAGTCTTATTGTCCTTAAGTCGGCATTGTGCTTTTTGTATTTTACTCCGATGCAATTTCTGTGTTTCATCGTCAATAACAAGGTCCAAGGGATACAGTAAACATGAAGTGAAGCGTCGGAATGTATAACTAGTGTCACAGGAATGGTTCAAACATAGTCAGTAAGAAGAGTCAGTCTTCTTGTACTTAAGTCGGCATTGTACCTTTTCTATTTAATTCCGATGCAATTTCTGTGTTTCATCGTCAATAACAATGTCCAAGGGATACAGTAAACCTGGAGTGAAGCATCGGAATCTATAACTAGTGTCAATGGAATGGTTCAAAACATACACAGTAAGAATAGTCAGTCTTCTTGTACTTAAGTCGGCATTGTGCCTTTTGTATTTAATTCCGATGCAATTTCTGTGTTTCATCGACAATAAGAACGTCAGAGGGGTACCGTAAACCTGAAGTGAAGCATCGGAATCTATAACTAGAGTCACAGGAATGGTTCAAAACATAGACAGTAAGAAGGGTCAGTCTTCTTGAACTAAAGTCGGCATTGTGCCTTTTGTATTTCATTCCGTTGCAATTTCTGTGTTTCATCGTCAATAACAATGTCCAAGGGATACAGTAAACCTGGAGTGAAGCATCGGAATCTATAACTAGTGTCACAGGAATGGTCGAAACATAGACAGTAGGAAGAGTCAGTCATCTTGTACTTAAGTCGACATTGTGCCTTTTGTATTTAATTCGGATGCATTTCTTTGTTTCATCGTCTATAGGAAGGTCAGAGGGATACAGCAAACCTGAAGTGAAGCATCGGAATCTATAACTAGTGTCACAGGAATGGTTCAAAACAAAGACAGTAAGAAGTGTCAGTCTTCATGTACTTAAGTCGGCATTGTTCCTTTTTTCTATTTAATTCCGATGCCATATCTGTATTTCATCGTCAATAAGAAGGTCCAAGGGATACAGTAAACCTGAAGTGAAGCATCGGAATCTATCACTAGTGTGACAGAAATGGTTCAAACCATAGTTAGTAAGAGGCATTAGTCTTCTCGTACTTAAGTCGGCATTGTGCTTTTCTATTTAATTCTGATGCAATTTCTGTGTTTCATCGTCAATAAGAAGGTCCAATGGTACAGTAAACCTGGAGTGAAGCACCGGAATCTATAATTAGTGTCACAGGAATGGTTCTAAACATAGACTGTAAGAAGAGTCAGTCTTCTTGTAATTAAGTCGGCATTGTGCCTTTTGTATTTAATTCCGATGCAATTTCTGTGTTTCATCGACAATAAGAAGGTCAGTGGGGTACCGTAAACCTGAAGTGAAGCATCGGAATCTATAACTAGAGTCACAGGAATGGTTCAAAACATAGACAGTAAGAAGGGTCAGTCTTCTTGAACTAAAGTCGGCATTGTGCCTTTTGTATTTAAATCCGATGCAATTTCTGTGTTTCGTCGTCAATAAGAAGGTCCAAGGGATAAGGTAAACCTGGAGTGAAGCATCGGAATCTATAATTAGTGTCACAAGAATGGTTCAAAACATAGTCAGTAAGAAGAGTCAGTCTTCTTGTAGTTAAGTCGGCATTGTGCCTTTTGTATTTAATTCTGATGCAATATCTGTGATTCATCGTCAATAAAAAGTTCAGAGGGATACAGTAAACCTGAAGTGAAGCATCGGAATCTATAACTAGTGTCACAGGAATGGTCAAAACATAGACAGTAGGAAGAGTCAGTCTTCTTGTACTTAAGTCGGCATTGTGCCTTTTGTATTTAATTCGGATGCAATTTCCTTGTTTCATCGTCTATAGGAAGGTCAGAGGGATACAGCAAACCTGAAGTGAAGCATCGGAATCTATAACTACTGTCACAGGAATGGTTCAAAACAAAGACAGTAAGAAGTGTCAGTCTTCTTGTACTTAAGTCGGCATTGTTCCTTTTCTATTTAATTCCGATGCCATGTCTGTGTTTCATCGTCAATAACAAGGTGCAAGGGTACAGTAAACCTGGAGTGAAGCACCGGAATCTATAACTAGTGTCACAGGAATGGTTCAAATCATAGACAGTAAGAAGAGCCAGTCTTCTTGTACTTGAGTCGGCATTGTGCCTTTTGTATTTAATTCCGATGAATTTTCTGTGTTTGATCGTCAATAAGAAGGTCAGAGGGATACAGTAAACCTGAAGTGAAGCATCGGAATCTATTACTAGTGTCACAGGAATGGTTCAAACCATAGACAGTAAGAAGAGTCAGTGCTCGTGTACTTAAGTCGGCATTGTGCCTTTTGTATTTATTTAAGATGCAACTTCTGTGTTTCATCGTTATTACGAAGGTCAGAGGGATACAGTAAACATGAAGTGAAGCATCGGAATCTATAACTAGTGTCACAGGAATGGTTCAAAACATAGACGGTGAATAGGGTCAGTCTTCTTGTACTTAAGTCAGCATTGTGCCTTTTGTATCAAATTCGATGCAATATCTGTGTTTCTTCGTCAATGAAAAGGTCAGAGGGATACAGTAAACCTGAAGTGAAGCATCGGAATCTAACACTAGTGTCACAGGAATGGTTCAAACCATAGTCAGTAAGAGGCGTTAGTCTTCTCGTACTTAAGTCGGCATTGTGCATTTTCTATTTAATTCTGATGCAATTTCTGTGTTTCATCGTCAATAACAAGGTGCAAGGGTACAGTAAACCTGGAGTGAAGCACCGGAATCTATAACTAGTGTCACAGGAATGGTTCAAGAAGAGTCAGTCTTCTTGTACTTTAGTCGGCATTGCGCCTTTTGTATTCAATTCCGATGCAATTTCTGTGTTTCATAGTCAATAAGAAGGTAAAAGGGATACAGTAAACCTGTAGTGAAGCATCGGAATCTATAACTAGTGTCACAGGAATGGTTCAAAACATAAACAGTAAGAAGAATCAGTCTTCTTGTACTTAAGTCGGTATTGTGCCTTTTGTATTTAATTCGGATGCAATTTCTTTGTTTCATCGTCTATAGGAAGGTCCAAGGGAAACAGTATACCTGGAGTGAAGCACCGGAATCTATAACTAGTGTCACAGTAATGGTTCAAAGCATAGACTGTTAGAAGAGTCAGTCTTCTTGTACTGTAGTCGGCATTGTGCGTTTTGTATTTAATTCCGATGCAATTTCTGCGTTTTATCGTCAATAAGAAGGTCCAACGGATACAGTAAACCTGGAGTGAAGCATCGGAATCTGTAACTAGTGTCACTGGAATGGTTCAAAGCATAGACAGTAAGAAGAGTCAGTCGTCTTGTACTTAATTCTGCATTCTGCCTTTTGTATTTATTTCCGATGCAATTTCTGTGTTTCATCGTCAATAAGAAGGTCCAAGGGATACAGTAAACCTGAAGTGAAGCATCGGAATTTATAACTAGTGTCACAGGAATGGTTCAAAACATAGTCAGTAAGAAGAGTAAGTCTTCTTGTACTTAAGTCATCATTGTGCATTTTCTATTTAATTCTGATGCAATTTCTGTGTTTCATCGCCAATAAGAAGATCAGAGGGATACAGTAAACCGGAAGTGAAGCATCGCAATCTATAACTAGTGTCAATGGAATGGTTCAAAACATAGATAGTAGGAATAGTCAGTCTTCTTGTACTTAAGTCGGCATTGTGCCTTTTGTATTTAATACCGATGCATTTTCTGTGTTTCAACGTCAATAAGAAGGTCCAAGGGATACAGTAAACCTGAAGTGAAGCATCGGAATCTATAACTAGTGTCACTGGAATGGTTCAAATCATAGACAGTAGGAAGATTCAGTCTTCTTGTACTTAAGTCGGCAGTGTTCCGTTTCTATTTAATTCCGATGCCATGGCTGTGTTTCATCGTCAATAAGAACGTCCAAGGGATACAGTAAACCTGAGGTGAAGCATCGGAATCTAAAAGTCGTCTCACAGGAAAGGTTCAAAACATAGACAGTAAGAAGTGTCAGCCTTATTGTACTTAAGTCGGCATTGTACCTTTTGTGTTTGATTCCGATGCGATCTCTGTGTTTCATCGTGAATACGAAGGTCCAAGGGGTACAGTAAACCTGAGGTGAAGTATCGGAATCTAAAACTGGTCTCACAGGAGAGATTCAAACATAGACAGTAGGAAGAGTCAGTCTTCTTGTACTTAAGTCGGCATTGTGCCTTTTGTATTTAATTCCGATGCAATTTCTGTGTTTCATCGTCAATAAGTAGGTCCAAGGGATACAGTAAACCTCAAGTGAAGCATCGGAATCTATCCCTAGTGTCACAGGAATGGTTCAAAATATAGACAGTAAGAAGAGTCAGTCTTCTTGTACCTATGTCGGCATTGTGCCTTTTGTATTTAATTCCGATGCAATTTCTGTGTTTCATCGTCAATAAGAAGGTCCAAGGGATACAGTAAACTTGGAGTGACGCATCGGAATCTATAACTAGTGTCACAGGAATGGTTCAAATCATAGACAGTAGGAAGAGTAAGTCTTCTTGTACTTAAGTCGGCATTGTGCCTTTTCTATTTAATTCCGATGCAATTTCTGTGTTTCATCGTCAATGAGAAGGTCGAAGGGATACAGTACAAATGAAGTGAAGCATCGGAAGCTATAACTAGTGTCACAGGAATGGTTCAAAACATAGACAGTAAGAAGAGTCAGTCTTCTTCTACTTAAGTCTGCATTGTGTCATTTGTATTTAAATCCGATGGTATTTCTGTGTTTCATCGTCAATAAGAGGGTCCTAGGGACACAGTAAACCTGAAGTGAAGCATCGGAATCTATAACTAGTGTCACAGGAATGGTTCAAAGCATAGACGGTAAGAAGACTCAGTGTTCTTGTACTTAAGTCGGCATTGTGCCTTTTGTATTTAATTCCGACGCAATATCTGTGTTTCATCGTCAATAAGAAGGTCAGAGGAATACAGTAAACCGGGAGTGAAGCATCGGAATCTATAACTAGTGTCACTGGAATGGTTCAAATCATAGACAGTAGGAAGATTCAGTCTTCTTGTACTTAAGTCGGCATTGTGCCTTTTGTATTTAATTCCGATGCAATTTCTGTGTTTCATCGTCAATAAGAAGGTCCAAGGGATACAGTAAACCTGAAGTGAAGCATCGGAATTATAAACAGGTCTCACAGGAAAGGATCAAAACATAGACAGTAAGATGAGTCAGTTTTCTTGTATTTAGGTATTCATTGTGACTTTTGTATTTAATTCCGCTGCAATTTCTGTGTTTCATCGTCAATAAGTAGGTCCAAGGGGTACAGCAAACCTGAGGTGAAGCATCGGAATCTAAAAGTCGTCTCACAGGAAAGGTTCAAAACATAGACAGTAAGAAGTGTCAGCCTTATTGTACTTAAGTCGGCATTGTGCCTTTTGTGTTTGATTCCGATGCAATCTCTGTGTTTCATCGTGAATACGAAGGTCCAAGGGGTACAGTAAACCTGAGGTGAAGTATCGGAATCTAAAACTGGTCTCACAGGAGAGATTCAAACATAGACAGTAAGAAGACTCAGTCTCCTTGTACTTAAGTCGCATTGTGCCTTTTGTATTTAATTCCGATGCAATTTCTGTGTTTCATCGTCAATAAGTAGGTCCAAGGGATACAGTAAACCTCAAGTGAAGCATCGGAATCCATCCCTAGTGTCACAGGAATGGTTCAAAATATAGACAATAAGAAGAGTCAGTCTTCTTGTACTTATGTCGGCATTGTGCCTTTTGTATTTAATTCCGATGCAATTTCTGTGTTTCATCGTCAATAAGAAGGTCCAAGGGATACAGTAAACCTGGAGTGAAGCATCGGAATCTATAACTAGTGTCAATGGAATGGTTCAAAACATAGACAGTAAGAAGAGTCGGTCTTCCTGTACTTAAGTCGGCATTGTGCCTTTTGTATTTAATTCCGATGCAATTTCTGTGTTTCATCGACAATAAGAAGGTCAGAGGGGTACCGTAAACCTGAAGTGAAGCATCGGAATCTATAACTAGAGTCACAGGAATGATTCAAAACATAGACACTAAGAAGGGTCAGTTTTCTTGAACTAAAGTCGGCATTGTTCCTTTTGTATTTAATTCCGATGCAATTTCTGTGTTTCTTCGTCAATAAGAAGGTCCAAGGGATAAGGTAAACCTGGTGTGAAGCATCGGAATCTATAATTAGTGTCTCAAAAATGGTTCAAAACATAGTCAGTAAGAAGAGTCAGTCTTCTTGTAGTTATGTCGGCATTGTGCCTTTTGTATTTAATTCCGATGCAATTTCTGTGATTCATCGTCAATATAAAGTTCAGAGGGATACAGTAAACCTGAAGTGAAGCATCGGAATCTATAACTAGTGTCACAGGAATGGTCAAAACACAGACAGTAGGAAGAGTCAGTCTTCTTGTACTTAAGTCGGCATTGTGCCTTTCGTATTTAATTCTGATGCAATTTCTTTGTTTCATCGTCTACAGGAAGGTCAGAGGGATACAGCAAACCTGAAGTGAAGCGTCGGAATCTATAACTAGTGTCACAGGAATGGTTCAAAACAAAGACAGTAAGAAGTGTCAGTCTTCTTGTACTTAAGTCGGCATTGTTCCTTTTCTATTTAATTCCGATGCCATGGCTGTGTTTCATCGTCAATAAGAAGGTCCAAGGGATACAGTAAACCTGAAGTGAAGCATCGGAATCTATCACTAGTGTCACAGGAATGGTTCAAACCATATTCAGTAAGAGGCGTTAGTCTTCTCGTACTTAAGTCGGCATTGTGCCTTTTCTATTTAATTCTGATGCAATTTCTGTGTTTCATCGTCAATAAGAAGGTGCAAGGGTACAGTAAACCTGGAGTGAAGCACCGGACTCTATAACTAGTGTCACAGGAATGGTTCTAGAAGAGTCAGTCTTCTTGTACTTTAGTCGGCATTGCGCCTTTTGTATTCAATTCCGATGCAATTTCTGTGTTTCATAGTCAATAAGAAGGTCCAAGGGATACAGTAAACCTGTAGTGAAGCATCGGAATCTATAACTAGTGTCACAGGAGTGGTTCAAAACATAAACAGTAAGAAGAGTCGGTCTTCTTGTACTTAAGTCGGCATTGTGCCTTTTGTGTTTGATTCCGATGCAATCTCTGTGTTTCATCGTGAATACGAAGGTCCAAGGGGTACAGTAAACCTGAGGTGAACTATCGGAATCTAAAACTGGTCTCACAGGAGAGATTCAAACATAGACAGTAAGAAGACTCAGTCTCCTTGTACTTAAGTCGCATTGTGCCTTTTGTATTTAATTCCGATGCAATTTCTGTGTTTCATCGTCAATAAGTAGGTCCAAGGTGTACAGTAAACCTCAAGTGAAGCATCGGAATCCATCCCTAGTGTCACAGGAATGGTTCAAAATATAGACAGTAAGAAGAGTCAGTCTTCTTGTACTTATGTCGGCATTGTGCCTTTTGTATTTAATTCCGATGCAATTTCTGTGTTTCATCGTCAATAAGAAGGTCCAAGGATACAGAAAACCTGGAGTGAAGCATCGGAATCTATAACTAGTGTCAATGGAATGGTTCAAAACATAGACAGTAAGAAGAGTCAGTCTTCTTGTCCTTAAGTCGGCATTGTGCCTTTTGTATTTAATTCCGATGCAATTTCTGTGTTTCATCGACAATAAGAAGGTCAGAGGGGTACCGTAAACCTGAAGTGAAGCATCGGAATCTATAACTAGAGTCACAGGAATGGTTCAAAACATAGACACTAAGAAGG
This sequence comes from Schistocerca piceifrons, assembly GCF_021461385.2. Classification (NCBI taxonomy): domain Eukaryota; kingdom Metazoa; phylum Arthropoda; class Insecta; order Orthoptera; family Acrididae; genus Schistocerca; species Schistocerca piceifrons. The sequence continues at coordinate 75,086 of NW_025728114.1, read as the reverse complement.
GTCAGTCTTCTTGAACTAACGTCGGTATTGTTCCTTTTGTATTTAATTCCGATGCAATTTCTGTGTTTCTTCGTCAATAAGAAGGTCCAAGGGATAAGATAAACCTGGAGTGAAGCATCGGAATCTATAATTAGTGTCTCAAGAATGGTTCAAAACATAGTCAGTAAGAAAAGTCAGTCTTCTTGTACTTATGTCGGCATTGTGCCTTTTGTATTTAATTCCGATGCAATTTCTGTGAATCATCGTCAATAAAAAGTTCAGTGGGATACAGTAAACCTGAAGTGAAGCATCGGAATCTATAACTAGTGTCACAGGAATGGTCAAAACATAGACAGTAGGAAGAGTCAGTCTTCTTGTACTTAAGTCGGCATTGTGCCTTTTGTATTTAATTCGGATGCAATTTCTTTGTTTCATCGTCTATAGGAAGGTCAGAGGGATACAGCAAACCTGAAGTGAAGCATCGGAATCTGTAACTAGTGTCACAGGAATGGTTCAAAACAAAGACAGTAAGAAGTGCCAGTCTTCTTGTACTTAAGTCGGCATTGTTCCTTTTCTATTTCATTCCGATGCCATGGCTGTGTTTCATCGTCAATAAGAAGGTCCAAGGGATACAGTAAACCTGAAGTGAAGCATCGGAATCTATCACTAGTGTCACAGGAATGGTTCAAACCATAGTCAGTAAGAGGCGTTAGTCTTCTCGTACTTAAGTCGGCATTGTGCCTTTTCTATTTAATTCTGATGCAATTTCTGTGTTTCATCGTCAATAAGAAGGTGCAAGGGTACAGTAAACCTGGAGTGAAGCACCGGAATCTATAACTAGTGTCACAGGAATGGTTCAAGAAGAGTCAGTCTTCTTGTACTTTAGTCGGCATTGCGCCTTTTGTATTGAATTCCGATGCAATTTCTGTGTTTCATAGTCAATAAGAAGGTCCAAGGGATACAGTAAACCTGTAGTGAAGCATCGGAATCTATAACTAGTGTCACAGGAATGGTTCAAAACATAAAGAGTAAGAAGAGTCAGTCTTCTTGTACTTAAGTCGGCATTGTGCCTTTTGTATTTAATTCGGATGCAATTTCTTTGTTTCATCGTCTATAGGAAGGTCCAAGGGAAACAGTATACCTAGAGTGAAGCACCGCAATCTATAACTAGTGTCACAGTAATGGTTCAAAGCATAGACTGTTAGAAGTGTCAGTCTTCTTGTACTGTAGTCGGCATTGTGCGTTTAGTATTTAATTCCGATGCAATTTCTGCGTTTTATCGTAAATAAGAAGGTCCAACGGATACAGTAAACCTCGAGTGAAGCATCGGAATCTCTAACTAGTGTCACTGGAATGGTTCAAAACATAGACAGTAAGAAGAGTCTGTCGTCTTGTACTTAATTCTGCATTGTGCCTTTTTTATTTATTTCCGATGCAATTTCTGTGTTTCATCGTCAATAAGAGGGTCCAAGGGATACAGTAAACCTGAAGTGAAGCATCGGAATTTATAACTAGTGTCACAGGAATGGTTCAAAACATAGTCAGTAAGAAGAGTCAGTCTTCTTGTACTTAAGTCATCATTGTGCATTTTCGTTTTAATTCTGATGCAATTTTTGTGTTTCATCGTCAATAAGAAGATCAGAGGGATACAGTAAACCTGAAGTGAAGCATCGCAATCTATAACTAGTGTCAATGGAATGGTTCAAGACATAGATAGTAGGAATAGTCAGTCTTCTTGTACTTAAGTCGGCATTGTGCCTTTTGTATTTTATACCGATGCATTTTCTGTGTTTCAACGTCAATAAGAAGGTCCAACGGATACAGTAAACCTGAAGTGAAGCATTGGAAACTATAACCAGTGTCACAGGAAATGTTCAAAACATAGACTGTAAGAAGAGTCAGTCTTCTTGTACTTAAGTCGGCATTGTGCCTTTTGTATTTAATTCCGATGCAATTTCTGTGTTTCATCGTCAATAAGTAGGTCCAAGGGATACAGTAAACCTCAAGTGAAGCATCGGAATCTATCCCTAGTGACACAGGAATGGTTCAAAATTTAGACAGTAAGAAGAGTCAGTCTTCTTGTACTTATGTCTGCATTGTGCCTTTTGTATTTAATTCCGATGCAATTTCTGTGTTTCATCGTCAATAAGAAGGACCAAGGGATACAGTAAACCTGGAGTGAAGCATCGGAATCTATAACTAGTGTCACAGGAATGGTTCAAATCATAGACAGTAGGAAGAGTAAGTCTTCTTGTACTTAAGTCGGCATTGTGCCTTTTGTATTTAATTCCGATGCAATTTCTGTGTTTCATCGTCAATGAGAAGGTCGAAGGGATACACTACAAATGAAGTGAAGCATCGGAAACTATAACTAGTGTCACAGGAATGGTTCAAAACATAGACAGTAAGAAGAGTCAGTCTTCTTGTACTTAAGTCTGCATATTGTCATTTGTATTTAAATCCGATGGTATTTCTGTGTTTCATCGTCAATAAGAAGGTCCTAGGGACACAGTAAACCTGAAGTGAAGCATCGGAATCTATAACTAGTGTCACAGGAATGGTTCAAAGCATAGACGGTAACAAGAGTCAGTGTTCTTGTACTTAAGTCGGCATTATGCCTTTTGTATTTAATTCCGATGCAATTTCTGTGTTTCATCGTCAATAAGTAGGTCCAAGGGATACAGTAAACCTCAAGTGAAGCATCGGAATCCATCCCTAGTGTCACAGGAATGGTTCAAAATATAGACAGTAAGAAGAGTCAGTCTTCTTGTACTTATGTCGGCATTGTGCCTTTTTGTATTTAATTCCGATGCAATTTCTGTGTTTCATCGTCAATAAGAAGGTCTAAGGGATACAGTAAACCTGGAGTGAAGCATCGGAATCTATGACTAGTGTCAATGGAATGGTTCAAAACATAGACAGTAAGAAGGGTCAGTCTTCTTGAACTAAAGTCGGCATTGTGCCTTTTGTATTTAATTCCGATGCAATTTCTGTGTTTCTTCGTCAATAAGAAGGTCCAAGGGATAAGGTAAACCTGGAGTGAAGCATCGGAATCTATAATTAGTGTCTCAAGAACGGTTCAAAACATAGTCAGTAAGAAGAGTCAGTCTTCTTGTAGTTATGTCGGCATTGTGCCTTTTGTATTTAATTCCGATGCAATTTCTGTGATTCATCGTCAATACAAAGTTCAGAGGGATACAGTAAACCCGAAGTGAAGCATCGGAAACTATAACTAGTGTCACAGGAATGGTCAAAACATAGACAGTACGAAGAGTCAGTCTTCTTGTACTTAAGTCGGCATTGTGCCTTTTGAATTTAATTCGGATGCAATTTCTTTGTTTCATCGTCTATAGGAAGGTCAGAGGGATACAGCAAACTGAAGTGAAGCATCGGAATCTATAACTAGTGTCACAGGAATGGTTCAAAACAAAGACAGTAAGAAGTGTCAGTCTTCTTGTACTTAAGTCGGCATTGTTCCTTTTCTATTTAATTCCGATGCCATATCTGTGTTTCATCGTCAATAAGAAGGTCCAAGGGATACAGTAAACCTGAAGTGAAGCATCGGAATCTCTCACTAGTGTCACAGGAATGGTTCAAACCATAGTCAGTAAGAGGCGTTAGTCTTCTCGTACTTAAGTCGGCATTGTGCCTTTTCTATTTAATTCTGATGCAATTTCTGTGTTTCATCGTCAATTAGGAGGTCCAAGGGTACAGTAAACCTGGAGTGAAGCACCGGAATCTATAACTAGTGTCACAGGAATGGTTCAAGAAGAGTCAGTCTTCTTGTACTTTAGTCGGCATTGCGCCTTTTGTTTTCCATTCCGATGCAATTTCTGTGTTTCATAGTCAATAAGAAGGTCCAAGGGATACAGTAAACCTGTAGTGAAGCATCGGAATCTATAACTAGTGTCGTAGGAATGGTTCAAAACATAAACAGTAAGAAGAGTCAGTCTTCTTGGAATTAAGTCGGCATCGTTCCTTTTCTATTTAATTCCGATGCAATATCTGTGTTTCATCGTCAATAAGAAGGTCCAAGGGATACAGTAAACCACAAGTGAAGCATCGGAATCTTTAAGTAGTGTCACAGGAATGGTTCAAAACATAGTCAGTAAGAAGCGTCAGTCGTCTTGTACTTACGTCGGCATTGTTCCTTTTCTATTACATTCTGATGCAATTCCTGTGTTTCATCGTCAATAAGGAGGTCCAAGGGAAACAGTATACCTGGAGTGAAGCACCGGAATCTATAATTAGTGTCACAGTAATGGTTCAAAGCATAGACTGTTAGAAGAGTCAGTCTTCTTGTACTGTAGTCGGCATTGTGCCTTTTGTATTTAATTCCGATGCAATTTCTGCGTTTTATCGTCAATAAGAAGGTCCAAGGGATACAGTAAACTTGGAGTGAAGCATCGGAATCTATAACTAGTGTCACTGGAATGGTTCAAAACATAGACAGTAAGAAGAGTCAGTCGTCTTGTACTTAATTCTGCATTGTGCCTTTTGTATTTATTTCCGATGCAATTTCTGTGTTTCATCGTCAATAAGAAGGTCCAAGGGATACAGTAAACCTGAAGTGAAGCATCGGAATTTATAACTAGTGTCACAGGAATGGTTCAAAACATAGTCAGTAAGAAGAGTCAGTCTTCTTGTACTTAAGTCATCATTGTGCATTTTCTATTTAATTCTGATGCAATTCCTGTGTTTCATCGTCAATAAGAAGATCAGAGGGATACAGTAAACCTGAAGTGAAGCATCGCAATCTATAACTAGTGTCACGGGAATGGTTCAAAACATAGATAGTAGGAATAGTCAGTCTTCTTGTACTTAAGTCGGCATTGTGCCTTTTGTATTTAATACCGATGCATTTTCTGTGTTTCAACGTCAATAAGAAGGTCCAAAGGATACAGTAAACCTGAAGTGAAGCATCGGTATCTATAACTAGTGTCACTGGAATGGTTCAAATCATAGACAGTAGGAAGATTCAGTCTTCTTGTACTTAAGTCGGCATTGTGCCTTTTGTATTTAATCCCGATGCAATTTCTGTGTTTCATCGTCAATAAGAAGGTCCAAGGGATACAGTAAACCTGAAGTGAAGCATCGGAATTAAAAACGGGTCTCACAGGAAAGGATCAAAACATAGACAGTAAGATGAGACAGTTTTCTTGTATTTAGGTATTCATTGTTACTTTTGTATTTAATTCCGATGCAATATCTGTGTTTCATCGTCAATAAGTAGGTCCAAGGGGTACAGTAAACCTGAGGTGAAGCATCGGAATCTAAAAGTCGTCTCACAGGAAAGGTTCAAAACATAGACAGTAAGAAGTGTCAGACTTATTGTACTTAAGTCGGCATTGTGCCTTTTGTGTTTGATTCCGATGCGATCTCTGTGTTTCATCGTGAATACGAAGGTCCAAGGGGTACAGTAAACCTGAGGTGAAGTATCGGAATCTAAAACTGGTCTCACAGGAGAGATTCAAACATAGACAGTAAGAAGAGTCAGTCTTCTTGTACTTAAGTCGGCATTGTGCCTTTTGTATTTAGTTCCGATGCAATTTCTGTGTTTCATCGTCAATAAGAAGGTCCAAGGGATACAGTAAACCTTGAGTGAAGCATCGGAATCTATAACTAGTGTCACAGGAATGGTTCAAATCATAGACTGTAGGAAGAGTAAGTCTTATTGTACTTAAGTCGGCATAGTGCCTTTTGTATTTAATTCCGATGCAATTTCTGTGTTTCATCGTCAATGAGAAGGTCGAAGGGATACAGTACACCTGAAGTGAAGCATCGGAAATTATAACTAGTGTCACAGGAATGGTTCAAAACATAGACAGTAAGAAGAGTCAGTCTTCTTGTACTTAAGTGTGCATTGTGTCATTTGTGTTTAAATCCGATGGTATTTCTGTGTTTCAACGTCAATAAGAAGGTCCTATGGACACAGTAAACCTGAAGTGAAGCATCGGAATCTATAACTAGTGTCACAGGAATGGTTCAAAACATAGACGGTAGGGAGAGTCAGTGTTCTTGTACTTAAGTCGGCATTGTGCCTTTTGTATTTAATTCCGACGCAATATCTGTGTTTCATCGTCAATAAGAAGGTCAGAGGGATACAGTAAATCTGGAGTGAAGCATCGGAATCTATAACTAGTGACACTGGAATGGTTCAAATCATAGACAGTAGGAAGGTTCAGTTTTCTTGTACTTAAGTCGGCATTGTGCCCTTTGTATTTCATTCCGATGCAATTTCTGTGTTTCATCGTCAATAAGACGTTCCAAGGGATACAGTAAACCTGAAGTGAAGCATCGGAAACTATAACTAGTGGCACAGGAATGGTTCAAAACATAGACTGTAAGAAGAGTCAGTCTTCTTGTACTTAAGTCGGAATTGAGCCTTTTGTATTTAATTCCGATGCAATTTCTGTGTTTCATCGTCAATAAGAAGGTCCAAGGGATACAGTAAACCTGAAGTGAAGCATCGGAATTATAAACTGGTCTCACAGGAAAGGATCAAATCATAGACAGCAAGATGAGTCAATCTTCTTGTATTTAGGTATTCATTGTGACTTTTGTATTTACTTCCGACGACGCAATTTCTGTGTTTCATCGTCAATAAGAAGGTCCAAGGGAAACAGTATACCTGAAGTGAAGCATCGGAATCTAAAAGTCGTCTCACAGGAAAGGTTCAAAAGATAGACAGTAAGAAGTGTCAGCCTTATTGTACTTAAGTCGGCATTTTGCCTTTTGTGTATGATTCCGATGCAATCTCTGTGTTTCATCGTGAATACGAAGGTCCAAGGGGTACAGTAAACCTGAGGTGAAGTATCGGAATCTAAAACTGGTCTCACAGGAGGGAATCAAAACATAGACTTTAAGAAGAGTCAGTCTTCTTGTACTTATGTCGGCATTGTGCCTTTTGTATTTAATTCCGATGCAATTTCTGTGTTTCTCCGTCAATAAGGCGGTCCAAGGGATACAGTAAACCTGGAGTGAAGCATCGGAATCTATAACTAGTGTCACAGGAATGGTTCAAAACATAGACAGTAAGAAGAGTCAGTCTTCTTGAACTTAAGTCGGCATTGTGCCTTTTGTATTTAATTCCGATGCAATTTCTGTGTTTCATCGTCAATAAGTATGTCCAAGGGATACAGTAAACCTGAAGTGAAGCATCGGAAAGTATAACTAGTGTCACAGGAATGGTTCAAAACATAGACAGTAAGAAGAGTCAGTCTTCTTGTACTTAAGTCTGCATTGTGTCAGTTGTATTTAAATCCGATGGGATTTCTGTGTTTCATCGTCAATGAGAAGGTCCAAGGGACACTGTAAACCTGAAGTGAAGCATCGGAATCTATAACTAGTGTCACAGGAATGGTTCAAAATATAGACGGTAAGAAGAGTCAGTCTTCTTGTACTTATGTCGGCATTGTGCCTCTTCTATTTAATTCCGATGCAATTTCTGTGTTTCATCGTCAATAAGAAGGTCACTGGGATACAGTAAACCGGAAGTGAAGCATCGGAATCTACAACTAGTGTCACAGGAATGGTTCCAAACATAGACAGTAAGAAGGGTCAGTCTTCTTGTACTTAAGTCGGCATTGTGCCATTTGTATTTAAATCCGATGCAATTTCTGTGTGTCATCGTCAATAAGAAGGTCCAAGGGAAACAGTACAACTGAAGTCAAGCATCGGAATCTATAACTAGTGTCACAGGAATGTTTTAAATCATAGAAAGGAAGAAGAGTCAGTCTTCTTGTACTTATGTCGGCATTGTGCTTTTTGTATTTAATTCCGATGCAATTTCTGTGTTTCATCGTCAATAAGAAGGTCCAAGGGATACAATAAACCTGAAGTGAAGCATCGGAATCTATAACTAGTGTCACAGGAATGGTTTAAAACATCGACAGTAAGAAGAGTCAGTCTTCTTGTACTTAAGTAGGCATTGTGGCGTTTCTATTTAATTCCGATGCAATTTCTGTGTTTCATCGTCAATAAGAAGGTCAGTGGGATACAGTAAACCTTAAGTGAAGCATCGGGATCTATAACTATAATCACGGGCATGGTTCAAACATAGTCAGTAAGAAGAGTCAATCTTCTTGTACTTAAGTCGGCATTGTGCTTTTTGTATTTAATTCCGTTGCAATTTCTGTGTTTCATCGTCAATAAGAAGGTCCAAGGGATACAGTAAACCTGAAGTGAAGCATCGGAACCTATAACTAGTGTGACAGGAATGGTTCATAACATAGACAGTAAGAAAAGTCAGTCGTCTTGTACTTAAGTCGGCATTGTGCCTTTTCTATTTAATTCCGATGCAATTTCTGTGTTTCATCGTGAATAAGAAGGTCAGCGGGATACAGTAAACCTGAAGTGAAGCATCCGAATCTATAACTAGTGTCACAGGAATGGTTCAAAACATAGTCAGTAAAAAGAGTCAGTCTTCTTGTACTTAAGTCGGCATTGTGCCTTTTGTATTTAATTCCGATGCATTTTCTGTGTTTCATCGTCAATAAGTAGGTCAGAGGGATACAGTAATCCTGAAGTGAAGCAACGGAATCTCTAACTAGTGTCACAGGAATGGTTCTAATCATAGTCAGTAAAAAGATTCAGTCTTTTTATACATAAGTCGCCATTGTGCCTTTTGTGTTTAATTCCGATGCAGTTTCTATGTTTCATCGTCAATAAGAAGGTCCAAGAGATACAGTAAACCAGAAGTGAAGCATCGGAATCCATAACTAGTGTCACAGAAATGGTTCAAAACATAGACAGTAAGAAGACTCAGTCTTCTTGTACTTAAGTCGGCATTGTGCATTTTGTATTTAAATCCGATGCAATTTCTGTGTTTCATCGTCAACAAGAAGGTCCAAGGGATACAGTAAACCTGAAGTGAACCATCGGAATTATAAACTGGTCTCACAGGAAAGGATCAAAACATAGACATTAAGATGAGTCAGTCTTCTTGTATTAAGGTTTTCACTGTGACTTATGTATTTAATTCCGATGCAATCTCTGTGTTTCATCGTGAATGCGAAGGTCCAAGGGGTACAGTAAACCTGAGGTGAAGTATCGGAGTCTAAAACTGGTCTCACTGGAGAGATTCAAAACAGAGACAGTAAGAAGAGTCAGTCTTCTTGTACCTAAGTCGCAATTGTGCCTTTTGTATTTAATTCCGATGCAATTTCTGTGTTTCATCGTCAATAAGGAGGTCAGAGGGATACAGTAAACCAGAAGTGAAGCATCAGAATCTATAACTAGTGTCACAGGAATGGTTCTAACCATAGTCAATAAGAAGAGTCAGTCTTTTTGTACTTAAATCGGCATTGTGCCTTTTGAGTTTAATTCCGATGCAATTTCCGTGTATCTTCGTCAATAAGAAGGTCCAAGCGACACAGTAAACCTGAAGGGAAGCATCGGAATCTATAACTAGTGTCACAGGAATGGTTCAATACATAGCCAGTAAGAAGAGTCAGTCATCTTGTACTTAAGTAAGCATTGTGGCGTTTCTATTTAATTCCGTTGGAATTTCTGTGTTTCAACGTCAATAAGAAGGTCAGATGGATACAGTAAACCTAAAGTGAAGCATCGGGATCTATAACTAGAGTCAAGGGAGTGGTTCAAAACATAGTCAGTAAAAAGAGTCATTCTTCTTGCACTTAAGTCGGCATTGTACCTTTTGTATTTAATCCCGATGCAGTTTCCGTATTTCAGCGTCAATAAGAAGGTCCAAGGGATACAGTAAACCTAAAGTGAAGCATCGGAATCTATAAGTAGTGTCACAGGAATGGTTCAAAACATAGACAGTAAGAAGAGTGAGTCTTCTTGTACTTAAGTCGGTATTGTGCCTTTTGTATTTAATTCTGATGCAGTTTCTGTGTTTCATCGTCAATAAGAAGGTCAGAGGGATACAGTAAACCTGAAGTGAAGCATCGGAATCTATAACTAGTGTCTCAGGAATGGTTCAAAACGTAGACAGTAAGAAGAGTCAGTCTTCTTGTACTTAAGTCGGCATTGTGCCTTTTGTTTTTAAATTCCGATGCAATTTCTGTATTTCATTGTCAATAGGAAGGTCAAAGGGATACAGTAAAGCTGAAGTGAAGCATCGGAATCTATAACTAGTGTCACAGGAATGGTTCAAAACAGACACAGTAAGAAGTGTCAGTCTTCTTGTACTTAAGTCTGCATTGTGCCTTTTGTATTTAATTCCGATGCAATATCTGTGTTTCATCTGCAATAAGAGGGTCAGAGGGATACAATAAACCTGAAGTGAAGCATCGGAATCTATAGCTAGTGTCACAGGAATGGTTCAAAACATAGTCAGTAGGAGAAGTCAGTCTCTTTGTCCTTAAGTCGGCATTGTGCCTTTTGTATTTAGTTACGATGCAATTTCTGTGTTTCATCGTCAATAAGAAGGTTCAAGGGATACAGTAAGCCTGGAGTGAAGCATCGGAATCTATAACTAGTGTCACAGGAATGGTTCAAAACATAGACACTAAGGAGAGTCAGTCTTCTTGTACTTAAGTCGGCATTGTGCCTTTTGTATTTAATTCCGATCCAACTTCTCTGTTTCATCGTCAATAAGAAGGTCCAAGGTATACAGTAAACCTGAAGTGAAGCATCGGAATTATAAACTGGTCTCACAGCAAAGCATCAAAACATAGACAGTAAGATGAGTCAGTCTTCCTGTATTTAGGTCTTCATTGTGACTTCTGCATTTAATTCCGATGCAATTTCTGTGTTTCATCGTCAATAAGAAGGTCCAAGGGAAACAGTAAACCTGAAGTGAAGCAACGGAATGTAAAAGTCGTCTCACAGGAAAGGTTCGAAACATAGACAGTAAGAAGAGTCAGCCTTATTGTACTTAAGTCGGCATTTTGCCTCTTGTGTTTGATTCCGATGCAATCTCTGTGTTTCATCATGAATACGAAGGTCCAAGGGGTACAGTAAACCTCAGGTGAAGTATCGGAGTCTAAAACTGGTCTCACTGGAGAGATTCAAAACATAGACAGTAAGAAGAGTCAGTCTTCTTGTACTTAAGTCGGCATTGTGCCTTTTGTATTTAATTCCGATGCAATTTCTGTGTTTCATCGTCAATAAGAAGGTCAGAGGGATACAGTAAACCTGAAGTGAAGCATCGGAATCTATAAGTAGTGTCACAGGAATGGTTCAAAACATAGACAGTAAGAAGAGTCAGTTTTCTTGTACTTAAGTCGGTATTGTGCCTTTTGTATTTAATTCTGATGCAGTTTCTGTGTTTCATCGTCAATAAGATGGTCAGAGGGATACAGTAAACCTGAAGTGAAGCATCGGAATCTATAACTAGTGTCACAGGAATGGTTCAAAACGTAGACAGTAAGAAGAGTCAGTCTTCTTGTACTTAAGTCGGCATTGTGCCTTTTGTTTTTAATTCCGATGCAATTTCTGTGTTTCATCGTCAATAAGAAGGTCCAAGGGATACAGTAAACCTGAAGTGAAGCATCAGAATCTTTAACTAGTGTCACAGGATGGGTTCAAAACAGACACAGTAAGAAGTGTCAGTCTTCTTGTACTTAAGTCTGCATTGTGCCTTTTGTATTTAATTCCGATGCAATATCTGTGTTTCATCGGCAATAAGAAGGTCAGAGGGATACAATAAACCTGAAGTGAAGCATCGGAATCTAAAACTAGTGTCACAGGAATGGTTCAAAACATAGTCAGTAAGAACAGTCAGTCTTCTTGCTCTTAAGTCGGCATTGTGCCTTTTGTATTTAATTCCGATGCAATTTTTGTGTTTCATCGTCAATAAGGAGGACCAAGGGATACAGTAAACCTGGAGTGTAGCATCGGAATCTATAACAAGTGTCACAGGAATGGTTCAAATCATAGATAGTAGGAAGAGTCAGTCTTCTAGTACTTACGTCGGCATTGTGCCTTTTGTATTTAATTCCAATGCAATTTCTGTGTTTCATCAACAATAAGAAGGTCAGAGGGATACAGTAAACCTGAAGTGAAGCATCGGAACCAAAAACTAGTGTCACAGGAATGGTTCAAGACATAGACAGTAGGAAGAGTCAGTCTTCTTGTACTTAAGTCGATATTGTGCCTTTTGTATTTAATTCCTTTGCAATTTCTGTGTTTCATCGTCAATAAGAAGGTCCAAGGTATACAGTAAACCTGAAGTGAAGCATCGCAGTCTATAACTAGTGTCACAGGAATAGTTCAGACCATAGTCAGTAAAAAGAGTCACTTTTCTTGTACTTAAGTCCGCATTGTGCTTTTTCTATTTAATTCCGATGCTATTTCTGTGTTTCATCGTCAATAAGAAGGTCAGAGGGATATAGTAAACCTGGAGTGAATCATCGGAATCTATAACTAGTGTCACAGGAATGGTTCAAAACATAGACAGTAAGGAGAGTCAGTCTTCTTGTACTTAAGTAGGCATTGTGCCTTTTGTATTTAATTCCGATGCAACTTCTGTGTTTCATCATCAATAAGAAGGTCCAAGGGAAACAGTAAACCTGAAGTGAAGCATCGGAATCTAAATGTTGTCTCACAGGAATGGTTCAAAACATAGTCTATAAGAAGTGTCAGCCTTATTGTGCTTAAGTCGGCATTGTGCCTTTTGTGTTTGATTCCAATGCAATCTCTGTGTTTCATCGTGTATACGAAGGTCCATGGGGTACAGTAAACATGAGGTGAAGTATCGGAATCTAAAACTGGTCCCACAGGAGAGATTCAAAACATAGACAGTAAGAAGAGTCAGTCTTCTTCTACTTATGTCGGAATTGTACCTTTTGTATTTAATTCCGATGCAATTTCTGTGTTTCATCGTCAATAAGAAGGTCCAAGGGATACTGTAAACCTGACGTGAAGCATCGGAATCTAAAACTGGTCCCACAGGAAAGTTCAAAACACAGACAGTAAGAAGAGTCAGTCTTCTTGTACTTAAGACAGCATTGTGCCTTTCGTATTTAATTCCGATGCAATTTCTGTGTTTCATCGTCAATAAGAAGGTCCAAGGGATACAGTTAACCTGAAGGGAAGCATTGGAATCTAATACTGGTCCTACAGGAAAGGTTCAAAACATACACAGTAAGATGAGTCAGTCTTCTTGTACTTAAGTCTGCATTGTGTCATTCGTATTTAATTCCGAAGCGATATCAGTGTTTCATCGTCAATAAGAAGGTGCAAGGGACACAGTAAACCTGAAGTGAAGCATCGGAATCTATAACTAGTGTCACAGGAACGGTTCAAAACATAGACAGTAAGAAGAGTCAGTCTTCTTGTACTTAAGTCGGCATTGTGCCTTTTGCATTTAATTCCGACGCAATTTCTGTATTTCATCGTCAATAAGAAGGTCAGAGGTATACAGTAAACCTGAAGTGAAGCATAGCAATCTACAACTAGTGACACAGGAATTTCTCAAATCTTAGACAGTAAGAAGAATCAGTCTTCTTCTACTTATGTCGGAATTGTACCTTTTGTATTTAATTCCGATGCAATTTCTGTGTTTCATCGTCAATAAGAAGGTCCAAGGGATACAGTTAACCTGAAGTGAAGCATTGGAATCTAATACTGGTCCCACAGGAAAGGCTCAAAACATAGACAGTAAGAAGAGTCAGTCTTCTTGTACTTAAGTCGGCATTGTGTCATTTGTATTTAAATCCGATGCGATTTCTGTGTTTCATCGTCAATAAGAAGGTCAGAGGGATACAGTAACCCTCGAGTGAAGCATCGGAATCTATAACTAGTGTCACAGGAATGCTTCAAGACATAGACAATAAGAAGAGTCAGTCTTCTTGTACTTAGGTCGGTATTGTGATTTTGAATTTAATTCCGATGCAATTTCGGTGTTTCACCGTCAATAAGAAGGTCCAAGAGGTACAGTAAACATGAAGTGAAGCATCGGAATCTATAACTAGTGTCACAGGAATGGTTCAAAACATAGACAGTAAGAAGAGTCACTCTTCTTGTACTTAAGTCGGCTTTGTGCCTTTTCTATTTAATTCCGATGCAATTTCAGTGTTTCATCGTCAATAAGAAGGTCCAAGGGATACAGTAAACCTGAAGCGAAGCATCGGAATCTATAACTAGTGTCACAGGAATGGTTCAAACCATAGACAGTTAGATGAGTCAGTCTTCTTGTACTTAAGTCGGCATTGTGCCTCTTCTATTTAATTCCGATGCAATTTCTGTGTTTCATCGTCAATAAGAAGGTCAGAGGGATACAGTAAACCTGAAGTGAAGCATCGGAATCTATAACTAGTGTCACAGGAATGCCTCAAAACAGAGTCTGTAAGAAGAGTCAGTCTTTTTGTACTTAAGTCGGCATTGAGCCTTTTGTGTTTAATTCCTATGCAATTTCTGTGTTTCAGCGTCAATAAGAAGGTCCAAGGGTTACAGCATACCTGAAGTGAAGCATCGGAATCTACAACTAGTGTCACAGGTATGGTTCAAAACATAGACAGTAAGATGAGTCAGTCTTCTTGTACTTAAGTCGACATTGTGCCTTTTGTATTTAATTCCGATGCAATTTCTGTGTTTCATCGTCAATAAGAAGATCAGAGGGATACAGTAAACCTGAAGTGAAGCATCGGAATCTATAACTAGTGTCACAGGAATGGTTCAAGTCATTGACAGTAGGAAGAGTCAGTCTTCTTGTACTTAAGATGGCATTGTGCCTTTTGTATTTACTTCCGATGCAATTTCTGTGTTTCATCGTCAATAAGAAGGTCCAACGGATACAGTAAACCTGAAGTGAAGCATCGGAATCTATAACTAGTGTCACAGGAATGGTTCAAAACATAGCCAGTAAGAAGAGTCAGTCTTCTTGTACTTAAGTAGGCATTGTGCCTTTTGTATTTAATTCCGATGCAATTTCTGTGTTTCATCGTCAATAAGAAGGTCCAAGGGATACAGTAACCCTGGAGTGAAGCATCGGAATCTATAACTAGTGTCTCAGGAATGGTTTTAAACATAGACAGTAAGAAGGGTCAGTCTTCTTGTACTTAAGTCGGCATTGTGTCTTTTGTATTTAATTCCGATGCAATTTCTGTGTTTCATCGTCAATAAGAAGGTCCAAGGGATACAGTAGACCTGAATTGAAGCATAGGAATCTATAACTAGTGTCACAGGAATGGTTTAAAACATAGACAGTAAGAAGAGTCAGTCTTCTTGTACGTAATTCGGCATTGTGCCTTTTGTATTTAATTCCGATGCAATTTGCAATTTCTGTGTTTCATCGTCAAGAAGAAGGTCAGAGGGATACAGTAAACATGAAGTGAAGCATCGGAATCTATAACTAGAGTCACAGGATTGGTTCAAAACTTAGACAGTAAGAGGAGTCAGTCTTCTTGTACTTAAGTCGGCATTGTGCCTCTTGTATTTAATTCCGATGCAATTTCTGTGTTTCATCGTCAATAAGAAGGTCAGAGGGATACAGTAAACCCGAAAAGAAGCATCGGAATCAATAACTAGTGTCACAGGAATGCTTCAAAACATAGGTAGTAAGAAGAGTCAGTCTTCTTGTACTTAAGTCGGTATTGTGATTTTGTATTTAATTCCGATGCAATGTCTTTGTTTCATCGTCAATAACAAGGTCCACGGGATACAGTAAACCTGAAGTGAAGCATCGGAATCTATAACTAGTGTCACAGGAGTGGTTCAAAACATAGTCAGTAAGAAGAGTCAGTCTTCTTGTACTTAAGTCGGCATTGTGCCTTTTCTATATAATTCCGATGCAATTTCTGTGTTTCATCGTCAATAAGAAGGTCCAAGGGATATAGTAACCCTGGAGTGAAGCATCGGAATCTATAACTAGTGTCTCAGGAATGGTTTAGACATAGACAGTAAGAAGGGTCAGTCTTCTTGTACTTAAGTCGGCATTGTGCCTTTTGTATTTAATTCCGATGCAATTTCTGTGTTTCATCGTAGATAAGAAGGTCCAAGGGATACAGTAGACCTGCATTGAAGCATCGGAATCTATAACTAGTGTCACAGGAATGGTTCAAAACATTGACAGTAAGAAGAGTCAGTCTTCTTGTACGTAAGTTGGCATTGTGCTTTTGTATTTAATTCCGATGCAATTTCTGTGTTTCATCGTCAATAAGAAGGTCATAGGGATACCGTAAACATGAAGTGAAGCATCGGAATCTATAACTAGAGTCACAGGATTGGTTCAAATCTTAGACAGTAAGAAGAGTCAGTCTTCTTGTACTTAATTCGGCATTGTGCCTTTTGTATTCAATTCCGATGCAATTTCTGTGTTTCATCGTCAATAAGATGGTTTAAGGGATACAGTAAACCTGAAGTGAAGCATCGGAATCCATAACTAGTGTCACAGGAATGGTTCAAAACATAGTCAGTAAGAAGGGTCAGTCTTCTTGTACTTAAGTCAGCATTGTGCCTTTTGTACTTAATTCCGATGCAATTTCTGTGTTTCATCGTCAATAAGAAGGTCAGAGGGATACAGTAAACCTAAAGTGAAGCATCGGAATCTATAACTAGTGTCACAGGAATGGTTCAAAACATAGACAGTAGGAAGAGTCAGTCTTCTTGTACTTAAGTCGGCATTGTGCCTTTTGTATTTAATTCGGATGCAATTTCTGTGTTTCATCGTCAATAGGAAGGCCCAAGGGATACAGTAAACCTGAAGTGAAGCATTGGAATCTGTAACTAGACTCAAAGGAATGGTTCAGAAGATAGACAGTAAAAAAAGTCTGTCGTCTTGTACTTAAGTCGGCATGGTGCCTTTTCTATTTAATTCCGATGCAATTTCTGTGTTTCATCGTGAATAAGAAGGTTGATGGGATACAGTAGACCTGAATTGAAGCATCGGAATCTATAACTAGTGTCACAGGAATGGTTCAAAACATATGCAGTAAGAAGAGTCAGTCTTCTTGTAGTTAAGTCGGCATTGTGCCTTTTGTATTCAATTCCCATGTAATTTCTGTGTTTCATCGTCAATAAGAAGGTCAGAGGAATACAGTAAACCAGAAGTGAAGCATCGGAATCTATAACTAGTGTCACAGGAGTGGGTCAAAACATAGTCAGTAAAACGAGTCAGTCTTCTTGTACTTAAGTCGGCATTGTGCCTTTTGTATTTAATTCCGATGCAATTTCTGTGTTTCATTGTCAATAAGAAGGTCAGAGGGATACAGTAAACCTGAAAAGAAGCATCGGAATCTATAACTAGTGTCAAAGGAATGTTTCAAAACATAGACAGTAGGAAGAGTCACTCTATTTGTACTTAAGTCGGCATTGTGCCTTTTGTATTTAATTCCGATGCAATTTCTGTGTTTCATCGTTAATAAGAAGATCAGAGGGATACAGTAAACCTGAAGTAAAGCATCGGAATCTATTACAAGTGTCACAGGAATGGTTCAAAACATTGACAGTAGGAAGAGTCAGTCTTCTTGTACTTAAGTCGGCATTGTGCTTATTGTATTTTATTCCGATGCAATTTCTGTGTTTCATCGTCAATAAGAAGGGCCAAGGGATACACTAGACCTGAAGTGAAACATCGGAATCTATAACTAGTGTCACAGGAATGCTTCAAAACATAGACAGTAAGAAGAGTCAGTCTTCTTGTACTTAAGTCGGTATTGTGATTTTGTATTTAATTCCGATGCAATTTCTGCGTTTCATCGTCAATAACAAGGTCCAAGGGATACAGTAAACCTGAAGTGAAGCATCGGAATCTATAACTAGTGACACAGGAATGGTTCAAAACATAGTGAGTAAGAAGAGTCAGTCTTCTTGTACTTAAGTCGGCATTGTGCCTTTTCTATATAATTCCGATGCAATTTCTGTGTTTCATCGTCAATAAGAAGGACCAAGGGATACAGTAACCCTGGAGTGAAGCATCGGAATCTATAACTAGTGTCTCAGGAATGGTTTTAACCATAGACAGTAAGAAGGGTCAGTCTTCTTGTACTTAAGTCGGCATTGTGCTTTTGGATTTAATTCCGATGCAATTTCTGGGTTTCATCGTCAATAAGAAGGTCCAACGGATACAGTAGACCTGAATTGAAGCATCGGAATCTATAACTAGTGTCACAGGAATGGTTCAAAACATAGACAGTAAGAAGAGTCAGTCTTCTTGTACGTAAGTCAGCATTTTGCCTTTTGTATTTAATTCCGATGCAATTTCTGTGTTTCATCGTCAATAAGAAGGTCAGAGGGATACAGTAAACATGAAGTGAGGCATCGGAATCTACAACTACTGTCACAGGATTGGTTCAAAGCTTAGACAGTAAGAGGAGTCAGTCTTCTTGTACTTAAGTCGGCATTGTGCCTTTTGTATTTAATTCCGATGCAATTTCTGTGTTTCATCGTCAATTAGAAGGTCAGAGGGATACAGTAAACCAGAAGTGAAGCATCGGAATCTGTAACTAGTGTCACAGGAGTGGTTCAAAACATAGTCAGTAAAACCAGTCAGTCTTCTTGTACTTAAGTCGGCATTGTGCCTTTTGTATTTAATTCCGATGCAATTTCTGTGTTTCATCGTCAACAAGAAGGTCAGAGGGATACAGTAAACCTGAAGTGAAGCATCGGAATCTATAACTAGTGTCACAGGAATGGTTCAAAACATAGACAGTAGGAGGAGTCAGTCTTCTTGTACTTAAGTCCGCATTGTGCCTTTTGCATTTAATTCGGATGCAATTTCTGTGTTTCATCGTCAATAAGAAGGTCAGAGGGATACAGTAAACCTGAAAAGAAGCATCGGAATTTATAACTAGTGTCACAGGAATGGTTCAAAGCATAGACAGAAAGAAGAGTCAGTCTTCTTGTACCTAAGTCGGCATTGTGCTTTTCTATATAATTCCGATGCAATTTCTGTGTTTCATCGTCAATAAGAAGGTCCAAGGGATACAGTAACCCTGGAGTGAAGCATCGGAATCTATAACTAGTGTCTCAGGAATGGTTTTAAACATAGACAGTAAGAAGGGTCAGTCTTCTTGTACTTAAGTCGGCATTGTGCCTTTTGTATTTAATTCCGATGCGATTTCTGTGTTTCATCGTTAATAAGATAGTCCAAGGGCGACAGTAGACCTGAATTGAAGCATCGGAATCTACAACTAGTGTCACAGGAATGGTTCAAACCATAGTCAGTAAGAAGAGTCAGTCTTCTTGTAGTTAAGTCGGCATTGTGCCTTTTTTATTTAATTCCAATGCAATTTCTGTGTTTCATCGTCAATTAGAAGGTCAGAGGGATACAGTAAACCCGAAAAGAAGCATCGGAATCTATAACTAGTGTCACAGGAATGGTTCAAAACATAGACAGAAAGAAGAGTCAGTCTTCTTGTACTTAAGTCGGCATTATGCTTTTTGTATTTAATTCCGATGCAATTTCTGTGATTCATCGTTAATAAGAAGTTCAGAGGCATACAGTAAACCTGAAGTGAAGCATCGGAATCTATTACAAGTGTCACAGGAATGGTTCAAAACATTGACAGTAGGAAGAGTCAGTCTTCTTGTACATAAGTCGGCATTGTGCTTTTTGTATTTCATTCCGATGCAATTTCCGTGTTTCATCGTCAATAAGAAGGGCCAAGGGATACAGTAAAATTGAAGTGAAGCATCTTAATCTATAACTAGTGTCACAGGAATGCTTCAAAACATAGACAGTAAGAAGAGTCAGTCTTCTTGTACTTAAGTCGGTATTGTGATTTTGTATTTAATTCCGATGCAATTTCTGTGTTTAATCGTCAATAAGCAGGTCCAAGGGATATAGTAACCCTGGAGTGAAGCATCGGAATCTATAACTAGTGTCTCAGGAATGGTTTTAAACATAGACAGTAAGAAGGGTCAGTCTTCTTGTACTTAAGTCGGCATTGTGCCTTTTGTATTTAATTCCGATGCAATTTCTGTGTTTCATCGTCAATAACAAGGTTTAAGGGATACAGTAAACCTGAAGTGAAGCATCGGAATCCATAACTAGTGTCACAGGAATGGTTCAAACCATAGTCAGTAAGAAGGGTCAGTCTTCTTGTACTTAAGTCAGCATTGTGCCTTTTGTATTTAATTCCGATGCAATTTCTGTGTTTCATCGTCAATAAGATGGTCACAGGGATACAGTAAACCTGAAGTGAAGCATCGGAATCTATAACTAGTGTCACAGGAATGGTTCAAAACATAGACAGTAGGAAGAGTCAGTCTTCTTGTACTTAAGTCGGCATTGTGCTTTTTGTATTTTATTCCGATGCAATTTCTGTGTTTCATCGTCAATAAGAAGGGCCAAGGGATACACTAAACCTGAAGTGAAACATCGGAATCTATAACTAGTGTCACAGGACTGCTTCAAAACATAGACAGTAAGAAGAGTCAGTCTTCTTGTACTTAAGTCGGCATTGTGCCTTTTCTATATAATTCCGATGCAATTTCTGTTTTTCATCGTCAATAAGAAGGACCAAGGGATACAGTAACCCTGGAGTGAAGCATCGGAATCTATAACTAGTGTCTCAGGAATGGTTTTAACCATAGACAGTAAGAAGGGTCAGTCTTCTTGTTCTTAAGTCGGCATTGTGCTTTTGGATTTAATTCCGATGCAATTTCTGGGTTTCATCGTCAATAAGAAGGTCCAACGGATACAGTAGACCTGAATTGAAGCATCGGAATCTATAACTAGTGTCACAGGAATGGTTCAAAACATAGACAGTAAGAAGAGTCAGTCTTCTTGTACGTAAGTCAGCATTTTGCCTTTTGTATTTAATTCCGATGCAATTTCTGTGTTTCATCGTCAATAAGAAGGTCAGAGGGATACAGTAAACATGAAGTGAGGCATCGGAATCTACAACTACTGTCACAGGATTGGTTCAAAGCTTAGACAGTAAGAGGAGCCAGTCTTCTTGTACTTAAGTCGGCATTGTGCCTTTTGTATTTAATTCCGATGCAATTTCTGTGTTTCATCGTCAATTAGAAGGTCAGAGGGATACAGTAAACCAGAAGTGAAGCATCGGAATCTGTAACTAGTGTCACAGGAGTGGTTCAAAACATAGTCAGTAAAACCAGTCAGTCTTCTTGTACTTAAGTCGGCATTGTGCCTTTTGTATTTAATTCCAATGCAATTTCTGTGATTCATCGTCAATAAGAAGGTCAGAGGGGTACAGTAAACCTTAAGTGAAGCATCGGAATCTATAACTAGTGTTTCACGAATGGTTCAAAACATAGAGTGTTGGAAGAGTCAGTCTTCTTGTACTTAAGTCGGCATTGTGCCTTTTGTATTTAATTCCGATGCAATTTCTGTGTTTCATCGTCAATAAGAAGGTTTAAGGGATACAGTGAACCTGAAGTGAAGCATCGGAATCCATAACTAGTGTCACATGAATGGTTCAAAACATAGTCAGTAAGAAGGGTCAATCTTCTTGTACTTAAGTCAGCATTGTCCTTTTTGTATTAATTTCCGATGCCATTTCTGTGTTTCATATTCAACAAGAACGTCAGAGGGATACAGTAAACCTGAAGTGAAACATCGGAATCTATAACTAGTGTCACAGGAATGCTTCAAAACATAGACAGTAAGAAGAGTCAGTCTTCTTGTACTTAAGTCGGTATTGTGATTTTGTATTTAATTCCAATGCAATTTCTGCGTTTCATCGTCAATAACAAGGTCCAAGGGATACAGTAAACCTGAAGTGAAGCATCGGAATCTATAACTAGTGACACAGGAATGGTTCAAAACATAGTCAGTAAGAAGAGTCAGTCTTCTTGTACTTAAGTCGGCATTGTGCCTTTTCTATATAATTCCGATGCAATTTCTGTGTTTCATCGTCAATAAGAAGGACCAAGGGATACAGTAACCCTGGAGTGAAGCATCGGAATCTATAACTAGTGTCTCAGGAATGGTTTTAACCATAGACAGTAAGAAGGGTCAGTCTTCTTGTACTTAAGTCGGCATTGTGCTTTTGGATTTAATTCCGATGCAATTTCTGGGTTTCATCGTCAATAAGAAGGTCCAACGGATACAGTAGACCTGAATTGAAGCATCGGAATCTATAACTAGTGTCACAGGAATGGTTCAAAACATAGACAGTAAGAAGAGTCAGTCTTCTTGTACGTAAGTCAGCATTTTGCTTTTGTATTTAATTCCCATGCAATTTCTGTGTTTCATCGTCAATTAGAAGGTCAGAGGGATACAGTAAACCAGAAGTGAAGCATCGGAATCTGTAACTAGTGTCACAGGAGTGGTTCAAAACATAGTCAGTAAAACCAGTCAGTCTTCTTGTACTTAAGTCGGCATTGTGCCTTTTGTATTTAATTCCGATGCAATTTCTGTGTTTCATCGTCAATTAGAAGGTCAGAGGGATACAGTAAACCAGAAGTGAAGCATCGGAATCTGTAACTAGTGTCACAGGAGTGGTTCAAAACATAGTCAGTAAAACCAGTCAGTCTTCTTGTACTGAAGTCGGCATTGTGCCTTTTGTATTTAATTCCGATGCAATTTCTGTGTTTCATCGTCAACAAGAAGGTCAGAGGGATACAGTAAACCTGAAGTGAAGCATCGGAATCTATAACTAGTGTCACAGGAATGGTTCAAAACATAGACAGTAGGAGGAGTCAGTCTTCTTGTACTTAAGTCGGCATTGTGCCTTTTGCATTTAATTCGGATGCAATTTCTGTGTTTCATCGTCAACAGGAAGGTCCAAGGGATACAGTAAACCTGAAGTGAAGCATCGGAATCTATAACTAGACTCACAGGAATGGTTCAAAAGATAGACAGTAAGAAAAGTCTGTCGTCTTGTACTTAGGTCGGCATGGTGCCTTTTTTATTTAATTCCGATGCAATTTCTGTGTTTCATCGTCAATTAGAAGGTCAGAATGATACAGTAAACCAGAAGTGAAGCATCGGAATCTATAACTAGTGTCACAGGAGTGGTTCAAAGCATAGTCAGTAAAACGAGTCAGTCTTCTTGTACTTAAGTCGACATTGTGCCTTTTGTATTTAATTCCGATGCGATTTCTGTGTTTCATCGTCAATATGATAGTCCAAGGGCGACAGTAGACCTGAATTGAAGCATCGGAATTTATAACTAGTGTCACAGGAATGGTTGAAAGCTTAGACAGAAAGAAGAGTCAGTCTTCTTGTACTTAAGTCGGCATTGTGCTTTTCTATATAATTCCGATGCAATTTCTGTGTTTCATCGTCAATAAGAAGGTCCAAGGGATACAGTAACCCTGGAGTGAAGCATCGGAATCTATAACTAGTGTCTCAGGAATGGTTTTAAACATAGACAGTAAGAAGGGTCAGTCTTCTTGTACTTAAGTCGGCATTGTGCCTTTTGTATTTAATTCCGATGCGATTTCTGTGTTTCATCGTCAATAAGATAGTCCAAGGGCGACAGTAGACCTGAATTGAAGCATCGGAATCTATAACTAGTGTCACAGGAATGGTTCAAACCATAGTCTGTAAGAAGAGTCAGTCTTCTTGTAGTTAAGTCGGCATTGTGCCTTTTTTATTTAATTCCAATGCAATTTCTGTGATTCATCGTCAATAAGAAGGTCAGAGGGATACAGTAAACCTTAAGTGAAGCATCGGAATCTATAACTAGTGTTTCACGAATGGTTCAAAACATAGAGTGTTGGAAGAGTCAGTCTTCTTGTACTTAAGTCGGCATTGTGCCTTTTGTATTTAATTCCGATGCAATTTCTGTGTTTCATCGTCAATAAGAAGGTTTGAGGGATACAGTGAACCTGAAGTGAAGCATCGGAATCCATAACTAGTGTCACATGAATGGTTCAAAACATAGTCAGTAAGAAGGGTCAGTCTTCTTGTACTTAAGTCAGCATTGTGCCTTTTGTATTTATTTCCGATGCAATTTCTGTGTTTCATCGTCAATAAGGAGGTCAGAGGGATACAGTAAACCTGAAGTGAAGCATCGGAATTTATAACTAGTGTCACAGGAATGGTTCACAACATAGACAGTAGAAGGAGTCAGTCTTCTTGTACTTAAGTCGGCATTGTGCCTTTTGTATTTACATCGGATGCAATTTCTGTGTTTCATCGTCAACAGGAAGGTCCAAGGGATACAGTAAACCTGAAGTGAAGCATCGGAATCTATAACTAGAGTCACAGGAATGGTTCAAAAGATAGACAGTAAGAAAAGTTTGTCGTCTTGTACTTAAGTCGGCATGGTGCCTTTTGTATTTAATTCCGATGCAATTTCTGTGTTTCATCGTCGATTAGAAGGTCAGAGGGATACAGTAAACCCGAAAAGAAGCATCGGAATCTATAACTAGTGTCACAGGAATGGTTCAAAACATAGACAGAAAGAAGAGTCAGTCTTCTTGTACTTTAGTCGGCATTGTGCCTTTTGTATTTAATTCCGATGCAATTTCTGTGTTTCATCATCAATAAGATGGTCCAAGGGATACAGTAAACCTGGAGTGAAGCATCGGAATCTATAACTAGAGTCACAGGAATGGTTCAAAAGATAGACAGTAAGAAATGTCTGTCGTCTTGTACTTAAGTCGGCATGGTGCCTTTTGTATTTAATTCCGATGCAATTTCTGTGTTTCATCGTCAATAAGAAGGTCAGAGGGATACAGTAAACCAGAAGTGAAGCATCGGAATCTGTACTAGTGTCACAGGACTGGTTCAAAACATAGTCAGTAAAACCAGTCAGTCTTCGTGTACTTAAGTCGGCATTGTGCCTTTTGTATTTAATTCCAATGCAATTTCTGTGATTCATCGTCAATAAGAAGGTCAGAGGGATACAGTAAACCTTAAGTGAAGCATCGGAATCTACAACTAGTGTTTCACGATTGGTTCAAAACATAGAGTGTTGGAAGAGTCAGTCTTCTTGTACTTAAGTCGGCATTGTGCCTTTTGTATTTAATTCCGATGCAATTTCTGTGTTTCATCGTCAATAAGAAGGTTTAAGGGATACAGTGAACCTGAAGTGAAGCATCGGAATCCATATCTAGTGTCACATGAATGGTTCAAAACATAGTCAGTAAGAAGGGTCAGTCTTCTTGTACTTAAGTCAGCATTGTCCCTTTTGTATTTATTTCCGATGCCATTTCTGTGTTTCATCCTCAACAAGAACGTCAGAGGGATACAGTAAACCTGAAGTGAAACATCGGAATCTATAACTAGTGTCACAGGAATGCTTCAAAACATAGACAGTAAGAAGAGTCAGTCTTCTTGTACTTAAGTCGGTATTGTGAATTTGTATTTAATTCCGATGCAATTTCTGCGTTTCATCGTCAATAACAAGGTCCAAGGGATACAGTAAACCTGAAGTGAAGCATCGGAATCTATAACTAGTGACACAGGAATGGTTCAAAACATAGTCAGTAAGAAGAGTCAGTCTTCTTGTACTTAAGTCGGCATTGTGCCTTTTCTATATAATTCCGATGCAATTTCTGTGTTTCATCGTCAATACGAAGGACCAAGGGATACAGTAACCCTGGAGTGAAGCATCGGAATCTATAACTAGTGTCTCAGGAATGGTTTTAACCATAGACAGTAAGAAGGGTCAGTCTTCTTGTACTTAAGTCGGCATTGTGCTTTTGGATTTAATTCCGTTGCAATTTCTGGGTTTCATCGTCAATAAGAAGGTCCAACGGATACAGTAGACCTGAATTGAAGCATCGGAATCTATAACTAGTGTCACAGGAATGGTTCAAAACATAGACAGTAAGAAGAGTCAGTCTTCTTGTACGTAAGTCAGCATTTTGCCTTTTGTATTTAATTCCGATGCAATTTCTGTGTTTCATCGTCGATAAGAAGGTCAGAGGGATACAGTAAACATGAAGTGAGGCATCGGAATCTACAACTACTGTCACAGGATTGGTTCAAAGCTTAGACAGTAAGAGGAGTCAGTCTTCTTGTACTTAAGTCGGCATTGTGCCTTTTGTATTTAATTCCGATGCAATTTCTGTGTTTCATCGTCAATTAGAAGGTCAGAGGGATACAGTAAACCAGAAGTGAAGCATCGGAATCTGTAACTAGTGTCACAGGAGTGGTTCAAAACATAGTCAGTAAAACCAGTCAGTCTTCTTGTACTTAAGTCGGCATTGTGCCTTTTGTATTTAATTCCGATGCAATTTCTGTGTTTCATCGTCAACAAGAAGGTCAGAGGGATACAGTAAACCTGAAGTGAAGCATCGGAATCTATAACTAGTGTCACAGGAATGGTTCAAAACATAGACAGTAGGAGGAGTCAGTCTTCTTGTACTTAAGTCGGCATTGTGCCTTTTGCATTTAATTCGGATGCAATTTCTGTGTTTCATCGTCAACAGGAAGGTCCAAGGGATACAGTAAACCTGAAGTGAAGCATCGGAATCTATAACTAGACTCACAGGAATGGTTCATAAGATAGACAGTAAGAAAAGTCTGTCGTCTTGTACTTAAGTCGGCATGGTGCCTTTTGTATTTAATTCCGATGCAATTTCTGTGTTTCATCGTCAATTAGAAGGTCAGAATGATACAGTAAACCAGAAGTGAAGCATCGGAATCTATAACTAGTGTCACAGGAGTGGTTCAAAACATAGTCAGTAAAACGAGTCAGTCTTCTTGTACTTAAGTCGACATTGTGCCTTTTGTATTTAATTCCGATGCGATTTCTGTGTTTCATCGTCAATAAGATAGTCCAAGGGCGACAGTAGACCTGAATTGAAGCATCGGAATTTATAACTAGTGTCACAGGAATGGTTCAAAGCATAGACAGAAAGAAGAGTCAGTCTTCTTGTACTTAAGTCGGCATTGTGCTTTTCTATATAATTCCGATGCAATTTCTGTGTTTCATCGTCAATAAGAAGGTCCAAGGGATACAGTAACCCTGGAGTGAAGCATCGGAATCTATAACTAGTGTCTCAGGAATGGTTTTAAACATAGACAGTAAGAAGGGTCAGTCTTCTTGTACTTAAGTCGGCATTGTGCCTTTTGTATTTATTTCCGATGCGATTTCTGTGTTTCATCGTCAATAAGATAGTCCAAGGGCGACAGTAGACCTGAATTGAAGCATCGGAATCTATAACTAGTGTCACAGGAATGGTTCAAACCATAGTCAGTAAGAAGAGTCAGTCTTCTTGTAGTTAAGTCGGCATTGTGCCTTTTTTATTTAATTCCAATGCAATTTCTGTGATTCATCGTCAATAAGAAGGTCAGAGGGATACAGTAAACCTTAAGTGAAGCATCGGAATCTATAACTAGTGTTTCACGAATGGTTCAAAACATAGAGTGTTGGAAGTGTCAGTCTTCTTGTACTTAAGTCGGCATTGTGCCTTTTGTATTTAATTCCGATGCAATTTCTGTGTTTCATCGTCAATAAGAAGGTTTAAGGGATACAGTGAACCTGAAGTGAAGCATCGGAATCCATAACTAGTGTCACATGAATGGTTCAAAACATAGTCAGTAAGAAGGGTCAGTCTTCTTGTACTTAAGTCAGCATTGTGCCTTTTGTATTTATTTCCGATGCAATTTCTGTGTTTCATCGTCAATAAGGAGGTCAGAGGGATACAGTAAACCTGAAGTGAAGCATCGGAATTTATAACTAGTGTCACAGGAATGGTTCAAAACATAGACAGTAGGAGGAGTCAGTCTTCTTGTACTTAAGTCGGCATTGTGCCTTTTGTATTTACATCGGATGCAATTTCTGTGTTTCATCGTCAACAGGAAGGTCCAAGGGATACAGTAAACCTGAAGTGAAGCATCGGAATCTATAACTAGAGTCACAGGAATGGTTCAAAAGATAGACAGTAAGAAAAGTTTGTCGTCTTGTACTTAAGTCGGCATGGTGCCTTTTGTATTTAATTCCGATGCAATTTCTGTGTTTCATCGTCAATTAGAAGGTCAGAGGGATACAGTAAACCCGAAAAGAAGCATCGGAATCTATAACTAGTGTCACAGGAATGGTTCAAAACATAGACAGAAAGAAGAGTCAGTCTTCTTGTACTTAAGTCGGCATTATGCTTTTTGTATTTAATTCCGATGCAATTTCTGTGATTCATCGTTAATAAGAAGTTCAGAGGCATACAGTAAACCTGAAGTGAAGCATCGGAATCTATTACAAGTGTCACAGGAATGGTTCAAAGCATTGACAGTAGGAAGAGTCAGTCTTCTTGTACATAAGTCGGCATTGTGCTTTTTGTATTTCATTCCGATGCAATTTCCGTGTTTCATCGTCAATAAGAAGGGCCAAGGGATACAGTAAAATTGAAGTGAAGCATCTTAATCTATAACTAGTGTCACAGGAATGCTTCAAAACATAGACAGTAAGAAGAGTCAGTCTTCTTGTACTTAAGTCGGTATTGTGATTTTGTATTTAATTCCGATGCAATTTCTGTGTTTAATCGTCAATAAGCAGGTCCAAGGGATATAGTAACCCTGGAGTGAAGTATCGGAATCTATAACTAGTGTCTCAGGAATGGTTTTAAACATAGACAGTAAGAAGGGTCAGTCTTCTTGTACTTAAGTCGGAATTGTGCCTTCTGTATTTAATTCCGATGCAATTTCTGTGTTTCATCGTCAATAACAAGGTTTAAGGGATACAGTAAACCTGAAGTGAAGCATCGGAATCCATAACTAGTGTCACAGGAATGGTTCAAACCATAGTCAGTAAGAAGGGTCAGTCTTCTTGTACTTAAGTCAGCATTGTGCCTTTTGTATTTAATTCCGATGCAATTTCTGTGTTTCATCGTCAATAAGAAGGTCACAGGGATACAGTAAACCTGAAGTGAAGCATCGGAATCTATAACTAGTGTCACAGGAATGGTTCAAAACATAGACAGTAGGAAGAGTCAGTCTTCTTGTACTTAAGTCGGCATTGTGCTTTTTGTATTTTATTCGGATGCAATTTCTGTGTTTCATCGTCAATAGGAAGGTCAGAGGGATACAGTAAACCGGAAGTGAAGCATCGGAATCTATAACTAGTGTCACAGGAATGGTTCAAAACATAAACAGTGAGAAAAGTCAGTCTTTTTGTACTTAAGTCGGCATTGTGCCTTTTCTATTTAATTCCGATGCAATATCTGTTTTTCATTGTCAATAAGAAGGTCCAAGCGATACAGTAAACCTGAAGTGAAGCATCGGAATGTGTAACTAGTGTCACAGGAATGGTTCAAGGCATAGTCAGTAAGAAGAGTCAGTCTTCTTGTAGTTAAGTCGGCATTGTGGCATTTGTATTTAATTCCGATGCAATTTCTGTGTTTCATCGTCAATAAGAAGGTCCAAGGGATACAGTAAACCTGAAGTGATGCATCGGAATCTATAACATGTGTCACAGGAATGGTTCAAAGCATTCACAGTAGGAAGAGTCAGTCTACATGTACTTAAGTCGGCATTGTGCCTTTTGTATTTAATTCCGATGCAACTTCTGTGTTTCATCGTCAATAAGAAGGTCAGAGGGATACAGTAAACCTGAAGTGAAGCATCGGAATCTATAACTAGAGTCACAGGAATGGTTCAAAACATTGACAGTAAGAAGAGTCAGTCTTCTTGTACTTAAGTCGGCATTGTGCCTTTTGTATTTAATTCCGATGCAATTTCTGTGTTTCATCGTCAATAAGAAGGTTTAAGGGATACAGAAAACCTGAAGTGAAGCATCGGAATCCATAACTAGTGTCACAGGGGTTTTTCAAAGCATAGTCAGTAAGAAGAGTCAGTCCCCTTGTACTTAAGTCAGCATTGTGCCTTTTGTATGTAATTCCGATGCAATTTCTGTGTCTCAACGTCGATAAGAAGGTCAGAGTGATACAGTAAACCTAAAGTGAAGCATCGGAATCTATAACTAGTGTCCCAGGAATGGTTCAGAACATAGACAGTAAAGAAAGTCTGTCATCTTGTACTTAAGTCGGCATTGTGCCTTTTGTATTTAATTCGGATGCTATTTCTGTGTTTCATCGTCAATACGAAGGTCCAAGGGATACAGCAAACCTGGAGTGAAGCATCGGAATCTATAACTAGTGTCACAGGAGTGGTTCAAGGCATAGACAGTAAGAAGAGTCACTCTTCTTGTACTTGATTCTCCATTGTGCCTTTCGTATTTAATTCCGATGCAATTTCTGCGTTTTATCGTCAATAAGAAGGTCCAAGGGATACAGTAAACCTGGAGTGAAGCACCGGAATCTATAACTAGTGTCACAGGAATGGTTCAAAACATACACAGTAGGAAGAGTCAGTCTTCTTGTACTTTAGTCGGCATTGTGCCTTTTGTATTTAATTCCGATGCAATTTCTGTGTTTCATCATCAATAAGATGGTCCAAGGGATACAGTAAACCTGGAGTGAAGCATCGGAATCTATAACTAGAGTCACAGGAATGGTTCAAAAGATAGACAGTAAGAAATGTCTGTCGTCTTGTACTTAAGTCGGCATGGTGCCTTTTGTATTTAATTCCGATGCAATTTCTGTGTTTCATCGTCAATTAAAAGGTCAGAGGGATACAGTAAACCAGAAGTGAAGCATCGGAATCTATAACTAGTGTCACAGGAGTGGTTCAAAGCATAGTCAGTAAAACGAGTCAGTCTTCTTGTACTTAAGTCGGCATTGTGCCTTTTGTATTTAATTCCGATGCAATTTCTGTGTTTCATCGTCAATAAGAAGGTCAGAGGGATACAGTAAACCTGAAAAGAAGCATCGGAATCTATAACTAGTGTCACAGGAATGGTTCAAAACATAGACAGAAAGAAGAGTCAGTTTTCTTGTACTTAAGTCGGCATTGTGCCTTTTGTATTTAATACTGATGCAATTTCTGTGATTCATCGTTAATAAGAAGATCAGAGGCATACAGTAAACCTGAAGTGAAGCATCGGAAACTATTACAAGTGTCACAGGAATGGTTCAAAACTTTGACAGTAGGAAGAGTCAGTCTTCTTGTACATAAGTCGGCATTGTGCTTTTTGTATTTCATTCCGATGCAATTTCCGTGTTTCATCGTCAATAAGAAGGGCCAAGGGATACAGTAAAATTGAAGTGAAGCATCTTAATCTATAACTAGTGTCACAGGAATGCTTCAAATCATAGACAGTAAGAAGAGTCAGTCTTCTTGTACTTAAGTCGGTATTGTGATTTTGTATTTAATTCCGACGCAATTTCTGTGTTTCATCGTCAATAAGAAGGTCCAAGGGATATAGTAACCCTGGAGTGAAGCATCGGAATCTATAACTAGTGTCTTAGGAATGGTTTTAAACATAGACAGTAAGAAGGGTCAGTCTTCTTGTACTTAAGTCGGCATTGTGCCTTTTGTATTTAATTCCGATGCAATTTCTGTGTTTCATCGAAAATAAGAGGGTCCAAGGGCGACAGTCGACCTGAATTGAAGCATCGGAATCTATAACTAGTGTCACAGGAATGGTTCAAAACATAGAGAGTAAGAGGAGTCAGTCTTCTTGTACTTAAGTCGGCATTGTGCCTTTTGTATTTAATTCCGATGCAATTTCTGGGTTTCATCGTCAATTAGAAGGTCAGAGGGATACAGTAAACCAGAAGTGAAGCATCGGAATCTGTAACTAGTGTCACAGGAGTGGTTCAAAACATAGTCAGTAAAACGAGTCAGTCTTCTTGTACTTAAGTCGGCATTGTGCCTTTTGTATTTAATTCCGATGCAATTTCTGTGTTTCATCGTCAACAAGAAGGTCAGAGGGATACAGTAAACCTGAAGTGAAGCATCGGAATCTAAAACTAGTGTCACAGGAATGGTTCAAAAGATAGACAGTAGGAGGGGTCAGTCTTCTTGTACTTAAGTCGGCATTGTGCCTTTTGCATTTAATTCGGATGCAATTTCTGTGTTTCATCGTCAACAGGAAGGTCCAAGGGATACAGTAAACCTGAAGTGAAGCATCGGAATCTATAACTAGACTCACAGGAATGGTTCAGAAGATAGACAGTAAGAAAAGTCTGTCGTCTTGTACTTAAGTCGGCATGGTGCCTTTTGTATTTAATTCCGATGCTATTTCAGTGTTTCATCGTCAATTAGAAGGTCAGAATGATACAGTAAACCAGAAGTGAAGCATCGGAATCTATAACTAGTGTCACAGGAGTGGTTCAAAACATAGTCAGTAAAACGAGTCAGTCTTCTTGTACTTAAGTCGACATTGTGCCTTTTGTATTTAATTCCGATGCAATTTCTGTGTTTCATCGTCAATAAGAAGGTCAGAGGGATACAGTAAACCTGAAAAGAAGCATCGGAATTTATAACTAGTGTCACAGGAATGGTTCAAAGCATAGACAGAAAGAAGAGTCAGTCTTCTTGTACTTAAGTCGGCATTGTGCCTTTTGTAATTAATTCCGATGCAATTTCTGTGATTCATCGTTAATAAGAAGATCAGAGGCATACAGTAAACCTGAAGTGAAGCATCGGAATCTATTACAAGTGTCACAGGAATGGTTCAAAACATTGACAGTAGCAAGAGTCAGTCTTCTTGTGCATAAGATGGCATTGTGCTTTTTGTATTTCATTCCGATGCAATTTCCGTGTTTCATCGTCAATAAGAAGGGCCAAGGGATACAGTGAAATTGAAGTGAAGCATCTTAATCTATAACTAGTGTCACAGGAATGCTTCAAAACATAGACAGTAAGAAGATTCAGTCTTCTTGTACTTAAGTCGACATTGTGCTTTTCTATATAATTCCGATGCAATTTCTGTGTTTCATCGTCAATAAGAAGGTCCAAGGGATACAGTAACCCTGGAGTGAAGCATCGGAATCTGTAACTAGTGTCTCAGGAATGGTTTTAAACATAGACAGTAAGAAGGGTCAGTCTTCTTGTACTTAAGTGTTAATTGTGCCTTTTGTATTTAATTCCGATGCAATTTCTGTGTTTCATCGTCAATAAGAAGGTCCAAGGGCGACAGTAGACCTGAATTGAAGCATCGGAATCTATAACTAGTGTCACAGGAATGGTTCAAACCATAGTTAGTAAGAAGAGTCAGTCTTCTTGTAGTTAAGTCGGCATTGTGCCTTTTGTATTTAATTCCGATGCAATTTCTGTGTTTCATCGTCAATAAGAAGGTTTAAGGGATACGGTAAACCTGAAGTGAAGCATCGGAATTTATAACTAGTGTCACAGGAATGGTTCAATACATAGACAGTAGGAGGAGTCAGTCTTCTTGTACTTAAGTCGGCATTGTGCCTTTTGTATTTACATCGGATGCAATTTCTGTGTTTCATCGTCAACAGGAAGGTCCAAGGGATACAGTAAACCTGAAGTGAAGCATCGGAATCTATAACTGGTGTCACAGGAATGGTTCAAACCATAGTTAGTAAGAAGAGTCAGTCTTCTTGTAGTTAAGTCGGCATTGTGCCTTTTGTATTTAATTCCGATGCAATTTCTTTGTTTCATCGTCAATAAGAAGGACAGAGGGATACAGTAAACCCGAAAAGAAGCATCGGAATCTATAACTAGTGTCACAGGAATGGTTCAAAACATAGGCAGAAAGAAGAGTCAGTCTTCTTGTACTTAAGTCGGCATTGTGCCTTTTGTATTTAATTCCGATGCAATTTCTGTGATTCATCGTTAATAAGAAGATCAGAGGCATACAGTAAACCTGAAGTGACGCATCGGAATCTATTACAAGTGTCACAGGAATGGTTCAAAACATTGACAGTAGGAAGAGTCAGTCTTCTTGTACATAAGTCGGCATTGTGCTATTTGTATTTCATTCCGATGCAATTTCCGTGTTTCATCGTCAATAAGAAGGGCCAAGGGATACAGTAAAATTGAAGTGAAGCATCTTAATCTATAACTAGTGTCACAGGAATGCTTCAAAACATAGACAGTAAGAAGAGTCAGTCTTCTTGTACTTAAGTCGGTATTGTGATTTTGTATTTAATTCCGATGCAATTTCTGTGTTTAATCGTCAATAAGCAGGTCCAGGGGATATAGTAACCCTGGAGTGAAGCATCGGAATCTACAACTAGTGTCTCAGGAATGGTTTTAAACATAGACAGTAAGAAGGGTCAGTCTTCTTGTACTTAAGTCGGCATTGTGCCTTTTGTATTTAATTCCGATGCAATTTCTGTGTTTCATCGTCAATAACAAGGTTTAAGGGATACAGTAAACCTGAAGTGAAGCATCGGAATCCATAACTAGTGTCACAGGAATGGTTCAAACCATAGTCAGTAAGAAGGTTCAGTCTTCTTGTACTTAAGTCAGCATTGTGCCTTTTGTATTTAATTCCGATGCAATTTCTGTGTTTCATCGTCAATAAGAAGGTCACAGGGATACAGTAAACCTGAAGTGAAGCATTGGAATCTATAACTAGTGTCACAGGAATGGTTCAAAACATAGACAGTAGGAAGAGTCAGTCTTCTTGTACTTAAGTCGGCATTGTGCCTTTTGTATTTTATTCGGATGCAATTTCTGTGTTTCATCGTCAATAGGAAGGTCAGAGGGATACAGTAAACCGGAAGTGAAGCATCTGAATCTATAACTAGTGTCACAGGAATGGTTCAAAACATAAACAGTGAGAAAAGTCAGTCTTTTTGTACTTAAGTCGGCATTGTGCCTTTTCTATTTAATTCCGATGCAATATCTGTTTTTCATTGTCAATAAGAAGGTCCAAGCGATACAGTAAACCTGAAGTGAAGCATCGGAATGTGTAACTAGTGTCACAGGAATGGTTCAAGGCATAGTCAGTAAGAAGAGTCAGTCTTCTTGTAGTTAAGTCGGCATTGTGGCATTTGTATGTAATTCCGATGCAATTTCTGTGTCTCAACGTCGATAAGAAGGTCAGAGTGATACAGTAAACCTAAAGTGAAGCATCGGAATCTATAACTAGTGTCACAGGAATGGTTCAGAACATAGACAGTCAAGAAAGTCTGTCGTCTTGTACTTAAGTCGGCATTGTGCCTTTTGTATTTAATTCGGATGCTATTTCTGTGTTTCACCGTCAATAAGAAGGTCCAAGGGATACAGTATACCTGGAGTGAAGCATCGGAATCTATAACTAGTGTCACAGGAGTGGTTCAAGGCATAGACAGTAAGAAGAGTCACTCTTCTTGTACTTGATTCTCCATTGTGCCTTTCGTATTTAATTCCGATGCAATTTCTGCGTTTTATCGTCAATAAGAAGGTCCAAGGGATACAGTAAACCTGGAGTGAAGCACCGGAATCTATAACTAGTGTCACAGGAATGGTTTAAACATAGTCAGTAAGAAGGGTCAGTCTTCTTGTACTTAAGTCAGCATTGTGCCTTTTGTATTTAATACGGATGCAATTTCTGTGTTTCATCGTCAATAAGAAGGTCAGAGGGATACAGTAAACCTGAAGTGAAGCATCGGAATCAATAACTAGTGTCACAGGAATGTTTCAAAACATAGACAGTAGGAAGAGTCAGTCTTCTTGTACTTAAGTCGGCATTGTGCCTTTTGTATTTAATTCGGATGCAATTTCTGTGTTTCGTCGTCAATAGGAAGGTCAGAGGGATACAGTAAACCGGAAGTGAAGCATCGGAATCTATAACTAGTGTCACAGGAATGGTTCAAAACATAAACAGTGAGAAAAGTCAGTCTTCTTGTACTTAAGTCGGCATTGTGCGTTTTCTATTTAATTCCGATGCAATATCTGTTTTTCATCGTCAATAAGAAGGTCGAAGCGATACAGTAAACCAGAAGTGAAGCATCGGAATCTGTAACTAGTGTCACAGGAATGGTTCAAGACATAGTCAGTAATAAGAGTCAGTCTTCTTGTAGTTAAGTCGGCATTGTGCCTTTTTTATTTAATTCCAATGCAATTTCTGTGTTTCATCGTCAATAAGAAGGTCCAAGGGATACAGTAAACCTGAAGTGAAGCATCGGAATCTATAACATGTGTCACAGGAATGGTTCAAAGCATTCACAGTAGGAAGAGTCAGTCTACATGTACTTAAGTCGGCATTGTGCTTTTTGTATTTAATTCCGATGCAACTTCTGTGTTTCATCGTCAATAAGAAGGTCAGAGGGATACAGTAAACCTGAAGTGAAGCATCGGAATCTATAACTAGACTCACAGGAATGGTTCAGAAGATAGACAGTAAGAAAAGTCTGTCGTCTTGTACTTAAGTCGGCATGGTGCCTTTTGTATTTAATTCCGATGCTATTTCTGTGTTTCATCGTCAATTAGAAGGTCAGAATGATACAGTAAACCAGAAGTGAAGCATCGGAATCTATAACTAGTGTCACAGGAGTGGTTCAAAACATAGTCAGTAAAACGAGTCAGTCTTCTTGTACTTAAGTCGACATTGTGCCTTTTGTATTTAATTCCGATGCAATTTCTGTGTTTCATCGTCAATAAGAAGGTCAGAGGGATACAGTAAACCTGAAAAGAAGCATCGGAATTTATAACTAGTGTCACAGGAATGGTTCAAAGCATAGACAGAAAGAAGAGTCAGTCTTCTTGTACTTAAGTCGGCATTGTGCCTTTTGTAATTAATTCCGATGCAATTTCTGTGATTCATCGTTAATAAGAAGATCAGAGGCATACAGTAAACCTGAAGTGAAGCATCGGAATCTATTACAAGTGTCACAGGAATGGTTCAAAACATTGACAGTAGCAAGAGTCAGTCTTCTTGTGCATAAGTCGGCATTGTGCTTTTTGTATTTCATTCCGATGCAATTTCCGTGTTTCATCGTCAATAAGAAGGGCCAAGGGATACAGTGAAATTGAAGTGAAGCATCTTAATCTATAACTAGTGTCACAGGAATGCTTCAAAACATAGACAGTAAGAAGATTCAGTCTTCTTGTACTTAAGTCGACATTGTGCTTTTCTATATAATTCCGATGCAATTTCTGTGTTTCATCGTCAATAAGAAGGTCCAAGGGATACAGTAACCCTGGAGTGAAGCATCGGAATCTGTAACTAGTGTCTCAGGAATGGTTTTAAACATAGACAGTAAGAAGGGTCAATCTTCTTGTACTTAAGTGTTAATTGTGCCTTTTGTATTTAATTCCGATGCAATTTCTGTGTTTCATCGTCAATAAGAAGGTCCAAGGGCGACAGTAGACCTGAATTGAAGCATCGGAATCTATAACTAGTGTCACAGGAATGGTTCAAACCATAGTTAGTAAGAAGAGTCAGTCTTCTTGTAGTTAAGTCGGCATTGTGCCTTTTGTATTTAATTCCGATGCAATTTCTGTGTTTCATCGTCAATAAGAAGGTTTAAGGGATACGGTAAACCTGAAGTGAAGCATCGGAATTTATAACTAGTGTCACAGGAATGGTTCAATACATAGACAGTAGGAGGAGTCAGTCTTCTTGTACTTAAGTCGGCATTGTGCCTTTTGTATTTACATCGGATGCAATTTCTGTGTTTCATCGTCAACAGGAAGATCCAAGGGATACAGTAAACCTGAAGTGAAGCATCGGAATCTATAACTAGTGTCACAGGAATGGTTCAAACCATAGTTAGTAAGAAGAGTCAGTCTTCTTGTAGTTAAGTCGGCATTGTGCCTTTTGTATTTAATTCCGATGCAATTTCTTTGTTTCATCGTCAATAAGAAGGCCAGAGGGATACAGTAAACCCGAAAAGAAGCATCGGAATCTATAACTAGTGTCACAGGAATGGTTCAAAACATAGGCAGAAAGAAGAGTCAGTCTTCTTGTACTTAAGTCGGCATTGTGCCTTTTGTATTTAATTCCGATGCAATTTCTGTGATTCATCGTTAATAAGAAGATCAGAGGCATACAGTAAACCTGAAGTGACGCATCGGAATCTATTACAAGTGTCACAGGAATGGTTCAAAACATTGACAGTAGGAAGAGTCAGTCTTCTTGTACATAAGTCGGCATTGTGCTATTTGTATTTCATTCCGATGCAATTTCCGTGTTTCATCGTCAATAAGAAGGGCCAAGGGATACAGTAAAATTGAAGTGAAGCATCTTAATCTATAACTAGTGTCACAGGAATGCTTCAAAACATAGACAGTAAGAAGAGTCAGTCTTCTTGTACTTAAGTCGGTATTGTGATTTTGTATTTAATTCCGATGCAATTTCTGTGTTTAATCGTCAATAAGCAGGTCCAAGGGATATAGTAACCCTGGAGTGAAGCATCGGAATCTACAACTAGTGTCTCAGGAATGGTTTTAAACATAGACAGTAAGAAGGGTCAGTCTTCTTGTACTTAAGTCGGCATTGTGCCTTTTGTATTTAATTCCGATGCAATTTCTGTGTTTCATCGTCAATTACAAGGTTTAAGGGATACAGTAAACCTGAAGTGAAGCATCGGAATCCATAACTAGTGTCACAGGAATGGTTCAAACCATAGTCAGTAAGAAGGTTCAGTCTTCTTGTACTTAAGTCAGCATTGTGCCTTTTGTATTTAATTCCGATGCAATTTCTGTGTTTCATCGTCAATAAGAAGGTCACAGGGATACAGTAAACCTGAAGTGAAGCATTGGAATCTATAACTAGTGTCACAGGAATGGTTCAAAACATAGACAGTAGGAAGAGTCAGTCTTCTTGTACTTAAGTCGGCATTGTGCCTTTTGTATTTTATTCGGATGCAATTTCTGTGTTTCATCGTCAATAGGAAGGTCAGAGGGATACAGTAAACCGGAAGTGAAGCATCTGAATCTATAACTAGTGTCACAGGAATGGTTCAAAACATAAACAGTGAGAAAAGTCAGTCTTTTTGTACTTAAGTCGGCATTGTGCCTTTTCTATTTAATTCCGATGCAATATCTGTTTTTCATTGTCAATAAGAAGGTCCAAGCGATACAGTAAACCTGAAGTGAAGCATCGGAATGTGTAACTAGTGTCACAGGAATGGTTCAAGGCATAGTCAGTAAGAAGAGTCAGTCTTCTTGTAGTTAAGTCGGCATTGTGGCATTTGTATGTAATTCCGATGCAATTTCTGTGTCTCAACGTCGATAAGAAGGTCAGAGTGATACAGTAAACCTAAAGTGAAGCATCGGAATCTATAACTAGTGTCACAGGAATGGTTCAGAACATAGACAGTCAAGAAAGTCTGTCGTCTTGTACTTAAGTCGGCATTGTGCCTTTTGTATTTAATTCGGATGCTATTTCTGTGTTTCACCGTCAATAAGAAGGTCCAAGGGATACAGTATACCTGGAGTGAAGCATCGGAATCTATAACTAGTGTCACAGGAGTGGTTCAAGGCATAGACAGTAAGAAGAGTCACTCTTCTTGTACTTGATTCTCCATTGTGCCTTTCGTATTTAATTCCGATGCAATTTCTGCGTTTTATCGTCAATAAGAAGGTCCAAGGGATACAGTAAACCTGGAGTGAAGCACCGGAATCTATAACTAGTGTCACAGGAATGGTTTAAACATAGTCAGTAAGAAGGGTCAGTCTTCTTGTACTTAAGTCAGCATTGTGCCTTTTGTATTTAATACCGATGCAATTTCTGTGTTTCATCGTCAATAAGAAGGTCAGAGGGATACAGTAAACCTGAAGTGAAGCATCGGAATCAATAACTAGTGTCACAGGAATGTTTCAAAACATAGACAGTAGGAAGAGTCAGTCTTCTTGTACTTAAGTCGGCATTGTGCCTTTTGTATTTAATTCGGATGCAATTTCTGTGTTTCGTCGTCAATAGGAAGGTCAGAGGGATACAGTAAACCGGAAGTGAAGCATCGGAATCTATAACTAGTGTCACAGGAATGGTTCAAAACATAAACAGTGAGAAAAGTCAGTCTTCTTGTACTTAAGTCGGCATTGTGCCTTTTCTATTTAATTCCGATGCAATATCTGTTTTTCATCGTCAATAAGAAGGTCGAAGCGATACAGTAAACCAGAAGTGAAGCATCGGAATCTGTAACTAGTGTCACAGGAATGGTTCAAGACATAGTCAGTAATAAGAGTCAGTCTTCTTGTAGTTAAGTCGGCATTGTGCCTTTTTTATTTAATTCCAATGCAATTTCTGTGTTTCATCGTCAATAAGAAGGTCCAAGGGATACAGTAAACCTGAAGTGAAGCATCGGAATCTATAACATGTGTCACAGGAATGGTTCAAAGCATTCACAGTAGGAAGAGTCAGTCTACATGTACTTAAGTCGGCATTGTGCTTTTTGTATTTAATTCCGATGCAACTTCTGTGTTTCATCGTCAATAAGAAGGTCAGAGGGATACAGTAAACCTGAAGTGAAGCATCGGAATCTATAACTAGAGTCACAGGAATGGTTCAAAACATAGACCGTAAGAAGAGTCAGTATCTTGTACTTAAGTCGGCATTGTGCCTTTTGTATTTAATTCCGATGCAATTTCTGTGTTTCATCATCAATAAGATGGTCCAAGGGATACAGTAAACCTGGAGTGAAGCATCGGAATCTATAACTAGAGTCACAGGAATGGTTCAAAAGATAGACAGTAAGAAATGTCTGTCGTCTTGTACTTAAGTCGGCATGGTGCCTTTTGTATTTAATTCCGATGCAATTTCTGTGTTTCATCGTCAATTAGAAGGTCAGAGGGATACAGTAAACCAGAAGTGAAGCATCGGAATCTATAACTAGTGTCACAGGAGTGGTTCAAAGCATAGTCAGTAAAACGAGTCAGTCTTCTTGTACTTAAGTCGGCATTGTGCCTTTTGTATTTAATTCCGATGCAATTTCTGTGTTTCATCGTCAATAAGAAGGTCAGAGGGATACAGTAAACCTGAAAAGAAGCATCGGAATCTATAACTAGTGTCACAGGAATGGTTCAAAACATAGACAGAAAGAAGAGTCAGTTTTCTTGTACTTAAGTCGGCATTGTGCCTTTTGTATTTAATACTGATGCAATTTCTGTGATTCATCGTTAATAAGAAGATCAGAGGCATACAGTAAACCTGAAGTGAAGCATCGGAAACTATTACAAGTGTCACAGGAATGGTTCAAAACTTTGACAGTAGGAAGAGTCAGTCTTCTTGTACATAAGTCGGCATTGTGCTTTTTGTATTTCATTCCGATGCAATTTCCGTGTTTCATCGTCAATAAGAAGGGCCAAGGGATACAGTAACCCTGGAGTGAAGCATCGGAATCTGTAACTAGTGTCTCAGGAATGGTTTTAAACATAGACAGTAAGAAGGGTCAGTCTTCTTGTACTTAAGTGTTAATTGTGCCTTTTGTATTTAATTCCGATGCAATTTCTGTGTTTCATCGTCAATAAGAAGGTCCAAGGGCGACAGTAGACCTGAATTGAAGCATCGGAATCTATAACTAGTGTCACAGGAATGGTTCAAACCATAGTTAGTAAGAAGAGTCAGTCTTCTTGTAGTTAAGTCGGCATTGTGCCTTTTGTATTTAATTCCGATGCAATTTCTGTGTTTCATCGTCAATAAGAAGGTTTAAGGGATACGGTAAACCTGAAGTGAAGCATCGGAATTTATAACTAGTGTCACAGGAATGGTTCAATACATAGACAGTAGGAGGAGTCAGTCTTCTTGTACTTAAGTCGGCATTGTGCCTTTTGTATTTACATCGGATGCAATTTCTGTGTTTCATCGTCAACAGGAAGGTCCAAGGGATACAGTAAACCTGAAGTGAAGCATCGGAATCTATAACTAGTGTCACAGGAATGGTTCAAACCATAGTTAGTAAGAAGAGTCAGTCTTCTTGTAGTTAAGTCGGCATTGTGCCTTTTGTATTTAATTCCGATGCAATTTCTTTGTTTCATCGTCAATAAGAAGGCCAGAGGGATACAGTAAACCCGAAAAGAAGCATCGGAATCTATAACTAGTGTCACAGGAATGGTTCAAAACATAGGCAGAAAGAAGAGTCAGTCTTCTTGTACTTAAGTCGGCATTGTGCCTTTTGTATTTAATTCCGATGCAATTTCTGTGATTCATCGTTAATAAGAAGATCAGAGGCATACAGTAAACCTGAAGTGACGCATCGGAATCTATTACAAGTGTCACAGGAATGGTTCAAAACATTGACAGTAGGAAGAGTCAGTCTTCTTGTACATAAGTCGGCATTGTGCTATTTGTATTTCATTCCGATGCAATTTCCGTGTTTCATCGTCAATAAGAAGGGCCAAGGGATACAGTAAAATTGAAGTGAAGCATCTTAATCTATAACTAGTGTCACAGGAATGCTTCAAAACATAGACAGTAAGAAGAGTCAGTCTTCTTGTACTTAAGTCGGTATTGTGATTTTGTATTTAATTCCGATGCAATTTCTGTGTTTAATCGTCAATAGGCAGGTCCAAGGGATATAGTAACCCTGGAGTGAAGCATCGGAATCTACAACTAGTGTCTCAGGAATGGTTTTAAACATAGACAGTAAGAAGGGTCAGTCTTCTTGTACTTAAGTCGGCATTGTGCCTTTTGTATTTAATTCCGATGCAATTTCTGTGTTTCATCGTCAATAACAAGGTTTAAGGGATACAGTAAACCTGAAGTGAAGCATCGGAATCCATAACTAGTGTCACAGGAATGGTTCAAACCATAGTCAGTAAGAAGGTTCAGTCTTCTTGTACTTAAGTCAGCATTGTGCCTTTTGTATTTAAATCCGATGCAATTTCTGTGTTTCATCGTCAATAAGAAGGTCACAGGGATACAGTAAACCTGAAGTGAAGCATTGGAATCTATAACTAGTGTCACAGGAATGGTTCAAAACATAGACAGTAGGAAGAGTCAGTCTTCTTGTACTTAAGTCGGCATTGTGCCTTTTGTATTTTATTCGGATGCAATTTCTGTGTTTCATCGTCAATAGGAAGGTCAGAGGGATACAGTAAACCGGAAGTGAAGCATCTGAATCTATAACTAGTGTCACAGGAATGGTTCATAACATAAACAGTGAGAAAAGTCAGTCTTTTTGTACTTAAGTCGGCATTGTGCCTTTTCTATTTAATTCCGATGCAATATCTGTTTTTCATTGTCAATAAGAAGGTCCAAGCGATACAGTAAACCTGAAGTGAAGCATCGGAATGTGTAACTAGTGTCACAGGAATGGTTCAAGGCATAGTCAGTAAGAAGAGTCAGTCTTCTTGTAGTTAAGTCGGCATTGTGGCATTTGTATGTAATTCCGATGCAA
Source organism: Schistocerca piceifrons (assembly GCF_021461385.2). Taxonomy (NCBI): domain Eukaryota; kingdom Metazoa; phylum Arthropoda; class Insecta; order Orthoptera; family Acrididae; genus Schistocerca; species Schistocerca piceifrons. Next base: position 32,252 of record NW_025728114.1, on the reverse strand, counting down.
TTTCTGTGTCTCAACGTCGATAAGAAGGTCAGAGTGATACAGTAAACCTAAAGTGAAGCATCGGAATCTATAACTAGTGTCACAGGAATGGTTCAGAACATAGACAGTCAAGAAAGTCTGTCGTCTTGTACTTAAGTCGGCATTGTGCCTTTTGTATTTAATTCGGATGCTATTTCTGTGTTTCACCGTCAATAAGAAGGTCCAAGGGATACAGTATACCTGGAGTGAAGCATCGGAATCTATAACTAGTGTCACAGGAGTGGTTCAAGGCATAGACAGTAAGAAGAGTCACTCTTCTTGTACTTGATTCTCCATTGTGCCTTTCGTATTTAATTCCGATGCAATTTCTGCGTTTTATCGTCAATAAGAAGGTCCAAGGGATACAGTAAACCTGGAGTGAAGCACCGGAATCTATAACTAGTGTCACAGGAATGGTTTAAACATAGTCAGTAAGAAGGGTCAGTCTTCTTGTACTTAAGTCAGCATTGTGCCTTTTGTATTTAATACCGATGCAATTTCTGTGTTTCATCGTCAATAAGAAGGTCAGAGGGATACAGTAAACCTGAAGTGAAGCATCGGAATCAATAACTAGTGTCACAGGAATGTTTCAAAACATAGACAGTAGGAAGAGTCAGTCTTCTTGTACTTAAGTCGGCATTGTGCCTTTTGTATTTAATTCGGATGCAATTTCTGTGTTTCGTCGTCAATAGGAAGGTCAGAGGGATACAGTAAACCGGAAGTGAAGCATCGGAATCTATAACTAGTGTCACAGGAATGGTTCAAAACATAAACAGTGAGAAAAGTCAGTCTTCTTGTACTTAAGTCGGCATTGTGCCTTTTCTATTTAATTCCGATGCAATATCTGTTTTTCATCGTCAATAAGAAGGTCGAAGCGATACAGTAAACCAGAAGTGAAGCATCGGAATCTGTAACTAGTGTCACAGGAATGGTTCAAGACATAGTCAGTAATAAGAGTCAGTCTTCTTGTAGTTAAGTCGGCATTGTGCCTTTTTTATTTAATTCCAATGCAATTTCTGTGTTTCATCGTCAATAAGAAGGTCCAAGGGATACAGTAAACCTGAAGTGAAGCATCGGAATCTATAACATGTGTCACAGGAATGGTTCAAAGCATTCACAGTAGGAAGAGTCAGTCTACATGTACTTAAGTCGGCATTGTGCTTTTTGTATTTAATTCCGATGCAACTTCTGTGTTTCATCGTCAATAAGAAGGTCAGAGGGATACAGTAAACCTGAAGTGAAGCATCGGAATCTATAACTAGAGTCACAGGAATGGTTCAAAACATAGACCGTAAGAAGAGTCAGTATCTTGTACTTAAGTCGGCATTGTGCCTTTTGTATTTAATTCCGATGCAATTTCTGTGTTTCATCATCAATAAGATGGTCCAAGGGATACAGTAAACCTGGAGTGAAGCATCGGAATCTATAACTAGAGTCACAGGAATGGTTCAAAAGATAGACAGTAAGAAATGTCTGTCGTCTTGTACTTAAGTCGGCATGGTGCCTTTTGTATTTAATTCCGATGCAATTTCTGTGTTTCATCGTCAATTAGAAGGTCAGAGGGATACAGTAAACCAGAAGTGAAGCATCGGAATCTATAACTAGTGTCACAGGAGTGGTTCAAAGCATAGTCAGTAAAACGAGTCAGTCTTCTTGTACTTAAGTCGGCATTGTGCCTTTTGTATTTAATTCCGATGCAATTTCTGTGTTTCATCGTCAATAAGAAGGTCAGAGGGATACAGTAAACCTGAAAAGAAGCATCGGAATCTATAACTAGTGTCACAGGAATGGTTCAAAACATAGACAGAAAGAAGAGTCAGTTTTCTTGTACTTAAGTCGGCATTGTGCCTTTTGTATTTAATACTGATGCAATTTCTGTGATTCATCGTTAATAAGAAGATCAGAGGCATTCAGTAAACCTGAAGTGAAGCATCGGAAACTATTACAAGTGTCACAGGAATGGTTCAAAACTTTGACAGTAGGAAGAGTCAGTCTTCTTGTACATAAGTCGGCATTGTGCTTTTTGTATTTCATTCCGATGCAATTTCCGTGTTTCATCGTCAATAAGAAGGGCCAAGGGATACAGTAAAATTGAAGTGAAGCATCTTAATCTATAACTAGTATCACAGGAATGCTTCAAATCATAGACAGTAAGAAGAGTCAGTCTTCTTGTACTTAAGTCGGTATTGTGATTTTGTATTTAATTCCGACGCAATTTCTGTGTTTCATCGTCAATAAGAAGGTCCAAGGGATATAGTAACCCTGGAGTGAAGCATCGGAATCTATAACTAGTGTCTTAGGAATGGTTTTAAACATAGGCAGTAAGAAGGGTCAGTCTTCTTGTACTTAAGTCGGCATTGTGCCTTTTGTATTTAATTCCGATGCAATTTCTGTGTTTCATCGAAAATAAGAGGGTCCAAGGGCGACAGTCGACCTGAATTGAAGCATCGGAATCTATAACTAGTGTCACAGGAATGGTTCAAAACATAGAGAGTAAGAGGAGTCAGTCTTCTTGTACTTAAGTCGGCATTGTGCCTTTTGTATTTAATTCCGATGCAATTTCTGGGTTTCATCGTCAATTAGAAGGTCAGAGGGATACAGTAAACCAGAAGTGAAGCATCGGAATCTGTAACTAGTGTCACAGGAGTGGTTCAAAACATAGTCAGTAAAACGAGTCAGTCTTCTTGTACTTAAGTCGGCATTGTGCCTTTTGTATTTAATTCCGATGCAATTTCTGTGTTTCATCGTCAACAAAAAGGTCAGAGGGATACAGTAAACCTGAAGTGAAGCATCGGAATCTATAACTAGTGTCACAGGAATGGTTCAAAAGATAGACAGTAGGAGGGGTCAGTCTTCTTGTACTTAAGTCGGCATTGTGCATTTTGCATTTAATTCGGATGCAATTTCTGTGTTTCATCGTCAACAGGAAGGTCCAAGGGATACAGTAAACCTGAAGTGAAGCATCGGAATCTATAACTAGACTCACAGGAATGGTTCAAAAGATAGACTATAAGAAAAGTCTGTCGTCTTGTACTTAAGTCGGCATGGTGCCTTTTGTATTTAATTCCGATGCTATTTCTGTGTTTCATCGTCAATTAGAAGGTCAGAATGATACAGTAAACCAGAAGTGAAGCATCGGAATCTATAACTAGTGTCACAGGAGTGGTTCAAAACATAGTCAGTAAAACGAGTCAGTCTTCTTGTACTTAAGTCGACATTGTGCCTTTTGTATTTAATTCCGATGCAATTTCTGTGTTTCATCGTCAATAAGAAAGTCAGAGGGATACAGTAAACCTGAAAAGAAGCATCGGAATTTATAACTAGTGTCACAGGAATGGTTCAAAGCATAGACAGAAAGAAGAGTCAGTCTTCTTGTACTTAAGTCGGCATTGTGCCTTTTGTAATTAATTCCGATGCAATTTCTGTGATTCATCGTTAATAAGAAGATCAGAGGCATACAGTAAACCTGAAGTGAAGCATCGGAATCTATTACAAGTGTCACAGGAATGGTTCAAAACATTGACAGTAGCAAGAGTCAGTCTTCTTGTGCATAAGTCGGCATTGTGCTTTTTGTATTTCATTCCGATGCAATTTCCGTGTTTCATCGTCAATAAGAAGGGCCAAGGGATACAGTGAAATTGAAGTGAAGCATCTTAATCTATAACTAGTGTCACAGGAATGCTTCAAAACATAGACAGTAAGAAGATTCAGTCTTCTTGTACTTAAGTCGGCATTGTGCTTTTCTATATAATTCCGATGCAATTTCTGTGTTTCATCGTCAATAAGAAGGTCCAAGGGATACAGTAACCCTGGAGTGAAGCATCTTAATCTATAACTAGTGTCACAGGAATGCTTCAAAACATAGACAGTAAGAAGATTCAGTCTTCTTGTACTTAAGTCGACATTGTGCTTTTCTATATAATTCCGATGCAATTTCTGTGTTTCATCGTCAATAAGAAGGTCCAAGGGATACAGTAACCCTGGAGTGAAGCATCGGAATCTGTAACTAGTGTCTCAGGAATGGTTTTAAACATAGACAGTAAGAAGGGTCAGTCTTCTTGTACTTAAGTGTTAATTGTGCCTTTTGTATTTAATTCCGATGCAATTTCTGTGTTTCATCGTCAATAAGAAGGTCCAAGGGCGACAGTAGACCTGAATTGAAGCATCGGAATCTATAACTAGTGTCACAGGAATGGTTCAAACCATAGTTAGTAAGAAGAGTCAGTCTTCTTGTAGTTAAGTCGGCATTGTGCCTTTTGTATTTAATTCCGATGCAATTTCTGTGTTTCATCGTCAATAAGAAGGTTTAAGGGATACGGTAAACCTGAAGTGAAGCATCGGAATTTATAACTAGTGTCACAGGAATGGTTCAATACATAGACAGTAGGAGGAGTCAGTCTTCTTGTACTTAAGTCGGCATTGTGCCTTTTGTATTTACATCGGATGCAATTTCTGTGTTTCATCGTCAACAGGAAGGTCCAAGGGATACAGTAAACCTGAAGTGAAGCATCGGAATCTATAACTAGTGTCACAGGAATGGTTCAAACCATAGTTAGTAAGAAGAGTCAGTCTTCTTGTAGTTAAGTCGGCATTGTGCCTTTTGTATTTAATTCCGATGCAATTTCTTTGTTTCATCGTCAATAAGAAGGCCAGAGGGATACAGTAAACCCGAAAAGAAGCATCGGAATCTATAACTAGTGTCACAGGAATGGTTCAAAACATAGGCAGAAAGAAGAGTCAGTCTTCTTGTACTTAAGTCGGCATTGTGCCTTTTGTATTTAATTCCGATGCAATTTCTGTGATTCATCGTTAATAAGAAGATCAGAGGCATACAGTAAACCTGAAGTGACGCATCGGAATCTATTACAAGTGTCACAGGAATGGTTAAAAACATTGACAGTAGGAAGAGTCAGTCTTCTTGTACATAAGTCGGCATTGTGCTATTTGTATTTCATTCCGATGCAATTTCCGTGTTTCATCGTCAATAAGAAGGGCCAAGGGATACAGTAAAATTGAAGTGAAGCATCTTAATCTATAACTAGTGTCACAGGAATGCTTCAAAACATAGACAGTAAGAAGAGTCAGTCTTCTTGTACTTAAGTCGGTATTGTGATTTTGTATTTAATTCCGATGCAATTTCTGTGTTTAATCGTCAATAAGCAGGTCCAAGGGATATAGTAACCCTGGAGTGAAGCATCGGAATCTACAACTAGTGTCTCAGGAATGGTTTTAAACATAGACAGTAAGAAGGGTCAGTCTTCTTGTACTTAAGTCGGCATTGTGCCTTTTGTATTTAATTCCGATGCAATTTCTGTGTTTCATCGTCAATAACAAGGTTTAAGGGATACAGTAAACCTGAAGTGAAGCATCGGAATCCATAACTAGTGTCACAGGAATGGTTCAAACCATAGTCAGTAAGAAGGTTCAGTCTTCTTGTACTTAAGTCAGCATTGTGCCTTTTGTATTTAATTCCGATGCAATTTCTGTGTTTCATCGTCAATAAGAAGGTCACAGGGATACAGTAAACCTGAAGTGAAGCATTGGAATCTATAACTAGTGTCACAGGAATGGTTCAAAACATAGACAGTAGGAAGAGTCAGTCTTCTTGTACTTAAGTCGGCATTGTGCCTTTTGTATTTTATTCGGATGCAATTTCTGTGTTTCATCGTCAATAGGAAGGTCAGAGGGATACAGTAAACCGGAAGTGAAGCATCTGAATCTATAACTAGTGTCACAGGAATGGTTCAAAACATAAACAGTGAGAAAAGTCAGTCTTTTTGTACTTAAGTCGGCATTGTGCCTTTTCTATTTAATTCCGATGCAATATCTGTTTTTCATTGTCAATAAGAAGGTCCAAGCGATACAGTAAACCTGAAGTGACGCATCGGAATGTGTAACTAGTGTCACAGGAATGGTTCAAGGCATAGTCAGTAAGAAGAGTCAGTCTTCTTGTAGTTAAGTCGGCATTGTGGCATTTGTATGTAATTCCGATGCAATTTCTGTGTCTCAACGTCGATAAGAAGGTCAGAGTGATACAGTAAACCTAAAGTGAAGCATCGGAATCTATAACTAGTGTCACAGGAATGGTTCAGAACATAGACAGTCAAGAAAGTCTGTCGTCTTGTACTTAAGTCGGCATTGTGCCTTTTGTATTTAATTCGGATGCTATTTCTGTGTTTCACCGTCAATAAGAAGGTCCAAGGGATACAGTATACCTGGAGTGAAGCATCGGAATCTATAACTAGTGTCACAGGAGTGGTTCAAGGCATAGACAGTAAGAAGAGTCACTCTTCTTGTACTTGATTCTCCATTGTGCCTTTCGTATTTAATTCCGATGCAATTTCTGCGTTTTATCGTCAATAAGAAGGTCCAAGGGATACAGTAAACCTGGAGTGAAGCACCGGAATCTATAACTAGTGTCACAGGAATGGTTTAAACATAGTCAGTAAGAAGGGTCAGTCTTCTTGTACTTAAGTCAGCATTGTGCCTTTTGTATTTAATACCGATGCAATTTCTGTGTTTCATCGTCAATAAGAAGGTCAGAGGGATACAGTAAACCTGAAGTGAAGCATCGGAATCTATAACTAGAGTCACAGGAATGGTTCAAAACATAGACCGTAAGAAGAGTCAGTATCTTGTACTTAAGTCGGCATTGTGCCTTTTGTATTTAATTCCGATGCAATTTCTGTTTTTCATCGTCAATAAGAAGGTCGGATCGATACAGTAAACCAGAAGTGAAGCATCGGAATCTGTAACTAGTGTCACAGGAATGGTTCAAGACATAGTCAGTAATAAGAGTCAGTCTTCTTGTAGTTAAGTCGGCATTGTGCCTTTTTTATTTAATTCCAATGCAATTTCTGTGTTTCATCGTCAATAAGAAGGTCCAAGGGATACAGTAAACCTGAAGTGAAGCATCGGAATCTATAACATGTGTCACAGGAATGGTTCAAAGCATTCACAGTAGGAAGAGTCAGTCTACATGTACTTAAGTCGGCATTGTGCTTTTTGTATTTAATTCCGATGCAACTTCTGTGTTTCATCGTCAATAAGAAGGTCAGAGGGATACAGTAAACCTGAAGTGAAGCATCGGAATCTATAACTAGAGTCACAGGAATGGTTCAAAACATAGACCGTAAGAAGAGTCAGTATCTTGTACTTAAGTCGGCATTGTGCCTTTTGTATTTAATTCCGATGCAATTTCTGTGTTTCATCATCAATAAGATGGTCCAAGGGATACAGTAAACCTGGAGTGAAGCATCGGAATCTATAACTAGAGTCACAGGAATGGTTCAAAAGATAGACAGTAAGAAATGTCTGTCGTCTTGTACTTAAGTCGGCATGGTGCCTTTTGTATTTAATTCCGATGCAATTTCTGTGTTTCATCGTCAATTAGAAGGTCAGAGGGATACAGTAAACCAGAAGTGAAGCATCGGAATCTATAACTAGTGTCACAGGAGTGGTTCAAAGCATAGTCAGTAAAACGAGTCAGTCTTCTTGTACTTAAGTCGGCATTGTGCCTTTTGTATTTAATTCCGATGCAATTTCTGTGTTTCATCGTCAATAAGAAGGTCAGAGGGATACAGTAAACCTGAAAAGAAGCATCGGAATCTATAACTAGTGTCACAGGAATGGTTCAAAACATAGACAGAAAGAAGAGTCAGTTTTCTTGTACTTAAGTCGGCATTGTGCCTTTTGTATTTAATACTGATGCAATTTCTGTGATTCATCGTTAATAAGAAGATCAGAGGCATACAGTAAACCTGAAGTGAAGCATCGGAAACTATTACAAGTGTCACAGGAATGGTTCAAAACTTTGACAGTAGGAAGAGTCAGTCTTCTTGTACATAAGTCGGCATTGTGCTTTTTGTATTTCATTCCGATGCAATTTCCGTGTTTCATCGTCAATAAGAAGGGCCAAGGGATACAGTAAAATTGAAGTGAAGCATCTTAATCTATAACTAGTATCACAGGAATGCTTCAAATCATAGACAGTAAGAAGAGTCAGTCTTCTTGTACTTAAGTCGGTATTGTGATTTTGTATTTAATTCCGACGCAATTTCTGTGTTTCATCGTCAATAAGAAGGTCCAAGGGATATAGTAACCCTGGAGTGAAGCATCGGAATCTATAACTAGTGTCTTAGGAATGGTTTTAAACATAGGCAGTAAGAAGGGTCAGTCTTCTTGTACTTAAGTCGGCATTGTGCCTTTTGTATTTAATTCCGATGCAATTTCTGTGTTTCATCGAAAATAAGAGGGTCCAAGGGCGACAGTCGACCTGAATTGAAGCATCGGAATCTATAACTAGTGTCACAGGAATGGTTCAAAACATAGAGAGTAAGAGGAGTCAGTCTTCTTGTACTTAAGTCGGCATTGTGCCTTTTGTATTTAATTCCGATGCAATTTCTGGGTTCATCGTCAATTAGAAGGTCAGAGGGATACAGTAAACCAGAAGTGAAGCATCGGAATCTGTAACTAGTGTCACAGGAGTGGTTCAAAACATAGTCAGTAAAACGAGTCAGTCTTCTTGTACTTAAGTCGGCATTGTGCCTTTTGTATTTAATTCCGATGCAATTTCTGTGTTTCATCGTCAACAAAAAGGTCAGAGGGATACAGTAAACCTGAAGTGAAGCATCGGAATCTATAACTAGTGTCACAGGAATGGTTCAAAAGATAGACAGTAGGAGGGGTCAGTCTTCTTGTACTTAAGTCGGCATTGTGCATTTTGCATTTAATTCGGATGCAATTTCTGTGTTTCATCGTCAACAGGAAGGTCCAAGGGATACAGTAAACCTGAAGTGAAGCATCGGAATCTATAACTAGACTCACAGGAATGGTTCAAAAGATAGACTATAAGAAAAGTCTGTCGTCTTGTACTTAAGTCGGCATGGTGCCTTTTGTATTTAATTCCGATGCTATTTCTGTGTTTCATCGTCAATTAGAAGGTCAGAATGATACAGTAAACCAGAAGTGAAGCATCGGAATCTATAACTAGTGTCACAGGAGTGGTTCAAAACATAGTCAGTAAAACGAGTCAGTCTTCTTGTACTTAAGTCGACATTGTGCCTTTTGTATTTAATTCCGATGCAATTTCTGTGTTTCATCGTCAATAAGAAGGTCAGAGGGATACAGTAAACCTGAAAAGAAGCATCGGAATTTATAACTAGTGTCACAGGAATGGTTCAAAGCATAGACAGAAAGAAGAGTCAGTCTTCTTGTACTTAAGTCGGCATTGTGCCTTTTGTAATTAATTCCGATGCAATTTCTGTGATTCATCGTTAATAAGAAGATCAGAGGCATACAGTAAACCTGAAGTGAAGCATCGGAATCTATTACAAGTGTCACAGGAATGGTTCAAAACATTGACAGTAGCAAGAGTCAGTCTTCTTGTGCATAAGTCGGCATTGTGCTTTTTGTATTTCATTCCGATGCAATTTCCGTGTTTCATCGTCAATAAGAAGGGCCAAGGGATACAGTGAAATTGAAGTGAAGCATCTTAATCTATAACTAGTGTCACAGGAATGCTTCAAAACATAGACAGTAAGAAGATTCAGTCTTCTTGTACTTAAGTCGGCATTGTGCTTTTCTATATAATTCCGATGCAATTTCTGTGTTTCATCGTCGATAAGAAGGTCCAAGGGATACAGTAACCCTGGAGTGAAGCATCTTAATCTATAACTAGTGTCACAGGAATGCTTCAAAACATAGACAGTAAGAAGATTCAGTCTTCTTGTACTTAAGTCGACATTGTGCTTTTCTATATAATTCCGATGCAATTTCTGTGTTTCATCGTCAATAAGAAGGTCCAAGGGATACAGTAACCCTGGAGTGAAGCATCGGAATCTGTAACTAGTGTCTCAGGAATGGTTTTAAACATAGACAGTAAGAAGGGTCAGTCTTCTTGTACTTAAGTGTTAATTGTGCCTTTTGTATTTAATTCCGATGCAATTTCTGTGTTTCATCGTCAATAAGAAGGTCCAAGGGCGACAGTAGACCTGAATTGAAGCATCGGAATCTATAACTAGTGTCACAGGAATGGTTCAAACCATAGTTAGTAAGAAGAGTCAGTCTTCTTGTAGTTAAGTCGGCATTGTGCCTTTTGTATTTAATTCCGATGCAATTTCTGTGTTTCATCGTCAATAAGAAGGTTTAAGGGATACGGTAAACCTGAAGTGAAGCATCGGAATTTATAACTAGTGTCACAGGAATGGTTCAATACATAGACAGTAGGAGGAGTCAGTCTTCTTGTACTTAAGTCGGCATTGTGCCTTTTGTATTTACATAGGATGCAATTTCAGTGTTTCATCGTCAACAGGAAGGTCCAAGGGATACAGTAAACCTGAAGTGAAGCATCGGAATCTATAACTAGTGTCACAGGAATGGTTCAAACCATAGTTAGTAAGAAGAGTCAGTCTTCTTGTAGTTAAGTCGGCATTGTGCCTTTTGTATTTAATTCCGATGCAATTTCTTTGTTTCATCGTCAATAAGAAGGCCAGAGGGATACAGTAAACCCGAAAAGAAGCATCGGAATCTATAACTAGTGTCACAGGAATGGTTCAAAACATAGGCAGAAAGAAGAGTCAGTCTTCTTGTACTTAAGTCGGCATTGTGCCTTTTGTATTTAATTCCGATGCAATTTCTGTGATTCATCGTTAATAAGAAGATCAGAGGCATACAGTAAACCTGAAGTGACGCATCGGAATCTATTACAAGTGTCACAGGAATGGTTCAAAACATTGACAGTAGGAAGAGTCAGTCTTCTTGTACATAAGTCGGCATTGTGCTATTTGTATTTCATTCCGATGCAATTTCCGTGTTTCATCGTCAATAAGAAGGGCCAAGGGATACAGTAAAATTGAAGTGAAGCATCTTAATCTATAACTAGTGTCACAGGAATGCTTCAAAACATAGACAGTAAGAAGAGTCAGTCTTCTTGTACTTAAGTCGGTATTGTGATTTTGTATTTAATTCCGATGCAATTTCTGTGTTTAATCGTCAATAAGCAGGTCCAAGGGATATAGTAACCCTGGAGTGAAGCATCGGAATCTACAACTAGTGTCTCAGGAATGGTTTTAAACATAGACAGTAAGAAGGGTCAGTCTTCTTGTACTTAAGTCGGCATTGTGCCTTTTGTATTTAATTCCGATGCAATTTCTGTGTTTCATCGTCAATAACAAGGTTTAAGGGATACAGTAAACCTGAAGTGAAGCATCGGAATCCATAACTAGTGTCACAGGAATGGTTCAAACCATAGTCAGTAAGAAGGTTCAGTCTTCTTGTACTTAAGTCAGCATTGTGCCTTTTGTATTTAATTCCGATGCAATTTCTGTGTTTCATCGTCAATAAGAAGGTCACAGGGATACAGTAAACCTGAAGTGAAGCATTGGAATCTATAACTAGTGTCACAGGAATGGTTCAAAACATAGACAGTAGGAAGAGTCAGTCTTCTTGTACTTAAGTCGGCATTGTGCCTTTTGTATTTTATTCGGATGCAATTTCTGTGTTTCATCGTCAATAGGAAGGTCAGAGGGATACAGTAAACCGGAAGTGAAGCATCTGAATCTATAACTAGTGTCACAGGAATGGTTCAAAACATAAACAGTGAGAAAAGTCAGTCTTTTTGTACTTAAGTCGGCATTGTGCCTTTTCTATTTAATTCCGATGCAATATCTGTTTTTCATTGTCAATAAGAAGGTCCAAGCGATACAGTAAACCTGAAGTGAAGCATCGGAATGTGTAACTAGTGTCACAGGAATGGTTCAAGGCATAGTCAGTAAGAAGAGTCAGTCTTCTTGTAGTTAAGTCGGCATTGTGGCATTTGTATGTAATTCCGATGCAATTTCTGTGTCTCAACGTCGATAAGAAGGTCAGAGTGATACAGTAAACCTAAAGTGAAGCATCGGAATCTATAACTAGTGTCACAGGAATGGTTCAGAACATAGACAGTCAAGAAAGTCTGTCGTCTTGTACTTAAGTCGGCATTGTGCCTTTTGTATTTAATTCGGATGCTATTTCTGTGTTTCACCGTCAATAAGAAGGTCCAAGGGATACAGTATACCTGGAGTGAAGCATCGGAATCTATAACTAGTGTCACAGGAGTGGTTCAAGGCATAGACAGTAAGAAGAGTCACTCTTCTTGTACTTGATTCTCCATTGTGCCTTTCGTATTTAATTCCGATGCAATTTCTGCGTTTTATCGTCAATAAGAAGGTCCAAGGGATACAGTAAACCTGGAGTGAAGCACCGGAATCTATAACTAGTGTCACAGGAATGGTTTAAACATAGTCAGTAAGAAGGGTCAGTCTTCTTGTACTTAAGTCAGCATTGTGCCTTTTGTATTTAATACCGATGCAATTTCTGTGTTTCATCGTCAATAAGAAGGTCAGAGGGATACAGTAAACCTGAAGTGAAGCATCGGAATCAATAACTAGTGTCACAGGAATGTTTCAAAACATAGACAGTAGGAAGAGTCAGTCTTCTTGTACTTAAGTCGGCATTGTGCCTTTTGTATTTAATTCGGATGCAATTTCTGTGTTTCGTCGTCAATAGGAAGGTCAGAGGGATACAGTAAACCGGAAGTGAAGCATCGGAATCTATAACTAGTGTCACAGGAATGGTTCAAAACATAAACAGTGAGAAAAGTCAGTCTTCTTGTACTTAAGTCGGCATTGTGCCTTTTCTATTTAATTCCGATGCAATATCTGTTTTTCATCGTCAATAAGAAGGTCGAAGCGATACAGTAAACCAGAAGTGAAGCATCGGAATCTGTAACTAGTGTCACAGGAATGGTTCAAGACATAGTCAGTAATAAGAGTCAGTCTTCTTGTAGTTAAGTCGGCATTGTGCCTTTTTTATTTAATTCCAATGCAATTTCTGTGTTTCATCGTCAATAAGAAGGTCCAAGGGATACAGTAAACCTGAAGTGAAGCATCGGAATCTATAACATGTGTCACAGGAATGGTTCAAAGCATTCACAGTAGGAAGAGTCAGTCTACATGTACTTAAGTCGGCATTGTGCTTTTTGTATTTAATTCCGATGCAACTTCTGTGTTTCATCGTCAATAAGAAGGTCAGAGGGATACAGTAAACCTGAAGTGAAGCATCGGAATCTATAACTAGAGTCACAGGAATGGTTCAAAACATAGACCGTAAGAAGAGTCAGTTTCTTGTACTTAAGTCGGCATTGTGCCTTTTGTATTTAATTCGGATGCAATTTCTGTGTTTCATCATCAATAAGATGGTCCAAGGGATACAGTAAACCTGGAGTGAAGCATCGGAATCTATAACTAGAGTCACAGGAATGGTTCAAAAGATAGACAGTAAGAAATGTCTGTCGTCTTGTACTTAAGTCGGCATGGTGCCTTTTGTATTTAATTCCGATGCAATTTCTGTGTTTCATCGTCAATTAGAAGGTCAGAGGGATACAGTAAACCAGAAGTGAAGCATCGGAATCTATAACTAGTGTCACAGGAGTGGTTCAAAGCATAGTCAGTAAAACGAGTCAGTCTCCTTGTACTTAAGTCGGCATTGTGCCTTTTGTATTTAATTCCGATGCAATTTCTGTGTTTCATCGTCAATAAGAAGGTCAGAGGGATACAGTAAACCTGAAAAGAAGCATCGGAATCTATAACTAGTGTCACAGGAATGGTTCAAAACATAGACAGAAAGAAGAGTCAGTTTTCTTGTACTTAAGTCGGCATTGTGCCTTTTGTATTTAATACTGATGCAATTTCTGTGATTCATCGTTAATAAGAAGATCAGAGGCATACAGTAAACCTGAAGTGAAGCATCGGAAACTATTACAAGTGTCACAGGAATGGTTCAAAACTTTGACAGTAGGAAGAGTCAGTCTTCTTGTACATAAGTCGGCATTGTGCTTTTTGTATTTCATTCCGATGCAATTTCCGTGTTTCATCGTCAATAAGAAGGGCCAAGGGATACAGTAAAATTGAAGTGAAGCATCTTAATCTATAACTAGTATCACAGGAATGCTTCAAATCATAGACAGTAAGAAGAGTCAGTCTTCTTGTACTTAAGTCGGTATTGTGATTTTGTATTTAATTCCGACGCAATTTCTGTGTTTCATCGTCAATAAGAAGGTCCAAGGGATATAGTAACCCTGGAGTGAAGCATCGGAATCTATAACTAGTGTCTTAGGAATGGTTTTAAACATAGGCAGTAAGAAGGGTCAGTCTTCTTGTACTTAAGTCGGCATTGTGCCTTTTGTATTTAATTCCGATGCAATTTCTGTGTTTCATCGAAAATAAGAGGGTCAAGGGCGACAGTCGACCTGAATTGAAGCATCGGAATCTATAACTAGTGTCACAGGAATGGTTCAAAACATAGAGAGTAAGAGGAGTCAGTCTTCTTGTACTTAAGTCGGCATTGTGCCTTTTGTATTTAATTCCGATGCAATTTCTGGGTTTCATCGTCAATTAGAAGGTCAGAGGGATACAGTAAACCAGAAGTGAAGCATCGGAATCTGTAACTAGTGTCACAGGAGTGGTTCAAAACTTAGTCAGTAAAACGAGTCAGTCTTCTTGTACTTAAGTCGGCATTGTGCCTTTTGTATTTAATTCCGATGCAATTTCTGTGTTTCATCGTCAACAAAAAGGTCAGAGGGATACAGTAAACCTGAAGCGAAGCATCGGAATCTATAACTAGTGTCACAGGAATGGTTCAAAAGATAGACAGTAGGAGGGGTCAGTCTTCTTGTACTTAAGTCGGCATTGTGCATTTTGCATTTAATTCGGATGCAATTTCTGTGTTTCATCGTCAACAGGAAGGTCCAAGGGATACAGTAAACCTGAAGTGAAGCATCGGAATCTATAACTAGACTCACAGGAATGGTTCAAAAGATAGACTATAAGAAAAGTCTGTCGTCTTGTACTTAAGTCGGCATGGTGCCTTTTGTATTTAATTCCGATGCTATTTCTGTGTTTCATCGTCAATTAGAAGGTCAGAATGATACAGTAAACCAGAAGTGAAGCATCGGAATCTATAACTAGTGTCACAGGAGTGGTTCAAAACATAGTCAGTAAAACGAGTCAGTCTTCTTGTACTTAAGTCGACATTGTGCCTTTTGTATTTAATTCCGATGCAATTTCTGTGTTTCATCGTCAATAAGAAGGTCAGAGGGATACAGTAAACCTGAAAAGAAGCATCGGAATTTATAACTAGTGTCACAGGAATGGTTCAAAGCATAGACAGAAAGAAGAGTCAGTCTTCTTGTACTTAAGTCGGCATTGTGCCTTTTGTAATTAATTCCGATGCAATTTCTGTGATTCATCGTTAATAAGAAGATCAGAGGCATACAGTAAACCTGAAGTGAAGCATCGGAATCTATTACAAGTGTCACAGGAATGGTTCAAAACATTGACAGTAGCAAGAGTCAGTCTTCTTGTGCATAAGTCGGCATTGTGCTTTTTGTATTTCATTCCGATGCAATTTCCGTGTTTCATCGTCAATAAGAAGGGCCAAGGGATACAGTGAAATTGAAGTGAAGCATCTTAATCTATAACTAGTGTCACAGGAATGCTTCAAAACATAGACAGTAAGAAGATTCAGTCTTCTTGTACTTAAGTCGGCATTGTGCTTTTCTATATAATTCCGATGCAATTTCTGTGTTTCATCGTCAATAAGAAGGTCCAAGGGATACAGTAACCCTGGAGTGAAGCATCGGAATCTGTAACTAGTGTCTCAGGAATGGTTTTAAGCATAGACAGTAAGAAGGGTCAGTCTTCTTGTACTTAAGTCGGCATTGTGCCTTTTGTATTTAATTCCGATGCAATTACTGTGTTTCATCGTCAATAAGAAGGTCCAAGGGATACAGTAAGCCTGGAGTGAAGCATCGGAATCTATAACTAGTGTCTCAGGAATGGTTCTAAACATAGACAGTAAGAAGGGTCAGTCTTCTTGTACTTAAGTCTTCATTGTGCCTTTTGTATTTAATTCCGATGCGATTTCTGTGTTTCATCGTCAATAAGAAGGTCCAATGGCGACAGTAGACCTGAATTGAAGCATCGGAATCTATAACTAGTGTCACAGGAATGGTTCAAACAATAGTTAGTAAGAAGAGTCAGTCTTCTTGTAGTTAAGTCGGCATTGTGCCTTTTGTATTTAATTCCGATGCAATTTCTGTGTTTCATCGTCAATAAGAAAGTTTAAGGGATACGGTAAACCTGAAGTGAAGCATCGGAATTTATAACTAGTGTCACAGGAATGGTTCAATACATAGACAGTAGGAGGAGTCAGTCTTCTTGTACTTAAGTCGGCATTGTGCCTTTTGTATTTACATCGGATGCAATTTCTGTGTTTCATCGTCAACAGGAAGGTCCAAGGGATACAGTAAACCTGAAGTGAAGCATCGGAATCTATAACTAGTGTCACAGGAATGGTTCAAACCATAGTTAGTAAGAAGAGTCAGTCTTCTTGTAGTTAAGTCGGCATTGTGCCTTTTGTATTTAATTCCGATGCAATTCCTGTGTTTCATCGTCAATAAGAAGGCCAGAGGGATACAGTAAACCCGAAAAGAAGCATCGGAATCTATAACTAGTGTCACAGGAATGGTTCAAAACATAGGCAGAAAGAAGAGTCAGTCTTCTTGTACTTAAGTCGGCATTGTGCCTTTTGTATTTAATTCCGATGCAATTTCTGTGATTCATCGTTAATAAGAAGATCAGAGGCATACAGTAAACCTGAAGTGACGCATCGGAATCTATTACAAGTGTCACAGGAATGGTTCAAAACATTGACAGGAGGAAGAGTCAGTCTTCTTGTACATAAGTCGGCATTGTGCATTTTGTATTTCATTCCGATGCAATTTCCGTGTATCATCGTCAATAAAAAGGGCCAAGGGATACAGTAAAATCGAAGTGAAGCATCTTAATCTATAACTAGTGTCACAGGAATGCTTCAAAACATAGACAGTAAGAAGAGTCAGTCTTCTTGTACTTAAGTCGGTATTGTGATTTTGTATTTAATTCCGATGCAATTTCTGTGTTTAATCGTCAATAAGCAGGTCCAAGGCATATATAGTAACCCTGGAGTGAAGCATCGGAATCTACAACTAGTGTCTCAGGAATGGTTTTAAACATAGACAGTAAGAAGGGTCAGTCTTCTTGTACTTAAGTCGGCATTGTGCCTTTTGTATTGAATTCCGATGCAATTTCTGTGTTTCATCGTCAATAACAAAGTTTAAGGATACAGTAAACCTGAAGTGAAGCATCGGAATCCATAACTAGTGTCACAGGAATGGTTCAAACCATAGTCAGTTAGAAGGGTCAGTCTTCTTGTACTTAAGTCAGCATTGTGCCTTTTGTATTTAATTCCGATGCAATTTCTGTGTTTCATCGTCAATAAGAAGGTCACAGGGATACAGTAAACCTGAAGTGAAGCATTGGAATCTATAACTAGTGTCACAGGAATGGTTCAAAACATAGACAGTAGGAAGAGTCAGTCTTCTTGTACTTAAGTCGGCATTGTGCCTTTTGTATTTTATTCGGATGCTATTTCTGTGTTTCATCGTCAATAGGAAGGTCAGAGGGATACAGTAAACCGGAAGTGAAGCATCGGAATCTATAACTAGTGTCACAGGAATGGTTCAAAACATAAACAGTGAGAAAAGTCAGTCTTTTTGTACTTAAGTCGGCATTGTGCCTTTTCTATTTAATTCCGATGCAATATCTGTTTTTCATTGTCAATAAGAAGGTCCAAGCGATACAGTAAACCTGAAGTGAAGCATCGGAATGTGTAACTAGTGTCACAGGAATGTTTCAAGGCATAGTCAGTAAGAAGAGTCAGTCTTCTTGTAGTTAAGTCGGCATTGTGGCATTTGTATTTAATTCCGATGCAATTTCTGTGTTTCATCGTCAATAAGAAGGTCCAAGGGATACAGTAAACCTGAAGTGAAGCATCGGAATCTATAACATGTGTCACAGGAATGGTAAAAAGCATTCACAGTAGGAAGAGTCAGTCTACATGTACTTAAGTCGGCATTGTGCCTTTTGTATTTAATTCCGATGCAACTTCTGTGTTTCATCATCAATAAGAAGGTCAGAGGGATACAGTAAACCTGAAGTGAAGCATCGGAATCTATAACTAGAGTCACAGGAATGGTTCAAAACATAGACAGTAAGAAGAGTCAGTCTTCTTGTACTTAAGTCGGCATTGTGCCTTTTGTATTTGATTCCGATGCAATTTCTGTGTTTCATCGTCAATAAGAAGGTTTAAGGGATACAGAAAACCTGAAGTGAAGCATCGGAATCCATAACTAGTGTCACAGGGGTGGTTCAAAGCATAGTCAGTAAGAAGAGTCAGTCCTCTTGTACTTAAGTCAGCATTGTGCCTTTTGTATGTAATTCCGATGCAATTTCTGTGTCTCAACGTCGATAAGAAGGTCAGAGTGATACAGTAAACCTAAAGTGAAGCATCGGAATCTATAACTAGTGTCACAGGAATGGTTCAGAACATAGACAGTAAAGAAAGTCTGTCGTCTTGTACTTAAGTCGGCATTGTGCCTTTTGTATTTAATTCGGATGCTATTTCTGTGTTTCACCGTCAATAAGAAGGTCCAAGGGATACAGTATACCTGGAGTGAAGCATCGGAATCTATAACTAGTGTCACAGGAGTGGTTCAAGGCATAGACAGTAAGAAGAGTCACTCTTCTTGTACTTGATTCTCCATTGTGCCTTTCGTATTTAATTCCGATGCAATTTCTGCGTTTTATCGTCAATAAGAATGTCCAAGGGATACAGTAAACCTGGAGTGAAGCACCGGAATCTATAACTAGTGTCACAGGAATGGTTCAAAACATACACAGTAGGAAGAGTCAGTCTTCTTGTACTTTAGTCGGCATTGTGCCTTTTGTATTTAATTCCGATGCAATTTCTGTGTTTCATCGTCAATAATAAAGTTTAAGGGATACAGTAAACATGAAGTGAAGCATCGGAATCCATAACTAGTGTCACAGGAATGGTTTAAAACATAGTCAGTAAGAAGGGTCAGTCTTCTTGTACTTAAGTCAGCATTGTGCCTTTTGTATTTAATACCGATGCAATTTCTGTGTTTCATCGTCAATAAGAAGGTCAGAGGGATACAGTAAACCTGAAGTGAAGCATAGGAATCAATAACTAGTGTCACAGGAATGTTTCAAAACATAGACAGTAGGAAGAGTCAGTCTTCTTGTACTTAAGTCGGCATTGTGCCTTTTGTATTTAATTCGGATGCAATTTCTGTGTTTCGTCGTCAATAGGAAGGTCAGAGGGATACAGTAAACCGGAAGTGAAGCATCGGAATCTATAACTAGTGTCACAGGAATGGTTCAAAACATAAACAGTGAGAAAAGTCAGTCTTCTTGTACTTAAGTCGGCATTGTGCCTTTTCTATTTAATTCCGATGCAATATCTGTTTTTCATCGTCAATAAGAAGGTCGAAGCGATACAGTAAACCAGAAGTGAAGCATCGGAATCTGTAACTAGTGTCACAGGAATGGTTCAAGACATAGTCAGTAATAAGAGTCAGTCTTCTTGTCGTTAACTTGGCATTGTGGCATTTATATTTAATTCCGATGCAAGTTCTGTGTTTCATCGTCAATAAGAAGGTCCAAGGGATACAGTAAACCTGAAGTGAAGCATCGGAATCTATAACATGTGTCACAGGAATGGTTCAAAGCATTCACAGTAGGAAGAGTCAGTCTACATGTACTTAAGTCGGCATTGTGCTTTTTGTATTTAATTCCGATGCAACTTCAGTGTTTCATCGTCAATAAGAAGGTCAGAGGGATACAGTAAACCTGAAGTGAAGCATCGGAATCTATAACTAGAGTCACAGGAATGGTTCAAAACATAGACCGTAAGAAGAGTCAGTATCTTGTACTTAAGTCGGCATTGTGCCTTTTGTATTTAATTCCGATGCAATTTCTGTGTTTCATCGTCAATAAGAAGGTTTAAGGGATACAGTAAACCTGAAGTGAAGCATCGGAATCCATAACTGTTGTCACAGGAGTGGTTCAAAGCATAGTCAGTAAGAAGAGTCATTCTTCTTGTACATAAGTCAGCATTGTGCCTTTTGTATTTAATTCCGATGCAATTTCTGTGTCTCATCGTCGATAAGAAGGCCAGAGGGATACAGTAAACCTGAAGTGAAGCATCGGAATCTATAACTAGTGTCACAGGAATGGTTCAAAACATACACAGTAGGAAGAGTCAGTCTTCTTGTACTTAAGTCGGCATTGTGCTTTTTGTATTTAATTCGGATGCTATTTCTGTGTTTCATCGTCAATAAGTAGGTCCAGGGGATACAGTAAACCTGGAGTGAAGCATCGGAATCTATAACTAGTGTCACAGGAGTGGTTCAAAGCATAGACAGTAAGAAGAGTCAGTCTTCTTGTACTTGATTCTCCATTGTGCCTTTCGTATTTAATTCCGATGCAATTTCTGTGTTTTATCGTCAATAAGAAGGTCCAAGGGATACAGTAAACCTGGAGTGAAGCTACGGAATCTATAACTAGTGTCACAGGAATGGTTCAAAACATAGACAGTAAGAAGAGTCAGTCTTCTTGTACTTAAGTCGGCATTTTGCCTTTTGTATTTAATTCCGATGAAATATCTGTCTTTCATCGTCAATAAGAAGGTCCAAAGGATACAGTAAACCTGGAGTGATGTATTGGAGTCTATAACTAGTGTCTCAGGAATGGTTCAAAACATAGACAGTAATAAGAGTCAGTCTTCTTGTACTTAATTCGGCATTGTGCCTTTTGTATTTAATTCCGATGCAATTTCTGTGTTTCATCGTCAGTAAGAAAGTCCAAGGGATACAGTAAACCAGGAGTGAAGCACCGGAATTAGTGTCACAGGAATGGTTCAAAACATAGACTGTAAGAAGAGTCAGTCTTCTTGTACTTAAGTCGGCATTGTGCCTTTTGTATTTAATTCCGATGCAATTTCTGTGTTTCATTGTCAATAAGAAGGTCAGAGGGATACAGTAAACCCGAAAAGAAGCATCGGAATCTATAACTAGTGTCACAGGAATGGTTCAAAACATAGACAGAAAGAAGAGTCGGTCTTCTTGTACTTAAGTCGGCATTGTGCCTTTTGTATTTAATTCCGATGCAATTTCTGTGATTCATCGTTAATAAGAAGATCAGAGGCATACAGTAAATCTGAAGTGAAGCATCGGAATCTATTACAAGTGTCACAGGAATGGTTCAAAACATTGACAGTAGGAAGAGTCAGTCTTCTTGTACATAAGTCGGCATTGTGCTTTTTGTATTTCATTCCGATGCAATTTCCGTGTTTCATCGTCAATAAGAAGGGCCAAGGGATACAGTAAAATTGAAGTGAAGCATCTTAATCTATAACTAGTGTCACAGGAATGCTTCAAAACATAGACAGTAAGAAGAGTCAGTCTTCTTGTACTTAAGTCGGTATTGTGATTTTGTATTTAATTCCGATGCAATTTCTGTGTTTAATCGTCAATAAGCAGGTCCAAGGGATATAGTAACCCTGGAGTGAAGCATCGGAATCTACAACTAGTGTCTCAGGAATGGTTTCAAACATAGACAGTAAGAAGGGTCAGTCTTCTTGTACTTAAGTCGGCATTGTGCCTTTTGTATTTAATTCCGATGCAATTTCTGTGTTTCATCGTCAATAACAAGGTTTAAGGGATACAGTAAACCTGAAGTGAAGCATCGGAATCCATAACTAGTGTCACAGGAATGGTTCAAACCATAGTCAGTAAGAAGGGTCAGTCTTCTTGTACTTAAGTCAGCATTGTGCCTCTTGTATTTAATTCCGATGCAATTTCTGTGTTTCATCGTCAATAAGAAGGTCACAGGGATACAGTAAACCTGAAGTGAAGCATCGGAATCTATAACTAGTGTCACAGGAATGGTTCAAAACATAGACAGTAGGAAGAGTCAGTCTTCTTGTACTTAAGTCGGCATTGTGCCTTTTGTATTTTATTCGGATGCAATTTCTGTGTTTCATCGTCAATAGGAAGGTCAGAGGGATACAGTAAACCGGAAGTGAAGCATCGGAATCTATAACTAGTGTCACAGGAATGGTTCAAAGCATAAACAGTGAGAAAAGTCAGTCTTTTTGTACTTAAGTAGGCATTGTGCCTTTTCTATTTAATTCCGATGCAATATCTGTTTTTCATTGTCAATAAGAAGGTCCAAGCGATACAGTAAACCTGAAGTGAAGCATCGGAATGTGTAACTAGTGTCACAGGAATGGTTCAAGGCATAGTCAGTAAGAAAAGTCAGTCTTCTTGTAGTTAAGTCGGCATTGTGGCATTTGTATTTAATTCCGATGCAATTTCTGTGTTTCATCGTCAATAAGAAGGTCCAAGGGATACAGTAAACCTGAAGTGAAGCATCGGAATCTATAACATGTGTCACAGGAATGGTTCAAAGCATTCACAGTAGGAAGAGTCAGTCTACATGTACTTAAGTCGGCATTGTGCCTTTTGTATTTAATTCCGATGCAACTTCTGTGTTTCATCATCAATAAGAAGGTCAGAGGGATACAGTAAACCTGAAGTGAAGCATCGGAATCTATACTAGAGTCACAGGAATGGTTCAAAACATAGACAGTAGGAAGAGTCAGTCTTCTTGTACTTAAGCCGGCATTGTGCCTTTTGTATTTAATTCCGATGCAATTTCTGTGTTTCATCGTCAATAAGAAGGTTTAAGGGATACAGAAAACCTGAAGTGAAGCATCGGAATCCATAACTAGTGTCACAGGGGTGGTTCAAAGCATAGTCAGTAAGAGAGTCACTCTTCTTGTACTTGGTTCTCCATTGTGCCTTTCGTATTTAATTCCGAAGCAATTTCTGCGTTTTATCGTCAATAAGAAGGTCCAAGGGATACAGTAAACCTGGAGTGAAGCACCGGAATCTATAACTAGTGTCACAAGAATGGTTCAAAACATACACAGTAGGAAGAGTCAGTCTTCTTGTACTTAAGCCGGCATTGTGCCTTTTGTATTTAATTCCGATGCAATTTCAGTGTTTCATCGTCAATAATTAAGTTTAAGGGATACAGTAAACATGAAGTGAAGCATCGGAATCCATAACTAGAGTCACAGGAATGGTTCAAAACATAGACAGTAGGAAGAGTCAGTCTTCTTGTACTTAAGCCGGCATTGTGCCTTTTGTATTTAATTCCGATGCAATTTCTGTGTTTCATCGTCAATAAGAAGGTCCAAGGGATACAGTAAACCTGGAGTGAAGCATCGGAATCTATAACTAGTGTCACAGGAGTGGTTCACAGCATAGACAGTAAGAAGAGTCAGTCTTCTTGTACTTGATTCTCCATTGTGCCTTTCGTATTTAATTCCGATGCAATTTCTGTGTTTTATCGTCAATAAGAAGGTCCAAGGGATACAGTAACCTGGAGTGAAGCACCGGAACTCTATAACTAGTGTCACAGGAATGGTTCAAAACATAGACAGTAAGAAGAGTCAGTTTTCTTGTACTTAAGTCGGCATTTTGCCTTTTGTATTTAATTCCGATGAAATATCTGTGTTTCATCGTCAATAAGAAGGTCCAAAGGATACAGTAAACCTGGAGTGATGTATTGGAGTCTATAACTAGTGTCTCAGGAATGGTTCAAAGCATAGACAGTAATAAGAGTCAGTCTTCTTGTACTTAATTCGGCATTGTGCCTTTTGTATTTAATTCCGATGCAATTTCTGTGTTTCATCGTCAATAAGAAGGTCCAAGGGATACAGTAAACCAGGAGTGAAGCACCGGAATTAGTGTCACAGGAATGGTTCAAAACATAGACTGTAAGAAGAGTCAGTCTTCTTGTACTTTAGTCGGCATTGTGCCTTTTGTATTTAATTCCGATGCAATTTCTGTGTTTCATCATTAACAAGATGGTCCAAGGGATACAGTAAACCTGGAGTGAAGCATCGGAGTCTATAACTAGTGTCACAGGACTGGTTCAAACATAGACAGTAAGAAGAGTCAGTCTTCTTGTACTGAAGTCGGCATTTTGCCTTTTGTATTTAATTCCGATGAAATATCTGTGTTTCATCGTTAATAAGAAGGGCCAAAGGATACAGTAAACCTGGAGTGATGTATTGGAGTCTATAACTAGTGTCTCAGGAATGGTTCAAAACATAGAGAGTAATAAGAGTCAGTCTTCTTGTACTTAATTCGGCATTGTGCCTTTTGTATTTAATTCCGATGCAATTTCTGTGTTTCATCGTCAATAAGAAGGTCAGAGGAAATACAGTAAACTGAAGTGAAGCATCGTAATCGATAACTAGAGTCAAAGGGGTTGTTCAAAACATAGTCAGTAAGAAGGGTCAGTCTTCTTGTTCTTATGTCGGCATTGTGCCTTTTGTATTTATTTCCGATGCAATTTCTGTGTTTCATCGCCAATAAGAAGGTCAAAGGGATACATTAAACCTGGAGTGAAGCATCGGAATCTATAACTAGTGTCACAGGGACGGTTCAAAGCATAGACAGTAAGATGAGTCAGTATTCTTGAACTTAAGTCGGCATTGTGCCTTTTCTATTTAATTCCAATGCAATTTCTGTGTTTCATCGTCACTACGAAGGTCAGCGGGATACAGTAATCCTGAAGTTAAGCATCGAAATCTATAACTAGTGTCACAGGAATGGTTCGAGGCATAGTCAGTAAGAAGAGTCAGTCTTCTCGTAGTTAAGTCGGCATTGTGCCTTTTGTATTTAATTCCGATGCGGATTCTGTGTTTCATCATCAACAAGAAGGTCCATGGGATACAGTGAACCTGAAGTGAACCATCGGAATCTATAACATGTGTCACAGGAATGGTTCAAAACTTTCAAAGTAGGAATAGTCAGTCTACATGTACTTTAAGTCGGCATTGGGCCTTTTGTATTTAATTCCGATGCAATTTCTGTGTTTCATCGTCAATAGGAAGGTCAGAGGGATACAGTAAACCTGAAGTGAAGCATCGGAATCTATAACTAGAGTCACAGGAATGGTTCAAAACAT
Source organism: Schistocerca piceifrons (assembly GCF_021461385.2). NCBI lineage: Eukaryota > Metazoa > Arthropoda > Insecta > Orthoptera > Acrididae > Schistocerca > Schistocerca piceifrons. The sequence goes on along the minus strand of NW_025728114.1, from coordinate 7,248 downwards.
AGACAGTAAGAAGAGTCAGTCTTCTTGTACCTAAGTCGGCATTGTACCTTTTGTGTTTAATTCCGATCCAACTTCTGTGTTTCACCGTCAGATAAGAAAGTGAGAGGGATACAGTAAACCTGAAGTGAAGCATCGGAATCTATAACTAGAGTCACAGGAATGGTTCAAAACATAGACAGTAAGAAGAGTCAGTCTTCTTGTACTTAAGTCGGCATTGTGCCTTTTGTATTTCATTCGATACAATTTCTGTGTTTCATCGTCAATAAGAAGGTTTAAGGGATACAGTAAACCTGAAGTGAAGCATCGGAATCTATAGCTAGTGTCACAAGAATGGTTCAAAAGCATAGTCAGTATGAAGAGTCAGTCTTCCTGTACTTAAGTCGGCATTGTGCCTTTTGTATTTAATTCCGATGCAATTTCTGTGTTTCATCGTCAATAAGAAGGTCCAAGGGATACAGTAATCCTGAAGTGAAGCGTCGGAATCTATGACTAGTGTCACAGGAATGGTTCAAAACATAGTCTGTAAGAAGAGTCAGTATTCTTGTACATATGTCGGTATTGTGCCTTTTGTATTAATTCCGACGCAATTTCTGTGTTTCATCGTCAATAAGAAGGTCAGAGGCATACGGTAAACCTGGAGCGAAGCATTGGAGTCTATAACTAGTGTCACAGGAATGGTTCAAAACATAGACAGTAAGAAGAGTCAGTCTTCTTGTACTTAATTCGGCATTGTGCCTTTTGTATTTAATTCCGATGCAATATCTGTAATTCATCGTCAATGAGAAGGTTAATTGATACAGTAAACCTGAAGTGAAGCATCGGAATCTATAGCTAGTGTCACAAGAATGGGTTCAAATCATAGTCAGTATGAAGAGTCTGTCTTCTTGTACTTAAGTCGGCATTGTGCCTTTTGTATTTAATTCCGATGCAATTTCTGTGTTTCATCGTCAATAAAAGGGTCCAAGGGATACAGTAATCCTGAAGTTAAGCATCGGAATCTATGACTAGTGTCACAGGAATAGTTCAAAAAATAGTCAGTAAGAAGAGTCAGTATTCTTGTACTTATGTCGGTATTGTGCATCTTGTATTTAATTCCGTTGCAATTTCTGTGTTTCATCGTCAACAAGAAGGTCTGAGGGGATACAGTACACTTGGAGTGAAGCATCGGAGTCTGTAACTAGTGTCACAGGGACGGTTTAAAACATAGAAAGTAAGATGAGTCAGTATTCTAGTACTTAAGTCAGCATTGTGCCTTTAGTATTTAATTCCTATGCAATTTCTGTGTTTCATCGTCAATAAGAAGGTCAGAGGGATACAGTGGATCTGAATTGAAGCATCGGGATCTATAACTAGTGTCACAGGAATGGTTCAAACATAGACAGTAAGAAGAGTCAGACTTCTTGTACTTAAGTCGGCATTGTGCCCTTTTGTGTTTAATTCCGATGCAATTTCTGTAATTCATCGTCAATGAGAAGGTTTAATTGATACAGTAAACCTGAAGTGAAGCATCGGAATCTATAGCTAGTGTCACAAGAATGGTTCAAATCATAGTCAGTATGAAGAGTCTTCTTGTACTTAAGTCGGCATTGTGCCTTTTGTATTTAATTCCGGTGCAACTTCTGTGTTTCATCGTCAATAAGAAGGTCAGAGGGAGACAGTAAACCTGAAGTGAAGGCATCGGAAACTATAACTAGAGTCACAGGAATGGTTCAAAACATAGACAGTAAGAAGAGTCAGTCTTCTTGTACTTAAGTCGGCCATTGTGCCTTTTGTATTTAAATCCAATGCAATTTCCGTGTTTCATCGTCAGTAAGAAGGTTTGAGGGATACAGTAAACCTAAAGTAAAGCATCGAATCTGTAGCTAGTGTCACAAGAATGGTCCAAAGCATAGTCAGTATGAAGAGTCAGTCCTTCCTGTACTTAAGTCGGCATTGTGCCTTTTGTATTTAATTCCGATGCAATTTCTGTGTTTCATCGTCAATAAGAAGGTCCAAGGGATACAGTAATCCTGAAGTGAAGCGTCGGAATCTATGACTAGTGTCACAGGAATGGTTCAAAACATAGTCTGTAAGAAGAGTCAGTATTCTTGTACATATGTCGGTATTGTGCCTTTTGTATTTAATTCCGACGCAATTTCTGTGTTTCATCGTCAATAAGAAGGTCAGAGGCATACGGTAAACCTGGAGCGAAGCATTGGAGTCTATAACTAGTGTCACAGGAATGGTTCAAAACATAGACAGTAAGAAGAGTCAGTCTTCTTGTACTTAATTCGGCATTGTGCCTTTTGTATTTAATTCCGATGCAATTTCTGTAATTCATCGTCAATGAGAAGGTTTAATTGATACAGTAAACCTGAAGTGAAGCATCGGAATCTATAGCTAGTGTCACAAGAATGGTTCAAATCATAGTCAGTATGAAGAGTCTGTCTTCTTGTACTTAAGTCGGCATTGTGCCTTTTGTATTTAATTCCGATGCAATTTCTGTGTTTCATCGTCAATAAGAAGGTCCAAGGGATACAGTAAACCTGAAGTGAAGCATCGGAATCTATAACTAGTGTCACAGGAATGGTTCAAAACATAGACAGTAGGAAGAGTCAGTCTTCTTGTACTTAAGTCGGCATTGTGCCTTTTGTATTTTATTCGGATGCAATTTCTGTGTTTCATCGTCAATAGGAAGGTCAGAGGGATACAGTAAACCGGAAGTGAAGCATCGGAATCTATAACTAGTGTCACAGGAATGGTTCAAAGCATAAACAGTGAGAAAAGTCAGTCTTTTTGTACTTTAAGTAGGCATTGTGCCTTTTCTATTTAATTCCGATGCAATATCTGTTTTTCATTGTCAATAAGAAGGTCCAAGCGATACAGTAAACCTGAAGTGAAGCATCGGAATGTGTAACTAGTGTCACAGGAATGGTTCAAGGCATAGTCAGTAAGAAAAGTCAGTCTTCTTGTAGTTAAGTCGGCATTGTGGCATTTGTATTTAATTCCGATGCAATTTCTGTGTTTCATCGTCAATAAGAAGGTCCAAGGGATACAGTAAACCTGAAGTGAAGCATCGGAATCTATAACATGTGTCACAGGAATGGTTCAAAGCATTCACAGTAGGAAGAGTCAGTCTACATGTACTTAAGTCGGCATTGTGCCTTTTGTATTTAATTCCGATGCAACTTCTGTGTTTCATCATCAATAAGAAGGTCAGAGGGGATACAGTAAACCTGAAGTGAAGCATCGGAATCTATAACTAGAGTCACAGGAATGGTTCAAAACATAGACAGTAGGAAGAGTCAGTCTTCTTGTACTTAAGCCGGCATTGTGCCTTTTGTATTTAATTCCGATGCAATTTCTGTGTTTCATCGTCAATAAGAAGGTTTAAGGGATACAGAAATCCTGAAGTGAAGCATCGGAATCCATAACTAGTGTCACAGGGGTGGTTCAAAGGGCATAGTCAGTAAGAAGAGTCACTCTTCTTGTACTTGGTTCTCCATTGTGCCTTTCGTATTTAATTCCGAAGCAATTTCTGCGTTTTATCGTCAATAAGAAGGTCCAAGGATACAGTAAACCTGGAGTGAAGCACCGGAATCTATAACTAGTGTCACAAGAATGGTTCAAAACATACACAGTAGGAAGAGTCAGTCTTCTTGTACTTAAGCCGGCATTGTGCCTTTTGTATTTAATTCCGATGCAATTTCAGTGTTTCATCGTCAATAATTAAGTTTAAGGGATACAGTAAACATGAAGTGAAGCATCGGAATCCATAACTAGAGTCACAGGAATGGTTCAAAACATAGACAGTAGGAAGAGTCAGTCTTCTTGTACTTAAGCCGGCATTGTGCCTTTTGTATTTAATTCCGATGCAATTTCTGTGTTTCATCGTCAATAAGAAGGTCCAAGGGGATACAGTAAACCTGGAGTGAAGCATCGGAATCTATAACTAGTGTCACAGGAGTGGTTCACAGCATAGACAGTAAGAAGAGTCAGTCTTCTTGTACTTGATTCTCCATTGTGCCTTTCGTATTTAATTCCGATGCAATTTCTGTGTTTTATCGTCAATAAGAAGGTCCAAGGGATACAGTAAACCTGGAGTGAAGCACCGGAATCTATAACTAGTGTCACAGGAATGGTTCAAAACATAGACAGTAAGAAAGAGTCAGTTTTCTTGTACTTAAGTCGGCATTTTGCCTTTTGTATTTAATTCCGATGAAATATCTGTGTTTCATCGTCAATAAGAAGGTCCAAAGGATACAGTAAACCTGGAGTGATGTATTGGAGTCTATAACTAGTGTCTCAGGAATGGTTCAAAGCATAGACAGTAATAAGAGTCAGTCTTCTTGTACTTAATTCGGCATTGTGCCTTTTGTATTTAATTCCGATGCAATTTCTGTGTTTCATCGTCAATAAGAAGGTCCAAGGGATACAGTAAACCAGGAGTGAAGCACCGGAATTAGTGTCACAGGAATGGTTCAAAACATAGACTGTAAGAAGAGTCAGTCTTCTTGTACTTTAGTCGGCATTGTGCCTTTTGTATTTAATTCGATGCAATTTCTGTGTTTCATCATCAACAAGATGGTCCAAGGGATACAGTAAACCTGGAGTGAAGCATCGGAGTCTATAACTAGTGTCACAGGACTGGTTCAAAACATAGACAGTAAGAAGAGTCAGTCTTCTTGTACTGAAGTCGGCATTTTGCCTTTTGTATTTAATTCGATGAAATATCTGTGTTTCATCGTCAATAAGAAGGGCCAAAGGATACAGTAAACCTGGAGTGATGTATTGGAGTCTATAACTAGTGTCTCAGGAATGGTTCAAAACATAGAGAGTAATAAGAGTCAGTCTTCTTGTACTTAATTCGGCATTGTGCCTTTTTTGTATTTAATTCCGATGCAATTTCTGTGTTTCATCGTCAATAAGAAGGTCAGAGGAATACAGTAAACCTGAAGTGAAGCATCGTAATCGATAACTAGAGTCAAAGGGGTTGTTCAAAACATAGTCAGTAAGAAGGGTCAGTCTTCTTGTACTTATGTCGGCATTGTGCCTTTTGTATTTATTTCCGATGCAATTTCTGTGTTTCATCGCCAATAAGAAGGTCAAAGGGATACATTAAACCTGGAGTGAAGCATCGGAATCTATAACTAGTGTCACAGGGACGGTTCAAAGCATAGACAGTAAGATGAGTCAGTATTCTTGAACTTAAGTCGGCATTGTGCCTTTTCTATTTAATTCCAATGCAATTTCTGTGTTTCATCGTCACTACGAAGGTCAGCGGGATACAGTAATCCTGAAGTTAAGCATCGAAATCTATAACTAGTGTCACAGGAATGGTTCGAGGCATAGTCAGTAAGAAGAGTCAGTCTTCTCGTAGTTAAGTCGGCATTGTGCCCTTTTGTATTTAATTCCGATGCGATTTCTGTGTTTCATCATCAACAAGAAGGTCCATGGGATACAGTGAACCTGAAGTGAACCATCGGAATCTATAACATGTGTCACAGGGAATGGTTCAAAACTTTCAAAGTAGGAATAGTCAGTCTACATGTACTTAAGTCGGCATTGGGCCTTTTGTATTTAATTCCGATGCAATTTCTGTGTTTCATCGTCAATAGGAAGGTCAGAGGGATACAGTAAACCCTGAAGTGAAGCATCGGAATCTATAACCTAGAGTCACAGGAATGGTTCAAAACATAGACAGTAAGAAGAGTCAGTCTTCTTGTACCTAAGTCGGCATTGTACCTTTTGTGTTTAATTCCGATCCAACTTCTGTGTTTCACCGTCAATAAGAAAGTGAGAGGGATACAGTAAACCTGAAGTGAAGCATCGGAATCTATAACTAGAGTCACAGGAATGGTTCAAAACATAGACAGTAAGAAGAGTCAGTCTTCTTGTACTTAAGTCGGCATTGTGCCTTTTGTATTTCATTCGATACAATTTCTGTGTTTCATCGTCCAATAAGAAGGTTTAAGGGATACAGTAAACCTGAAGTGAAGCATCGGAATCTATAGCTAGTGTCACAAGAATGGTTCAAAAGCATAGTCAGTATGAGAGTCAGTCTTCCTGTACTTAAGTCGGCATTGTGCCTTTTGTATTTAATTCCGATGCAATTTCTGTGTTTCATCGTCAATAAGAAGGTCCAAGGGATACAGTAATCCTGAAGTGAAGCGTCGGAATCTATGACTAGTGTCACAGGAATGGTTCAAAACATAGTCTGTAAGAAGAGTCAGTATTCTTGTACATATGTCGGTATTGTGCCTTTTGTATTTAATTCCGACGCAATTTCTGTGTTTCATCGTCAATAAGAAGGTCAGAGGCATACGGTAAACCTGGAGCGAAGCATTGGAGTCTATAACTAGTGTCACAGGAAATGGTTCAAACATAGACAGTAAGAAGAGTCAGTCTTCTTGTACTTAATTCGGCATTGTGCCTTTTGTATTTAATTCCGATGCAATTTCTGTAATTCATCGTCAATGAGAAGGTTTAATTGATACAGTAAACCTGAAGGTGAAGCATCGGAATCTATAGCTAGTGTCACAAGAATGGTTCAAATCATAGTCAGTATGAAGAGTCTGTCTTCTTGTACTTAAGTCGGCATTGTGCCTTTTGTATTTAATTCCGATGCAATTTCTGTGTTTCATCGTCAATAAAAGGTCCAAGGGATACAGTAATCCTGAAGTTAAGCATCGGAATCTATGACTAGTGTCACAGGAATAGTTCAAAAATAGTCAGTAAGAAGAGTCAGTATTCTTGTACTTATGTCGGTATTGTGCATCTTGTATTTAATTCCGTTGCAATTTCTGTGTTTCATCGTCAACAAGAAGGTCTGAGGGATACAGTACACTTGGAGTGAAGCATCGGAGTCTGTAACTAGTGTCACAGGGACGGTTTAAAACATAGAAAGTAAGATGAGTCAGTATTCTAGTACTTAAGTCAGGCATTGTGCCTTTAGTATTTAATTCCTATGCAATTTCTGTGTTTCATCGTCAAATAAGAAGGTCAGAGGGATACAGTGGATCTGAATTGAAGCATCGGGATCTATAACTAGTGTCACAGGAATGGTTCAAACATAGACAGTAAGAAGAGTCAGACTTCTTGTACTTAAGTCGGCATTGTGCCTTTGTGTTTAATTCCGATGCAATTTCTGTAATTCATCGTCAATGAGAAGGTTTAATTGATACAGTAAACCTGAAGTGAAGCTCGGAATCTATAGCTAGTGTCACAAGAATGGTTCAAATCATAGTCAGTATGAAGAGTCTTCTTGTA